>NC_056735.1:32560624-32880624 GCF_019279795.1 Protopterus annectens | reverse complement strand
CCCCAGCTGATGGCCACACTGTGTGTTAAGTGCCTGGGGTTGAACACCTCACATCTGGATGCTCCATTTGTGCAGGGTTCAACCCCAGGGCACTGAAGGAGCGGAGGTCCAAGCTTGTCTTGGCGGGCCTTTACCGCCGGACTCGGCTCCGACCTCCGCTCCTTCGGGAGTAACCGTGGTTTCGTTCTTCTCTCCGTGGCACCCCTCCTCCTCCTGGGACTCAACCTCCCGTTTCTGGTTTGGAGGAGAGGGATGCTAGGAAAAGGACGGAGGAGAAGCACCACTGGCGGGCCGAGACCTCTGTTTCGCCCGCCAGCCAAGCGGCTTCTCCCGGCTCCGTTGCCGGCTCGGTCTCCTCCTTCTCGGCTCCGGTCCCCAGTGTGCTTTTCACCGGGTCCTGAGGAGGAGGAGACCCGATCTCCGTCGAGGCTATCGAGGAGGCACTCCAGGCCTACCTCGGTAGCCTCATCGAGATCTACTTATAGCCTTTCGGATGCTGATCTGGACCGGATGATGAGAAGATTCATCCAGGCCCAGATGCAGATGGGAGTGCTCTTGCCTCCCCCCCCCCTCTGGGGGGGGGAGCTCAACACCCTTTTTTAAACCTATTGCTCCTTCTCCGACCCGCTATCCGGGTTCGGAGCAGCTGGAGCCGAGCAGCTTCGGAGCCGATAGTACTTGGTACTTCGGATCCGACCCTGCCCTCGAGTGCATCGGATCCGACCTCTCGGATCCTGGATCCGAGCCTCGGATCCGGGGGGATCAGTGCTCCTTCGGCGCCATCTGTGTCAGAGCGCACTGTCCCTTCGGATCCAGCGCCGGCGCCGGCTCGATCCACTCTTCGGATCCGAGGGGAGCCGATTGTCGGATCCTTTGGTCGAGGTCGGCTCCTTCGGCGTTTGATGTAGTGGAGAGGGCCCTGTTGAGGGTCTCCGGACCACGGCACTTGTTCCGGCTCCGTCCCGCGCTCCCTCTGCACTGGGCCAGGCTTCCACCATCCGGCCCCTGGGACAGCCCGCTTCTGTGCCCCAAGTTGCTCCAATGGAACAAGTTGCTGCTTGCGAGGACTCTTCTGACAGCCCCCCAGAGGATGTCCCTCGCAAGCATACGTGCAAAAGGAGGCACATTGACTCCCCCGAGTCTCTCACAGAAGACACGGACTTGGAGGAAGGGAAGGCTCCCCACGGTCACCCCCGAGGATGTCTCATTTGGAGACATCATGGAAATGCTCCGTATAAGGGGTGGTCTGCCCCCAAGTCTTCCTCGGACGAGTCCGTGTTCTTGGAGGCATTTGAAGCGGGCCCGTCTACCTCTTGGGTGTCCCCTCCTGCCGACCCCCTGGTTGGACCTCATTACCACCAGGGCGTGGAAGGAACCGGACACCGTGGAGCCAATTCCTAAGAGGCCCGATAGGATCCTTAGCCCACCGTCCGACCGTGCCCATTGGAGTAAGGGGCCTCCAGTAGATGCCATGTTGACGGCGGCGGCCACCAAGAGGGAACTGGCTCAGGAGAGTCCCTCAGTCCATCCTCCGAGCAAGGAGTCTCGGATGATGGACCGCTTGGGGAAGCGGATGTTTAGTTCAGCGACCTTCTCGGTAAGGGCGCTGAACTACTTGGCACATGTCATTAGGATGCAGCGAGATCTCATTAAAGAATATGCTGCATCTCCCCCAGAGTCCATTTCGGAGGAGGACAGGGTTCTGCACTCCACCCGTATGGCCACTCTTAGGTCAGTTACTAATACCTCTATGCGGCTACTCTCCCATGCTACGGAAGGCACCGCTTGAGCTGCGGGGACAGGCCTAGTCACTAGACGTCAGGCCTGGCTTCGTCACTGCGATTTTTCTGAGCCCTTCAAAGCGTCATTTGCGAACGCCCCCTTTGATGGTTCTGCTCTCTTTGGCAAAACCGTTCGCGAGACGTTGACCCAGAGCGAGAAGGACGGGAAGACGCTGTCTGCCGTCGGAATCCGCTTCTCTGCACCCCAGAGGCCCTACTCTAGGAACCAAAAGGGTCAGAAGAAGATGTGGTTCCGGAAGTCGCAGCAGTCCCAGCCTGCTCCGGACAACCAGTCCTTCCGTGGCAGAGGATGACAGGGAGGACGCCGCCCTAGAGGCAGAGGGGCTCCCAGAAACTTCGGGTCCAGGGAACCTTTCTCTGAATGGCCCGCGCAGCAACCCTGAGGGGTTGCCCGACTGCTCCACTCTGGAGGCAGTCGGGGGACGTTTTTCGGGGCACCTAGCGGCATGGGAGTCCATAACATCAGACCGCTGGGTTCTCCAAATCATATCCAGAGGATATCGCATCCCTTTCCTTCACCTTCCAAAGTTGAAGTCCCTCCCAGACGTCCCACCCGGTCAACGGGAGGCCGCTTTGGCAGAAATTGGCCATCTGCTAAAGAAAAGAGCCATCCAGCCCGTTCCCCCAGACCAGATCGGATCAGGGTTCTACTCCAGGTTCTTTTAGTGCCAAAAAGACGGGGAACTAAGACCAATCCTAGACCTCTCTCTTGAATCTGGCAGTCCCCAAAGAAAAATTCCGAATGGTCACTCTGCAATCTATTCTCCCCCTTCTGGGAGAAAATCACTGGATGTGCTCGATAGACCTCAAGGACGCGTACTACCACATCCTGATGGACAGGCGCTCCAGGAGGTTCCTCCGCTTCCGGCTGGGAGCCAGTCACTACCAGTTCTGGGTCCTTCCCTTTGGTCTCACCACAGCCCCCAGGGTGTTCACCAAAGTATTAGCAGTGGTAGCGGCCCACCTGAGGCTTCAGGGGTGCAGGTGTTTCCCTACCTGGACGACTGGCTTCTTACCGCCCCAACAAGGCATCTACTTTTATTGGCGCGAGACTCCTTTCTCCATCTTGCTCCTTTTCTGGGCATCACAATAAATACAAAGAAATCCAACCTGGCCCACACAGCTCTTAGATTTTATAGGGGCCAGGCTAGACACAAGGAGTTTACGAGCCTTCCTCACTGCGGACAGAGTTCAAAATCTGCAGCTCCAGGTGCGGGCCATTCTCCACTCAAGTTCTGTTCCGGAGTTGGTCCTGAGGGCTCTAGGGTCCATGGCATCTGCTATAGCACTTCTTCCTCTTGCCAGGCTCAATATGCATTCTACAGTGGACGCTCTTAGTACAGTGGTCATACCTTGCTCTCCCATGCATCATCCCATTGCGATCAGCAAGGCTTGCAAGCGGTCCCTCTTGTGGTGGCTTCACTCCCCGGATCTCCACAGGCCGCCCATTTTGTGCTTCTCCCCTCTCGCCACGGTGACCACGGACGCCTCCGCCTCGGGTGGGGGCACTTTGGCCGGACCGTCCAAGGCACGTGGACGATTCAGAGACCTTACTGCATATCAATGTTCTAGAGATGAGAGCAGTGCTCTTAGCGTTGCTAGCACTTCAGGACTTTCTTCCCTTGGGAACAATTGCGATTCAATCGGACAACATGTCTGTGGTCTGGTACATCAACAAGCAAGGGGAACAAGGTCTTACCCTCTTTGTCGAGAAGCCATGAGAGTTTGGGAATGGGCAATCTCCACCAACCGCTTTCTAATAGCAACGCACATTCCGGGTCGGTCCAACGTCCTAGCGGACAAGCTCAGTCGCACCATTCTGACCCCTTACGAGTGGTCTCTCAATTGTCGAGTAGCGGAACGCATATTCGCACGGTGGGGAACTCCTTCATGCGATCTTTTTGCCTCTCCCTCAAACACCAAGTGCGACAGTTTTTTCGCTCTGATACCTCCTCCCGGAGGTTCCCAAGAGACGCTCTGGTGCATGCTTGGCCACCCGGTCTTCTGTATGCTTATCCACCCTTGCCTCTGATGCTCCAAGTTCTTCAGAAAGCCTCTCGGGTGGGTTGCAGAATGATTCTCATTGCTCCGTTTTGGCCTCGACAGATCTGGTTCCCCTTCCTAAGGTCTCACTCGGTGAATCCTCCTTGGATTCTAGATCCCATTCTGGATCTGATATCCCATCCATCCTGCATACCTCCTCCGAATCTGGACAACCTGAAGCTGACCGCTTGGCTGCTCCAGTTCCACTCTTGATCAGGACTCCCGGTATTTCGTCACCTGTTAAGGCAATTTTGGTGGCAGCTCATAAACCATCCACTAGAAAGGTCTACCGCAGCAAGTGGAAAAGGTTTTCTTTGTGGGCGGAGCGGCAAGGCCTGAATCCCTTCACGGTTCCTCTTCCATTAGTGCTTGACTTTCTAACCACTCTTTTTAACGATGGTGCCAGCAGTTCCACAGTCAAAGTACAACTGGCGGCAATTTCTCATTATCACATTGGCCATGACTCTAATCCTCTTATGTCAGCCAAATTGTGTAAAATTTTTCTTAAAGGTACTTTTCTTCTCAGGCCCCCTGTAAAACAAGCGGTTCCTCCTTGGGACCTCTCTCTGGTTCTACAGGCCTTGACCGCCCCCCCTTTCGAGCCAGCGGCTACGGTGGATCTCAAATTCTTGTCCTACAAGGCAGCCTTTTTGGTAGCCATTACATCGGCCAAGAGAGTTTCTGAGCTTCAAGCATTATCAGCTAAACCTCCTTACTTGGTATTTCATCCGGACCGTGTCTACCTCAGGACCAACCCGTCCTTTCTTCCTAAAGTCGCTTCTGAAGCAAACATCAATCAATCCATTAACCTCCCTGTTTTCTTCCGTAAATATGAAAACAAAGGTGAATATAAGCTCCACTCATTAGATGTTCACAGGCAACTTAGATTTTATCTAAACAGGACGGCTGGTCATAGGCAATCCGACCAGTTGTTTATTTCCTTTGCAAAATTTAATTTGGGCAAGCCAATTTCTAAAGTTTCTCTGTCCCGCTGGATTTCACAGTGCATCTTATTGGCTTATCAAGCTTCAGGAAGGCCCGCACCGGAGGGTGTTCATGCCCATTCAACCCGGTCAGTATCTACCTCGGCAGCCTTCAAGGCTAGGATTCCTCTAGATGATATTTGTGCAGCAGCCACGTGGGCTTCATCTCATACTTTTATTTCCCACTATAAGTTGGATCTTGCATCTAGGGGTAGAGCATCCTTTGGCTAATATCCTTCCATGATGGCCGCCCAAGATTCAGGTAGCTGGGGACTCTGTCCCACAGGTTGCAGACAAATGAATATCCTACTTCAGATTTAGAAGTTATGTACTCACCATAACGCTTCCATCTGAGTAGGTGTATTCATTTGTCTGCAACCATCCCGCCCTCCTATCCCCCTGGCCTTTCAGTTTCCTGCATATTCTATGTTACCCTTTTCAGGGTGTTGTTGCTTTGGCAAACTCGATCTGAGGTCATGAGGGTAGAGCAGGGCATTATGGGTGAGGGGAGGAGCTGAGAGCTTGGATCCATAGCTGGAAAACCATGCCGGTTCGGATCCGATATCGGATCCATAACCCACAGGTTGCAGACAAACGAATACACCTACTCAGATGGAACGTTATGGTGAGTACATAACTTCTAATTTCTTCTGATTACCAGGATTTGCCCTTATCTACCTGTAAGGATTCTGATGCAGAGGATTGCATTCCCACTGCTTCCCCTCCAGAAGATGTTTCTTTTGGTGAAACCTTGCACACTGTTAGGGAGCATTTCCATTGGGAAAGCCAGGATTACTCTGACTCCAAAAAGAGGCTTAGGGAATTTTTACTCCTCCCTCAACACAGGTTTTAGCTATCCCTCCTGTCCTGGACATTGTAGATGATGTCTTCTTGGAATCTAGCCTGGTCCCTGACACTTTACCTCCTGCTCCCAGGAAGCCTGACAGGTAATACAGAGTACCTGACTCTCTCAAGTTCCTCTTCAAGAGTCCTACTGCAGACCCAGAGACCTTTTCCCAAGGACCTAAAAGCATTAAGGCTACTACTGCCAAAACCCCTATCCTCTCTGATAGAGATTCCAGGCCTTGAACAGATGGTGTAAGAAAGTATACACTTCTGCTACATTGGCCATTAGGGCCTTAAACTGCCAGTTTCATATGTTAAAGTATGCGCAGCATATTATAGGACTACTTAAACAGAAAATTATGTTGATTCCTGACTGTGCTGAAAATAAAGAATTACAGGATTTAATGCATTCTGCTGAACAAGTTGTTAAACATACTTTGCAATGCGGTTTTGACTCTTTAGAAGCATCTTGTAGGGCTGATGTCACTGGGTCTGAACTTAGAAGGCATGCTTGGCTTAAGGAGCAAAATTTGCCAGATCATGTTAAAGCTAAATTACTGGATGCTCCCTTAAACCACGACCGCCTGTTTGGCAACAAAGCAGAAGTCGTCCTTAAAAAGTTGGAGGAAAAAGCTAAATCTATGCAAACTGTTAAAGATTTCCTGCAAGTACAGCCTCCTTGATTTAGCAGGCATTGGCCTTCTAAGAATTGGTCCTTTCCTGTCTCTTCCAGGCCTTCTCAGTCCAAACCCAGGAATAGCAGACCACCTAGGCTACAGTCTCAAGTTACTCACAGGCCTAAGCAGTGGGGGGCTCCCACTTCCAAAGCTGGAAGTAGTAAGACACCCCCCTATGGAAAAATGTCACAATGACTTAACCTTAAACCTTCCAAGCCCTGCTCAACTGCCTGCTCCCTTAGGGGGAAAGATCGCCCTGCATGCAAAAAACTGGGAACTCATTACCCAGGACAAATGGGTTTTAAATATAGTTTTCCAAGGATACAGATTCCACTTCCACACCTTACCAACCACAAACGGTTGGCCAGACCTACTTCCAAATCAGTGGGCAGAGGCTCAACAGCAGGTTCTCTCTCTTCTAAGTATCAGGGCTATTCAACCTGTCCCAGCAGAAGAAAGGGGACAAGGTTTTTACTCAAGACTTTTCCTGGTACCCAGAAAAAACAGCTCTTGGCATCCTATCCTGGACCTCTCTATTCTAAACACCTTTTTGGTAATCCCAAAATTCAAAATGCTAACACTTCAACAGCTGCTTCCTATGCTTGGCAAAGATGCTTGGTTAACAACCTTAGACATAAAGGAAGCTTACCTGCACATTCCAATAAGGGAATCTAGCAGGAAATACTTACGCTTCCTCTCTATTCTAAACACCTTTTTGGTAATCCCAAAATTCAAAATGCTAACACTTCAACAGCTGCTTCCTATGCTAGGCAAAGATGCTTGGTTAACAACCTTAGACATAAAGGAAGCTTACCTGCACATTCCAATAAGAGAATCTTGCAGGAAATACTTACGCTTCAGAGCAGGCTCCATGCAGTTCTCTGCACTTCCCTTTGGCTTATCTGCTGTGCCCATGGTATTCACAAAGTGTCTAGCTCCAGTCATTGCATTTTGCAGGCAAAGAAATATTCAAATATACACATACCTGGACGATTGTCTAATTCAGGCAGAAAGCCAGGACATGCTACTAAAACATCTGGCATTGTAAAGAAACTTCTAACCTCACTGGGGTACACCATAAACGAAAAGAAATCTCATCTAGTACCCTCCCATCAAATTGTATTCCTGGGTGCAAGATTGAACACAACTTCCCAGATGGCTTACCTCATGCCAGGGAAACAAGTTTGACAGCCTACTTCAAACTACTGGCCACAAAGACCCAGCTATCTGCAAGGAAAATCCGGCAAGCCCTGGGGTTCATGGCTTCTTGCATTCTTCTAATTCCATATGCAAGGCTGCATATGAGGAAACTACAGTGATATCTAAAAAGCCTATGGTGTCAACATTCTCAGGACCTGGAATCAATGATTCCTATCATTTCTTGCATAAAGACAGAGTTCCTTTGGTGGGCAGAGGCCTGCTACCACAACAAGGGGTTCCCATTCACTCTACCCCCTGCCACCCAAACCCTAACAACAGACGCATCAGACTATGCATGTGGGGGCTCACTTGGCAGGGCAGTGCATTCAGGACAAGTGAAACCCGAGTCAGATGCACCTGCATGTCATTCAAAAAGAAATGTTAGCTGTACAGAATTCCCTCACAGCCTTCAAGGACCATAGTCGTCCAGGACAACTATTGGTAAAGACGGTCAACACCACTGTTATGTGGTACATAGACAAGCAGGGGGGAACCCACTCGTACCCTCTCTGCAGACTAGCCATGGCTCTGTGGAACACAGCCTTGAGCTACCAAGTGCACCTACAAGGTCAATTCCTGCCAGGCAAGCTAAATTCACTGGCAGACGACCTAAGCAGAAATCTCATGGACCCACACTAGTGGAAACTGGAACCAAAGATATTCAACCTTTTGAGAAACAAATGGGGGAATCCAGAGATAGACCTGTTTGCCTCCCCTCAGAACTACCAATTGAACAAATTTTGCACAAGGACTTCCCACAGTCAAGTTTGGAAAGTGGATGCCCTGCCTTCACCTGGGAAAGCCTCTCAGTTTATGCCTTTTCCCCTCTGTGTCCCCTCTTGAAAGTTCTGCTAAAGATCAAACAGGACAAACCAAGGACAATACTGAGTGCACCAGACTGGCCGCGCCAACACTGGTACCCCCTTTTGCGCAGTATGTCACTGCTGGAAGCATGGCACCTGCCTCAGACCCCTTCCCTGCTGTCCCAGCAGGAGGGCCAGATTCTGCACCCTCAACTTCAAACCTTGAACCTTGCAGCCTGGCTAATTCCTTGAGCTCTCCAATAACAACCCTCAGTAAGCAGGTGCTAGATATCATTCTGGAGGCAAGGAGGCCTAGTACTAGAAAATCCTAAGCTGAAAAGTGGAAAAGATACTGTTCCTGGAGCCAGAATTAGGGGATGGGCACAACGGTGCCCAGCTTACCGCATATTCTTCAATACTTAACAGAGATGCTCCACAAGGGCCTTTCCATCTCGTCAATTAAAATTCATGCCTCTGCCATTTCAGCTCATTATAATACTGAACCACTTTCTCTCACCCCCTGCTAAAGCAATTCCTCAGAGGGGCCAAAAATTTAAGACCACCCAGGAGAGCCCTTAGTCCAGCCTGGGACCTTAACTTTGTATTGGAAAAGCTCACTCTACCTCCTTTTGAGCCAGCTGCAACTGCAGAGTTGAAATTCCTTTCTTGGAAAACAGCCTTCCTTCTAGCCATCACTTCCTTCTAGCCATCACTTCAGCAAGAAGAGTGTCTGAATTACAGGCCCTCATGGCAGTGGAGCCATTCATCATTTTCTATGTAGACAGGGTGTCCCTCAGGACCAGTCCTTCCTTTATGCCCAAGGTGGTGTCTAGTGTGGCCCTTAATTAGCCCATTCATTTGCCTACTTTTTTCCCAAATCCACAAAACAAATGAAAATGAATACTGCACTCTTTGGACGTGCACAGGCAACTTAGATTTTATTTGGACAGGACTAAGCCTCTCAGAAAATCTGAACAGCTGCTAGTTGGCTTTGCTGTAGGGGCAGAGAGGAAGGCCATTTCAAAGCAAACCATTTCTAAGTGGATAGCCCATTGCATTCATTTATACTATAAGAACCATGGAAAACCTACCCCACAGGGGATAAGATCTCATTCCTCCAGGGCTGTATCTACCTCTACAGCCTTTCTCAGAGTAGTTCCTACCAGGGACATCCTAGAAACTGCTACCTGGAGCTCTGTACATACCTTCAACAAGCATTACCACATGCCTATTTTTTTCTAAATCCAGAGCTGGTTTTGCCACTGCCGTTTTGCAGGGCTTAATAGCTGGTCCTAATGCTCTCTAACTTCCTCCTCCCTTCCTTAGCTTTGGGAATCAACCCAAATGTAATGACTGCAACAGTGAAACATGAAGAACATAGTGCAGTTGTGTGCACTTACCATAAATGTAGATGTTCGACTGTATTCACTGTTGCAGTCCTGGTGACCCTCCCTCCAGCCCCCTGGCTTCTCTTGGCTATACTTTTCTTCTTCTTTAGTGTATTTCAGCTTTCTGGTGTATTTGTTTTTTGTTGGAGGTGTAACCTAACATATAATTGCTTTCCATTATGGGGACACCTGACATCTGGGCAAGAAAAACTGATGTAATTGCGTTAGCTGCATGTTTTATACCCCTGACGAACTGACGTCATGGAAGAAGAGACAACATCCAATGCAGGAATCCAAGACTTTGATATTCAGGCCAGCTGAGGGCTACCTGCAGGCAGATAACCCTAATGTAATGACTGCAACAATGAATACGCTTGAACATCTACATTTGTGGTAAGTGTACACAACTGTACTTTGTCAGTCTTCATTTTATCCTTGACCAGTGGATTTGGTTCTGAGGATCGGAACAGTCTCTGCCGTTTCCACAGCTCGTGCAGGCCCAAGCTTTAGCCCTACCCACAATGCATCTCTCCTAGTTACCTCAGATCTCATTTGCCGCTTTACTGGACAGATGTGTTCGCCTTCGCTCTTGAGCTAAGTCAATTTGTTTACTGATCTTTACTTATTTTTCAACTAGACTAACTTCTCTTTTTTTTCTTTCACCTACCCGTGTTACTTGTGTAAATCGTTACCATTGTTGGTATTTCTCTCCCTTTCCGTACACTTTGTGTACTTCTTATCTACCATTGTTTGGTAGATTTCTCCCTCTTCCGTACACTTCGGTGTACTCTCCTTTTCTTTCTCTTTAACTTATGTCTTTACGACCTGTAATTGCTCCATCCCTTTGTCGCAAGTGTGTGTGGTGAGAGAAGTTCTTTTTTTGTTGGTATGCCTGACAAATCTAAGGGCCTCTCTGGCTTTAAAAAATGTCAACAATGTAGCCAGAAAATTCTTTCTTCAGACACACATGTTGTGTGTGTCTACTGTTTTGGATCACATCACCTGCAGGAAGATGCAGTATTTGTCATTGCTTCAGTCACCGAGCTTTAGATGAGAGAAAAAAATAAACTCATATTAAAAGGTTTAATTCCTACTGCCTTTGATGAGGCTATATCTGCTGAAAAAAGTAAGACTGATATTTAATCTCCTTCCTCCTCTTCTTTCTCTGAGAAGGCCAAGAAGAGACGCATGTCTGTGCCTTCTTCTCCAGTCACAACTGTTAAGAAAGTGAAATCGTAATTGCCAAAATGATGTTCTTCGTGTTTCACTGTTGCAGTCATTACATTTAGGTAATCTGCTGGCAGGTTGCCCTCAGTCGGCCTGATTAACAAAGTCTTGGGTCCAGCGTTGGTTGCTGTCCCTTCTTCCATGACTTCAGGTCATCAGGGGTATAAAACATGCAGCCGACGCCATTACATCAGTCTTTCTTGCCATGCAGTGCCCGAAGCAGAAGCAGTTCGCAAGTGCCGGTCGGCCGACTCCTGAAATTTTCGTTTTCGAGTTTCACAAGCGAAGTATTCAACTAAAAGCTAAGTACCCCGTTGGGGAAACTTTTTCTTGCTCCTTACCGATGTCAGTAAAAGTTAATAATTGCATTACTTCTGGGAAGCAAATACCTCATAAAGCTTTTCATTTGTACTGTATTCCTTGCCTAGGTCCCGACCACAAAATGCCCTGCTGTCGGTTTTGTGCTAAATTTAATCAACGCACGATTAAACGTCGGTATATTTTTGCTTCTAAATATTTTGGCTCGATTTAACTATCCAGAAATGTCGTCTGTTAGCAATCCGACTACCGGAATACCTAAAAAATGCAAAGAAAAAGACAGAGACAGACCGTCGAGGTCCAAAACCAATGACGACGCTTCTCCTAAGCCAGTCGCCGGTTCGCCGGTACTCAGTGAGGCACTTTCGCAGCCCCTGATACCTGCTACTTTTGATTCGTAGGCCTCTACTGAGACCCATTCTGAGTCCGGTATGCCACGAGATGCTTTAAAGTATTGAACCCGCGGATGTCTCTACCTTAGATGGGTCTGGAGCCACTGTGCAGGCACCGGCTTCTGAGGGTGTTTTCAGGCCTAAAGATTTGTATATTAAACCAACGCCTTCTTCAAAACTAAGGCCAAAATCTACTTCTTTGTCTAAAAAAAACGACACTTGGGCCACGTGTACAGGCCCCAATGCCTAAAAAACAAATAATCAAAATGGCTGAAGATTTAATTACCTTGATCAGGGGTAGCCATCCCCCTCCTGCTAAGAGGCGTAGGCAAGGCACTGACTATGAATCTTCAGATCAGGTTTTTATTTCTTCTGATTCTTCTTCTGAACAAGATTTATCTGTACCTACTTATGATGACTCTGATGCAGAAGATTCCATCCCTTCTGCTTCTCCCCCTGAGGATTTCTCTTTTGGAGAAACTTTGCATACCTTAAGGCAACAATTTCACTGGGAAAGTCAAGATTTCTCTGAATCTAAAAAGAGACTTATGGATTTTCTTCTTCTTCCTCAGCATAGGCCTTTGGCTATACCTGCTGTTCTAGACATTGTTGATGATGTTTTTTCAGAATCCAGTATGATTTCTGATTCTCTGCCTCCAGCTCCTAGTAAGCCAGACAGATACTACAGAGTTCCTGACTCCCACAAATTCCTTTTCAAAAACCCTATTGCTGATCCTGAAACCATTTCTCAGGTTCCCAAGAGCATTAAGGCCTCTACTGCTAAAAATCCTATCCCTTCTGACAGAGATTCCAGGGCGCTGGATAGATGGGGTAAGAAGGTTTACACTTCTGCAACCTTGGCAATCAGGGCTTTAAACTGTCAATTTCATATGCTTAAATATCAACAGCATGTCATGGGTCTACTTAAACAGAAAATGATGTTGATCTCTGACTGTGTGGAAAATAGAGTTGCAGGATTTATTACATTCAGCTGAACAAGTTTGAAAACATACTTTGCAATGTGGTTTTGATTCTTTTCAGGCCTCTTGCAAGGCTGCTGTAACTGGATCTGTGATAAGAAGGCATGCTTGGCTGAAAGAGCAAATCTGCTTGACCATGTTAAAGCAAAATTGTTGGATTCTCCTTTACAACAGGACAGTCTCTTTGGTAATAAGGCTGAAGAAGTTTTAAAAAAGATGGAAGATAAAGCTAAATCTATGCAAACTATGAAATATTTCTTACAAGTGCAGCCACCCAGATTTAGTAGGCACTGGCCTACTAAGAACTGGTCCTTTCCAGTTCCCTCAAGAGCCGCTCAAGTCAAATCCAGACATTCCAAAGGCTCCAGGTTTCAGTCACAAGGAACTTTTAGAACAAAACAATTCCAAACCTGGAAGCAACAAGGCACCTCCCTATGGTAAACAGTCTCAATGACTTTCCTCTACAATCACCAAGTACTTACGTTTTGGCCGCCCCTTTGGGGGGAATACTGGCACCTCATGCACAAAACTGGCAACTGATTACCCAGGACAAATGGGTTTTAAATATAGTATCCCAGGGATACAGATTTCATTTCCACACGTTGCCAATGCCGAATGGATGGCCAGATCTGCCTCCAAATCAGTGGGCAGAGGCCCAGAAACAAGTTCTGTCCCTCATGAATATGGGGGCTATTCAACCAGTACCAGAAGAGGAAAAGGGTCAAGGTTTCTATTCAAGACTTTTCCTGGTACCCAGAAAAGACAAATCATGGCGTCCAATTCTGGACTTATCCATTCTAAATACATTTCTGGACATTTCAAAATTCAAGATGCTGACTCTTCAACAGTTGCTACCTATGCTAGGCACAGATGCCTGGTTGGTAACTCTAGACTTAAAAGAGGCTTACCTGCATATCCCAATCGGGGATTCTTGCAGAAGATACCTCTGCTTCAAAGCAGGCTACTTGCATTACCAGTTTTCTGCACTGCCCTTTGGCTTATCTACTGTGCCCAGGGTCTTCACAAAGTGCCTGGCACCAGTAATTGAATTTTGCAGGCAAAGAAATATTCAAATTTATCCATATCTGGATGATTGTCTAATTCAGGCAGAAAACAGGGACACTCTTCTAAGGCATCTGGCATTTGTAAAAAGGGTTCTAAATTGTCTAGGGTACACCATAAACGAAAAGAAATAACAACTGGTACCCTCTCAAAAAATTACATTCCCGGGTGCAAGCTTGAATACAACTGCCCAGATGACTTACCTTACATCAGAAAAGCAAATTCAATTGATGACTTACTTCAAACAGGTGGCCACAAAAACCCAGCTATCTGCAAGACGAATTCTGCAGGCCTTGGTGTTTATGGCCTCCTGCATTCTTCTAATTCCATATGCAAGACTGCATATGAAAAAACTTCAGTGGTACCTAAAAAGTTTATGGAGTCAACATTGTCACAGCCTGGAAACAGTGATTCCTATTATACCTTGCCTGCAACTAGAGTTCCTATGGTGGGCAGAGGCCTGCCACCAAAACAAGGGACTGCCACTCACTCCACCCCCTGCCGCCCAAACCCCAGCTACAGACGTATCAGACTATGCTTGGGGGCGCATCTGGCAGGAAAATGCATTCAGGGCAAATGGTGGAGCCCAAATCAAATGCACCTACATATCAGAGATGCTAGCTGTACAGAATGCTCTGATAGCCTTCAAGGACTACCTTCATCCAGTACAACTACTGATAGACAACACCACAGTCATGTGGTACATAAACAAGTTTGTAGACTAGCCATGGCATTGTGGAACACGGCCTTGACTTATCCAATACATCTACAAGCTCAATTCCTGTCAGGAAAGCTAAATACTCTAGCAGACGAACTAAGAAGAAATCTTATGGACCCACACAAATGGAAACTGGAACCACAAGTTTTCAACATGTTGACACGCAAATGGGGGAGCCCAGACATAGATCGTTTTGCCTCACCCCAGAACTACCAGTTGGACAAATTCTGCACAAGAATTCATCACAAAAAAGCTTGCAAAGTGGATGCTCTATAATTCAGCTGGAAAAACCTATCAGTCTATGCTTTTCCCCCTCTGCCCTCCAAAGTCCTACTAAACGTCAGACAGGACAAACCAAAAATGATTCTGATTGCTCCAGACTGTCCTCGCCAATGCTGGTACCCACTCCTGCGCAATGTGCACACCTTCCTCCGTGGCACCTACCTCAGACACCTTACCTACTGTCTCGGCAGAACTACCAAATTCTGCACACTCTGCTCCAAACTTTGAATCTTGCAACATGGCTAATCAACTAATTTCACCCTTGGCATCTCTCAGCAAACCTGTGATGGATGTCATTTTGGAGGCTAGAAGGCCTAGTACTAGAAAATCTTATGCTGACAAATGGAAAAGATTCTGTGCCTGGAACCAATCACAAGGAATAAGCACAGCAATGCCCAGTATTCCTCAGATTCTGCAATACTTAACTGAGATGCTTCACAAGGGCCTATCCTTTTCTTCCATAAAAATCCATACCTCTGCCATTTCAGCTCATTAAAACGCAGAACCTCCCCTCTTCTCTCATCCTCTGCTAAAGCAGTATCTCAGAGGGGCCAACAATTTAAGACCTCCCAGGAGAGCACCAACTCCTGCATGGGACCTCAATTTTGTTTTGGAAAAACTCACTCTAGCTACTTTTGAGCCAGCTGCTACTGCGGACTTAAAATTTCTCTCTTGGAAAACAGCTTTCCTTTTAGCAGTCACTTCAGCTAGAAAGATTTCAGAATTGCAGGCTCTTATGGCAGTGGAGCCTTTCATTATTTTTTATCCGGGCAGGGTGGCTCTCAGGACCAATCCATCCTTTATGCCTAAGGTGGTATCCAGTTTGGCTCTTAATCAGACCATTCATCTGCCAACTTTCTTCCCCAATCCACAGAACAAGGGTGAGCGGATTCTGCATTCATTGGATCTGCGCAGGCAACTTAGATTCTACTTAAATAGGACAAAATCTCTAAGAAAATCTGAACAACTATTGGTGGCATTTGCAGCAGGGGCAGAGGGAAAGGCTATTTCAAAGCAGACCGTTTCCAAATGGATACGCCATTGTATTTGTTTCTGCTATATGCACCATGGTAAACCTATCCCCAAGGGGATCAGATCTCATTCCACCAGGGCAGCATCTACTTCTGCAGCCTTTCTCAGAGGGGTTCCTACCAGAGATATTCTAGAAGCTGCTTCCTGGAGCTCAGTTCATGCATTCACCAAACATTACCATTTACCTCTCTTCTCTAAATCCAGAGCTGGCTTTACCACTTCTGTCCTGCAGGGCCTTATAGCTGCTCCTATTGCTGTATAAACCCATCATCCCAACCATAGCTTTGGGATTTTACCCAAATGTAATGACTGCAACAGTGAAACACGAAGACCATAGTACAGTTGTGTACACTTACCATAAATGTAGATGTTTGAGTGTATTCACTGTTGCAGTCCTGGTTACCCTCCCTCCTGCCCCCTGTTTTTCTCTAACTGTACCTCTCCTTTCTTTTACTATGATTAAAAGCCTTTTTAGTGTATTTGCTTTTGTTTGAAGGTATATGTTTTGTGTTTTAAATTATATATATATATATATATATATCTATACACACATTTTTTTTTTTTTTTTTGCTTCCCATTTGGGGGGCACCTGACATCCGGGGCAAGAAAAACTGATATAATGCCGTCGGCTGCATGTTTTATACCTCTGACGACCTGACATCACGGAAGAAGGGACAGCAACCGACACAGGACCCAAGACTTTGTTAATCAGGCCGACTGAGGGCAACCTGCCAGCAGATTACCCAAATGTATTGACTGCAACAGTGAATGAGTGAGAGAAATTTCAGGTGCCCCCTCGGCCCCAACACCTTCAGGTGTAAAACTTCCTTTCACCCCATTGACTGCTTCTCCTCTAACCTCCTATGAGGCCTTGGAGATTTCAGTTGTGAGATGTCTGACATCAGCTGCATCAGTTTCAACAGTTGATGTTACTTTGGCACCGATTCAAGCTCTGAGCTCTTCAACTGTGTTGGATCCAGAGACCTCCCAGAGCATAGCTGCCTTTTCGGCCCCGAGGGGCAGGAGTCTACTCCCCTTTTTTCAGAGCTGTCCCTGCTCCCTTTGGCTAGAGTTAGCGTAACACAGGCTTCTGTCTTGGGGGATGTCTTGTCAGAGCAGGGAGTGACCATGGTTCAGAGGCAGTCTGTCGCAGTTCCGGGCTCCCTTCCCTCTTCAGCGAAGTCAGGCTTCAAGGCAATGGAGAGGGCCTTGGTTGCCTCAGGTACTCAGTTGACCTCTTTTCCTCAAAGCAGTTCCTTCTCCTAGTCCAGTTCTCAAGCCAGCTCCTCCACTGGGACAGCGAGTGCTAAAATGTCAGGACACAAAGATTCCAACTCTGACTTCTTCAGATACCTCTCCAGATCATTCCCCTAAGGAGGCCCCTCTGAAGAAAAAGTGCAAGAGGAAGCACTTAGATTCCCCGCAGGAATCCATCATGGACGATACTGATTTTGATAAGCTAGGGTCCCCCAGATTACCTCCTGATGATGTCTCTGTCAGAGACATCCTGGAAATTTTTAAACAGAGAGGTGATTGGAAGTCCCAAAACCCTACACCTGAAGAATCACTATACCTGCAGGCTTTTCACACTCGGCTATTAACCTCATTGGTGACTCCGCCTGCGGATGAATTTATTCTGTTGATTATTCAACAGGCATGGAAGGCACCCAACTCGGTTGAGCCTATTCCCAGGAGACCAGGTAAAATGTTATCCCCTCCAGAAGATAAACTGTTTGGGGCAAGGGTCTAGCAGTAGATGCCATGGTCATACTGGCGGCCATGAAGAAGGAAACCCTATCAACTTTCCTGAACAGAAGGCCCGATTGCCTTCCTCTGGAGGCAGACAGAGGACACTTATCCCTGCACCTAAATGCCTGGCTGGACATCACATCAGAAACCTGGGTGCAGTGGATTATATCCAGAGGCTGTGTCATACCTTTTTCTCTTCTCTCTCCCCTTACCAGAAGAATCCACATTGTTCAACCCAGTCAGAGAGAACCAGCAGTCCTAGAGATCCAAAGACATCTAGAAAAAAAGAGTCATCTAAGAAGTCCCACCAGACCAATTAGAATCCGGAACTTACTCAGGATTCTTTTTAGTGCTAAAAAGACCGGAGATTGGAGACCAATTTTGGGTTTTAGCTTATTAAACAAATCTGTTTGTTCTATGTCCATCAGGAATTTTGTTTGTCAGTCTGTTCTTTCCTTTCAGGTGCTCACTAGACCTACAGGGTGCGTATTACCACATAAAACTGGATAAACACTCCTGGAGGTTCCTCCACTTCAGGCTGGGAGCTAGTCACTATCAGTTCAAAGTTCTGTCCTTTGGTCTTACCACAGCCCCCAGAGTATTCACCAAATGCATGGCAGTAGTAGCAGCTCACTTGAGACTGCAAGGATTCTGAGTGTTTCCATATTTGGACGACTGGCTCATTACAACTCTGACCAGGCATCTGTTGATTATAGCAAGAGACTACGTCCTACAGACTTGCCCCAATCTAGGCATTACAGTGAATTACAAAACATCTCAACTGGCTCCCATCTCAAAGCTTAGAGTTCATAGGAGCTAAACTAAATGCAAAACACATTCATAGCCTCCCTTCCACCAGTGAGATTACAGCAAATCAGAGAACAAGTTAAAAAAATAAGATAAAAACCAAAAGGACCAAATGAAGAGGCTGTAGTTTCCAATTTAAAAACACAGATGTCCTTCAAGGATGCATCTGCAGTCCTAACATATGGGTTGTCCTGCCTCAGGCAGCCCTTCGGTCGGCCGGATTCCAAAGTCTGGGTCTGGCCTCGGCTGATGTCGCACTTCACCCGACGTCATAGCTGCTGTTTATTGGGTATAAAGGTATCAGCCGACGGCATTTTCCCCAGTCTTTCTTGCCGCGTGGTGCCCGAAGCAGAAGCTGTTCGCAAGTGCCGGTCGGTCAGATCCAGAGATTTCTACTACCGAAGACTTCTAAAAAGCTAAGTACCCCGTTGGGGACTCTTTCTTGCCTCAGCCGATGTCAGAAAAAGTAAATAATTGTTTAACTTGTGGGAAACAAATACCTCATAAGGATTTCCACGCTTACTGCCTTCCTTGCTTAGGCCCAGACCACGACGTATCAGCTTGTCTAGCCTGTGCTTCCTTCAACCGACGAACGCTTAGACGTCGGTCGGAGTTTGCAGAGGAGTTTTTTGGTCCCGCTTTTGCTTACAAAATGCCGTCAGAGACTCCGACTACACAAATAGCTAAAAAGCGCAAGGAAAAGGACCGACACTCGCGGTCCGCAGTTTCGGCTGAAACTGCGGTTAGGCCAACCGCGAGTGTCTCTGTTTCGGCTGAAACCGAGTCCTCGGTTCTTCCTTCGGCCGAAAGCATGCCTCCTATAGCCGAGGCCTCACAGACAATGGTTGAATCTGCTACTGATATTACTGCTACAGAAGCAGGCTCCCAGGATTTGTCAGATACTATTCCTTTAGACATATCTACCCCTGCACGTGGGGCTGCTAGACCCCCTGCTTCTATGTCCATCAAGGCTTTTGCCAGGGCTAAAACAGCTAAATCTTCTAAGGCCTTACCTGCTAAAACTACCCCACATAGGCCTACCTCTAGTTCTCAAATACTCAGCCTTGCTGAGGATCTCATTTCTTTGATCAGGGGATCACAACCTCACCCAGACAGGACCTCTCAGCCCCCTTGAGATGAGGCCTAGGACTGAACCCCCGGAACCTGTCTCTACAGACTATTCCTCTGAGGACTCCGACATTACTGACCCTCAGGAAGGCCCATATTCTCCTTATGAGGATTCTGATGCAGAAGACTCCATTCCTTCTGCTTCTCCTCCTGAGGAATTTTCTTTTGGGGAAACCTTACATGCTATGAGGGAGCATTTCCAATGGCAGGGCCAGGATTTTTCAGATTCAAGGAAAAGGCTAAGGACCTTCTTACACTTACCACAGCATAGGCCTTTAGCCATTCCTCCAGTACTAACAGTAGTTGACGATGCATTTAATGATGCCTGTACTGCTCCTGATTCCTTCCTCCGCCCCTGCCAAGCCTGACAGATATTACAGGGTCCCGGACACACACTACCATTTGTATAAGGCTCCTGTTGCAGATCCAGAAACCATTTCACAGGGCCCTAAAGGTGTGGCAGCTGCTTCTGCCAAAAACCCTCTTCCCTCTGATAGGGAATCTAGAGCATTAGAGAGATGGGGTAAAAAGGTTTATACTTCTGCTGCTCTTTCGGCTAGGGCCTTAAACTGTCAATTTCACATGATTCAATATCAGGAATTTTTGTTAGACCAGATAAATAAAAAACTTTCCTCTCCTGAACCTATAGACCACAAGTCTCTTCAGGATTTGGTACATAACTCTCAGCAGGTCAGTAACCATTTCTTAAAATGTGGCTATGATGCACTGGAGGCTTCCTTTAGGTCAGCTATGACTGGTACAGTGATTCGAAGACATGCATGGTTAAAAGAACAGCCCTTACCAGATCATGTTAAATCAAAACTCCTAGATGCTCCCATGGAGAAACAAAGTTTGTTTGGCTCCCCTGCACAGGAGGTTCTGAAGAAGGTGGAAGAAAAATCAAAATCTGTCCAAACAGTCAAGGATTTCTTACAGGTCCAGCCTCCGAGGTTTAGCAGAAATTGGCCTTCGAAGAATTGGTCCTTTCCAGACAACTCCAGAGCACAGAGAGGCAGAAATAGATGCCCAAGAGGCAGAAATCAAGCTAGGGGTGCCTACAGGGGGACGTCAGTGGCAACCTACCAACCAGAGAAGTACCGCCACAGATTCAACTACAACCACTTCCACTGGACAAACACAATGACTTGGCTCTGATACCGCCTACCAGGGAACAACTGGAAGCTCCCTTGGGCGGAAAGCTAGCCTTATTTTCAGACAACTGGCATTACATTACAGGAGACAAATGGACTTTGCAAACAATAGACAAGGGCTACAGGTTTCACTTCCACACTCTACCAAAAAAGAGGGGAATGCCAAACCTACCACCAAGCCAAAAAACAGATGCTCTAAAACAAATCAACAACTTACTAGAGATAAGAGCTATAGAAAAGGTGCCACCAATGGAACAAGGCCAAGGTTTTTACTCCAGGCTTTTCCTGGTACCAAGAAAAGAAAATCAATGGAGACCTATTCTCGACTTGTCCGCACTGAACACATACCTCATTGTTCCAAAATTCAAAATGCTGACCCTCCAGCAGCTTCTTCCCATGCTGGGCAAGGAGTCTTGGCTGGTGACTCTAGATCTCAAGGAGGCATACCTGCACGTCCCTATACGATCAGATTGCAGAAGATACCTCAGATTTCTTGCAGGATCAGAGCACTATCAATTCTCAGCATTGCCCTTTGGCTTATCTACTGCTCCCAGAGTATTCACGAAATGCCTGACATCAGTAATTGCTCATTGCAGGCTCCAGGGAATTCAAATTTACCCATACCTGGACGACTGCCTATTACAAGCGGACAACAAGGCACAATTGACAAAAGATTTGAAAAATGTCATACAACTGTTGCAAGCCTTGGGATACACAGTCAACATGCAGAAGTCAAGACTAGTACCTTCCCAAAGGATAACATTCTTGGGGGCAGATCTGGACACATCAACTCAGATGGCCTTTCTCACAGAAGAAAAACAAAAGCAACTACCAGGCTATTTCATGTCATTAACAAAACAAACTCAGCTTACTGCAAGGAAAGTCCTGCAGGCCCTGGGTTACATGGCATCCTGTATAATATTGATTCCGCATGCCAGGCTACATATGAGAAAGTTACAATGGTACCTAAGGAATGTATGGTCTCAACACCAGCACAGCCTAGAAAACCAGATTCCATTAATTCCATGCCTGAAGCAAGAATTCCTGTTGTGGGCTCAGGCCTGCCAGTTGAACAGAGGCTTGCCTTTTCACAAACCACATCCAAGCCAGACCATCACCACGGATGCCTCAGACCTAGGATGGGGGGCTCACATGGTGGACAAGTGTATACAAGGCCTATGGACCCAAGACCAGCTGAATCTGCACATAAATCTAAAGGAGATGCTGGCAGTGAAATATGCTATCCAGGCATTCAGACCACTCCTTCAACAGGGTCATCTGCTGATGAGGACGGACAACACCACAGTCATGTGGTACATCAACAAACAAGGAGGTACACATTCATATCCTCTATGCCGGATGGCAATGGACCTGTGGAAGGTGGCCCTGAACCTCAACATTCAACTTCAGGCCAGATTTGTACCAGGAAAAGAAAATTCTCTAGCAGACACCTTAAGCAGAACTACCATGGATGCTCACGAATGGATGCTGCATCCAGATATTTTCAAAGCCATAACAGAGAAATGGGGACTACCACAGATAGACCTGTTTGCCTCCCCACACAATCACCAATTGAAAAAATTCTGCACAAGAACATACCACCCACTTGCTTGGAGAGTGGACTCACTTTCTTTCAGCTGGAAAAACCTGACAGCATATGCATTTCCACCTCTTCCCTTGATGTACAAAGTTCTACTGAAGATCAAAGAGGATCAACCAAGGGTAATTCTGATAGCTCCAGACTGGCCGAGGCAACATTGGTACCCGCTACTGAGAAGCATGTCTTGGACACACGCATGGCATCTACTGCTAAGTCCATTACTACTAACACAGGACAACTACAGGATCCTACATCCAAACTTGAAAACACTGCAGCTAGCTGCTTGGAATATTGTATAAACCAAAATAACCCTGATCTATCTCAGAGGGTTAAGGACATTATCCTGGAGGCACGCAGACCCTCCACAAGGAAGACTTATTCAGCCAAGTGGAAAAGATACCTCATTTGGAGTGCAGCAAAGGGAGAAAATGTCTGTGGCAAACATAGCACTCATCCTGGAATACTTAGCAGAGCTGTTCCATAATGGCCTGTCTTACTCCTCCATTAAGATTCATGCATCAGCAATTTCAGCAGAATACAACTTGAATCCTCCAGTTTTCTCTCATCCTCTACTCAGGCAGTTCTTGAGAGGAATCAAAAATGTAAAGCCTCCAAGGAAACCACCTTTACCTACTTGGGATCTCAATTTTGTGCTGGAAAAGTTAACTCTCCCCCCTTTTGAACCAGCAGCAACAGCAGAATTACAGTTCCTGTCTTGGAAAACTGCTTTCCTACTAGCAATCACTTCAGCAAGAAGGGTTTCTGAGCTACAGGCATTAATGGCAGTACAACCCTTCCTTATCTTCCATCAGGACAGAGTCTCTCTGAGAACCAACCCTACCTTTCTGCCAAAAGTGGTCTCCAGAGTATCATTGAACCAAGCGATTCATTTACCTACATTCTTCCCCAACCCACAGAACAGGGGGGAAAGACTGCTACGTACCTTGGATGTGCGCAGACAATTATGCTACTATCTGGACAGAACTAAGACCAGCAGAAAAACTGACCAGCTTTTGGTAGTATATGCAACAGGAATGCAAGGAAAAGCAATTTCAAAACAGACAATCTTGAAATGGATAGGAAATTGCATTCGTTTTTGTTACTCTTTTCATGGAAAGACATCTCCTGATAATATCAGACCTCACTCCACAAGAGCTACAGCCACCACTACAGCTTTCCTACGAGGAGTGGCTACCAAAGACATTTTAGAAGCTGCTACCTGGAGCTCCGTGCATACATTTGCCAAGCATTACAATCTTCCTTTGTACTCTAGATCCCGAGCAGGTTTTGCAACTGCTGTTTTGCAAGGGAGCCTAACTACACCATCATTATCTTAGTGCCTCCTCCCCCAGTTTGGCTATGGTATTCTACCCATATGTTAGGACTGCAGATGCATCCTTGAAGGACATAGTACAGTTTTGTACCTACCATAAATGTAGATGTCCGAGAGGTATGCATCTGCAGTCAGGATTACCCACCCTCCTTTCCCCTCTGTGGTACTCCTAGGGTATTTACCCATCTTTTAGCTAGCTGGGGGAATCTGTTATGGTGTATTTGTTTGTATATATGTTTATATATATATTTATATTTGTTTATATTGTTTGCTTTCCACTGTTTGGAATTATTGCATTTATCCAAATTTAGCCTTACTAGAGGGCACCTGGCATCTGGGGCAAGAAATACTGAGGAAAATGGCGTCGGCTGATGCCTTTATACCCAATAAACAGCAGCTATGACGTCGGGTGAAGTGTGACATCAGCCGAGGCCAGACCCAGACTTTGGAATCCGGCCGACCGAAGGGCTGCCTGAGGCAGGACAACCCATATGTTAGGACTGCAGATGCATACCTCTCGGACATCTACATTTATGGTAGGTACAAAGCTGTACTTTTTAATCCACAAAAAGGAAGCACAAGCGCTTTCATAGGTACAATCCCACTTCTTCAGATGCTAACAATTGTTCAAACAGGAATGGTTTAAATATGCAGAAACACCTGAAGTAATTAAGTAGTGACATCACCTTAAAGCTGCACTCATGTTAAAATGTTCAAGACAAGGATATTATACATCTACATGCCTATATTTGACTAAACATTTAAGTACAGTGCTTAAGTTTTAAAAAAATGTAAAAAGATATAAAACATTGCAATACATACTCTACAAAATATGTATAATTATTTACTATATATACCTATTACACATATTTTCACCTAGTGAAAGGTCTTTTCTTTAATAAAGGCTTGAGTGGAACATATTCATTCATTCCAAAATCAGCATTGGCTCTCAACCTTACTATCCATTCTGCTTGTAAGTTTTCTGTGACATTTTGTATGTCACCACCTCTAATTTCTCAGATGCCCTGCTTATAACTAGAAAAGTAAATGTGTGTCCAGAATCAGTTTCATTCACATGTTTAGCTAAAGCACTTAAGTTGTCCTTCTTATTCATGTGGTAAAGATGCTCCCTGATTCTATCATTTAAGCACCTATCAGTTTTCCCCGCATACATTTTTTTACATTTTAAACAATGTGCTAAATAAACCACGTTTAGTTTCACAGGTAGCATAGAGGCAAAAATTATATATTCTGTGATAGTAAGGGTGTGTAAACTGTGCACATGTATCTATAAATTTGCAGAATGAACAACGTCCACATGGTCTAGTACAAATTCTCATTGGGGTTCCAACACTGTGTTTAGAATAACAGTCTCCTTTTCAGGGACAAATTATTCTTAAATAAAAAAATTGGTTCCACATCTATCATCTCTTTAACCTGTTTATCACTTGTTAAAATTCCCCAGTATTTCCTTACAATATCCATATACATGCCTACATTTGTAGAATATTCTAAAGGTACTCTCAGTTTAGTGATACTTTCCTTATTATTCAGACATTCTTTCTTGTTCTCAGAAAAGTAAGGTTTAACATTAGACTGTCTTAATTTTACAACCTGCTTAATATTATTATCCAAGAATGATTCAGTGTACCCTCTAGCCTTCAAATCATTTCTAACTACTTTAGTTTGTCTATGAAAATCATCATCACGCATATTTAGCCTAGAGGCTATATAAACTTGGTTTTTAACCACATTTTTAAAAATATGCGGTGGGTGCATACTGTTCTTAGACAGGAGTTGATTAACATGACAAACTTTTTTATACTGTTTGATATATAATTCTCCACTATTCTCAACTATTATTAATATATCTAAGAAGTTAATATTATTTTCTGAGTGTACTGTTGTGAACTTCAAATAAGAAGTACTACTGTTGATGTACCCCTCAAATCTCCATAGCTCCTCATAAGTGCCCCCCATAGCATAAAAAGATCATCTACAAACATTCTCATAAACAATATTTTTTCTTTAAATGGTCCCAGTAACATAAATTCTGTTTCCCATATAACCATTACCGCATTGGCATAGCTATTGGCGCATGAAGTGCCCATAGCTTACACCATTGCATTGCCAAAACACATCCTTATCAAAAATAAAGACATTGTTGTCTAGAACCAACTTAGTTAGCTCTATTAACAAATGTATATGTCTTTCTTCGGTACTAAAGTACTCCCTGATGAATCTCTCTAAACATTTTAGACCCGACTCATTTAGGTATAACTGTGAAAAGGGACACCACATCCATTGTCACTAATGTAAATGTCTCATCCTTATTTCTATTATTCATAAAGACATATAAATCCTTTAAAAATGCTCTGTACCTCTCAGGACCTGATAAATATTATTCAACATTGGCCTTAGATATTTCTCTATATATATGGAGATCGTTTCTGTACACCATCTCCTCCCTGACACTGTTGGCCTCAAAGGTGGATTGATTTTATCTTTATGTAACTTCGGTAATCCCTGTATAACAGGAATTACAGGATACTGTATAACAAAATAATCAAACAATTCCTTAGTTATATATTAATTTCTCATAAGTTGACATAAACGCTGTTTAATGTGTTCAGTCATATTTGTAATATCTAAAATGCTTATTTTCCTATAAAAGCCATCAGTCTCTAACATATCAAGCATCTTATATTTGTATCCATCTGCATCCAAGATTACTATTGGCCCACCTTTGTCGGCTGGACGTATAATTATATCTGTGTTCTCTTGCAACTTTCTTAATGCATTCTGCTCATCCATAGTTAAATTAAAAGTACTTCCTTTATATTTGCACTTCTTATCATCTAGCATTTGCAATTTATAAACTTCATCAACAAACTATTTTCTCATCTGTTGAAAAGCCTTCTTTATATTGCCCGAACCTCGAATTTTCTTTTCTGTCTGGTCCAACTCCTTCCCCTTGTAAAGGAGTTGAGTTGTTCACCGGCAGGAGAAAGGAGAGTTTGTGCAAGCCTAAAGGGACTAGTGCATCTAGTACAGACAAAGCTTCTGAACTCGCTGTTTCTTGTGCCTGATGTACTTGTGCCGTAACCTGTATGGTTTTACGTCTCGTTCCTAGATCTTTGTCATTATTGTGTAGTTCCTGTGGGTTAGTCAGCATTGGCTCTGCCTCTGATGACATCATGGAATCGCTCGCAAAACATTTTATGTGGGGAAAACTGATAGGTGCTTAAAAGATAGAATCAGGGAGCATCTTGTGTTTAACTGTGTTTTTAAACTGGAAACTACATCCTCTTCATTGGGTCCTTTTGGTTTTTATCTTATTGTATTCTGCTTTGTTCTTGGATGTGACTGCTCACAGAGTGTGGTGATAGTTTTGTTTTTTGTTATTTTTCTGTTTTTTATCACCACACTTGTGAAGAATATGTCTGATGAAATAGAAGTTTTTAATTCTGAAAATATCTGTGTCACAACCACAAGGTAATGTTTATAATACTGACAAACTGTTCAGAACTATTAAATGCAGAGAAAATCCTCTGTAGAGCTGTCAGATAGAGAATGCTGATACTGTGACAAATGGTATAGATTTAGTGACTTTGAGAAGCAAACTGCACCTGATGGAGAAAGATTTATTCAAACTGAAAAGAAGTCAGTTTGACAAATTTTATTTTGAGTACTGTATCAAGGAAGAAATAGTCCCGAGAGGGTTACGAGTTTTTAAAATGCCCCCACATGTTGACTGTGACCCTGTACTTCTCACTGAGTGGCAAAAAGTTAATTTAAAAACCAGTATGAACTATATGAAGCTTTTAACAGCAGCTTTTGAAGGGGAGATTCAAACTTTGTCCCTTTCTGTTAAGACTGTATGCTGAGCTGTTCTCTTTATTTGACATTTCTGTGTTAAATAGTAACTTGACTGATATACTAGACTCTATTTATGCATATGAATGTAAGCTCGTAAAACAAAAACTACGCAAAATAGAACTAGATAGGCGTGACTTTCAGTCAGGGAATGTATTTTCCTGGCCGAGGTTTGGAGACAATGAAAGAAAAGTGGGCAGTACGAATCAAAGATCCTCCACACTATCCAATTGTAATGAGGAACAAAGAGAATCAGAAAATGATTATTCCAACAGAGGGAACGCCTCCATAGACGAGAGTGGAAGGGGCTTTATTGCAGAGGACTGTGAGCGATTCCATGATGTCATCAGAGGCAGAGCTAACGTTGACTAACCCACAGGAACTACACAATAATGATAGATCTAGGAGCGAGACGTAAAACCATACAGGTCATGGCACAAATACATCAGGCACAAGAAACAGCAAGTTCAGAAGTTTTATTGTCTGTACTAGATGCACCAGTCCCTTTAGGCTTGCACAAACTCTCCTTTCTCCTGCCGGTGAAGAAGCAGCAACTCATTTACAAGGGGAAGGAGTCGGAGCAGACAGAAAAGAAAATTTGAGGAGGAATGAGCAGATTTGGGCAATATAAAGAAGGCTTTTCAACAGATGAGAAAATAGTCTGGAATTTATCCAGCTATGTTTTCTCAGATGATGAACTTAATGTTTTGCAGAAAGGACGATCGTGTATACCTAGCAGGTATTCTGATTATACTAAAGTTATTTTTGATATTAAATTATTCGCTAGAAATTTAACTTTAAAAAGATGTTTAAGGGTATGAATGAACAAGCGAATATGTTTAGGAAACCAAGTACATTTATTCCAATGACAAATCCTTTGATAAATGCCTTTGAAATATGTGTGTTGATGAAGTTTATAAATTGCAAATGCTAGATAAGAAGAAGTGCAAATATAAAGGAAGTACTTTTAATTTAACTAAGGATGAGCAGAATGCTTTAAGAAAGTTGCAAGAGAACACAGATATAATTATACGTCCAGCCGACAAATGTGGGCTAATAGTAATCTTGGATGCAGATGGATACAAATATAAGATGCTTGATATGTTAGAGACTGATGGCTTTTATAGGAAAATAAGCATTTTAGATATTACAAATATGACTGAACACGTTAAACAGCGCTTATGTCAACGTATGAGAAATGACTATATAACTAAGGAATTGTATGATTATTTTTTTATACAGCATCCTGTAATTCCTGTTATACAGGGATTACTGAAGTTACATAAAGATAAAATCAATCCACCTTTGAGGCCAATAGTGTCAGGAAGGAGATGGTGCACAGAAACGATCTCCATATATATAGAGAAACATCTAAGGCCAACGTTGAATAATATTTATCAGGTTCTGAGAGATGCAGAGCATTAAAGGATTTATATGTCTTCATGAATAAGAGAAATAAGGATGAGACATTTATATTAGTGACAATGGAAGTGGTGTCCCTTTTCACAGTGATACCTAATGAGTTGGGTCTAAAAAGTTTAGAGAGATTCATCAGGGAGTACTCTAGTACCGAAGAAAGACATATACATTTGTTAATAGAGCTAACTAAGTTGGTTCTATACAACAACGTCTTTATTTTTGATAAGGATGTGTTTTGGCAATGCAATGGCGTAGCTATGGGCACTTCATGTGCCAGTAGCTATGCCAATGCAGTAATGGTTATATGGGAAACAAAATTTATGTTACAGGGACCATTTAAGGAAAAAATATTGTTTATGAGGTTTGTAGATCTTTTTATGCTATGGAGATTTGAGGGGTACATCAACAGTAGTACTTCTTATTTGAAGTTCACAACAGTACACACAAAAAATATTAACTTCTTAGATGTATCAATAGTAGTTGAGAATAGTGGAGAAATATAAACCAAACAGTATAAAAAAGTTTGTCATGTTAATCATCTCCTAAGAACAGTATGCATCCACCGCATATTTTTAAAAATGTGGTTAAAAACCAAGTTTATAGAGCCTCTATGCTAAATATGCGTGATGATGATTTTCATAAACAAACTGAAGTAGTTAGAAATTATTTGAAGGCCAGAGGGTACACTGAATCATTCTTGGATAATAATATTCAGCAGGTTGTAAAATTAAGACAGTCTAATGCTAAACCTTATTTTTCTGAGAACAGGAAAGAATGTCTGAATAATAAGGAAAGTGTCACTAAACTGAAAGTACCTTTAGAATTTTCTACAAATGTAGGCATGAATATGGATATTGTAAGGAAATACTGGGGAATTCTAACCAGTGATAAACAGGTTAAAGAGATGATAGATGTGGAACCAAAATTTTTATTTAAGAATAATTTGTTCCTGAAAAGGAGACTATGTTATTCTAAACACAGTGTTGGAACCCCAATAAGAGTTGGTGCTAGACCATGTGGACGTTGTTCATTCTGCAGATTTATAGATACATGTGCACAGTTTACACACCCTTACTATCATAGAATATATAATTTTTGCCTGTATGCTACCTGTGAAATTAAACATGTGGTTTATTTAGCACATTGTTTAAAATGTAAAAAAATGTATGTGGGGAAAACTCATAGGTGCTTAAAAGATAGAATCAGGGAGCATCTTTACTACATTAATAAGGAGGACAATTTAAGTGCTTTAGCTAAACATGTGAATGAAACTGATTCTGGACACACATTTAAGTTTCTAGTTATAAGCAGGGCATGTGAGAATATTAGAGGTGGTGACATACGAAATGTCACAGAAAACTTAGAAGCAGAATTAATAGTAAGGTTGAGAGCCAATGCGGATTTTGGAATGAATTAATATGTTCCCCTCAAGCCTTTATTAAAGAAAAGACATTTCACTAGGTGAAAATATGTGTAATATGTATTTGTAGAGTATGTATTGCAATGTTTTATATCTTTTTACATTTTTTAAAACTTAAGTACTGTATTTAAATGTTTAAGGTGTATGAAGAGTTGTATAAAAGGTTGGACACTAAGGAGGGAGAAAAGGACCTGTACCGATTGACTAGACAGAGGGACCGAGCTAGTAAAGATGTGCAGCAGGTAAGGGTGATAAAGGATAATGAGGGAAACGTACTCACAAGCGAGGAGAGTGTGTTGAGCAGATGGAAAGAGTACTTTGAAGGGTTGACGAATGAAGAGAATGAGAGGGAGAAGAAGGTTGGATGATGTGTGGATAGTGAATCATGAAGTGCAGTGGATTAGCAAGGATAGCTATGAAGAGGATGAAGAACGGAAAGGCTGTTGGTCCAGATGACGTACCTGTGGAAGCATAGAGGTGTTTAGGTGAAATGTCAGTGGAGTTTTTAACAAGATTGTTTAATGAAATCTTGGAGAGTGAGAGGATGCCTGAGGAATGGTGAAAAAGTGTTTTGGTACCGATTTTTAAGAATAAGGGTGATGTGCAGAGCTGTAGTAACTACAGAGGGATTAAACTGATCAGTCACAGCATGAAGTTATGGGAAAGAGTAGTGGAAGCTAGGTTAAGAAGGGAGGTGATGATTAGTGATCAGCAGTATGGTTTCATGCCAGGAAAGAGCACTACAGATGCAATGTTTGCTCTGAGAGTGTTGATGGAGAAGTACAGAGAAGGTCAGGAGTTGCATTGTGTCTTTGTGGATTTAGAGAAAGCATATTACAGGGTGCCTAGAGAGGAGTTGCGGTATTGTATGAGGAAGTCGGGAGTGTCAGAGAAGTATGTAAGAGTGGTACAGGATATGTACGAGGGTAGTGTGACAGCGGTGAGGTCTGCAGTGGGAGTGACAGATGCGTTTAAGGTGGAGGTGGGATTACATCAAGGATCAGCTCTGAGCCCTTTCATATTTGCAGTGGTGATGGGCAAGTTGACAGATGAGATCAGACAGGAGTCCCCGTGGACTGTGATGTTTGCAGATGACATTGTGATCTGTAGTGAGAGTAGGGAACAGGTGGAGGAGACCCTGGAGAGGTGGAGATGTGCTCTAGAGAGAAGAGGAATGAAGGTCAGCAGGACTAAGACAGAATGTATGTGTGTGAATGAGAGGGAGGACAGAGGAATAGTGAGGATGCAGGGAGTAGAGGTGGCAAAGGTGAATGAGTTTAAGTACTTGGTATCAATAGTTCAGAGTAATGGTGAGTGTGGAAGAGAGGTGAAGAAGAGAGTACAGGCAGGATGGAGTGGGTGGAGAAGAGTGTCAGGAGTGATTTGTGACAGACGAGTACCAGTAAGAGTGAAAGGGAAGGTCTACAAGAGGGTAGTGAGACCAGCTATGTTATACGGGTTGGAGACAGTGGCATTGACAAAAAGGCAGGAGTCAGAGCTTGACGTGGCAGAGTTGAAGATGTTAAGATTTGCACTGGGTGTGACGAGGATGGACAGGATTAGGAATAAGTATGTTAGAGGATCAGCCCAGGTTGGAAGGTTTGGAGACAAAGCCAGAAAGGCAAGGTTACGTTGGTTTGGACATGTGCTGAGGAGGGATGCAGAGTATATTGGGAAAAAGATGCTAAGGATGAAGCTGCCAGGTAACAGGAAAAGAGGAAGGCCTAAGATAAGGTTTATGGATGTGGTGAGAAAGGACATGCAGGCAATTGGTGTGATAGAGCAAGATGCAGAGGACAGGAAGAAATGGAACAGGAAGAAATGGAAACAGTTGATGTTCATCGTGTTTCACTGTTGCAGTCATGACTGTAGGGTTCTCCCCTGACGGCAGGCAGTCCTCGGTCGACCAGAATCCCAAAGTCTGGGTCCGGTGTCGGCTGTTCAGCCATGCTCCCTGACGTCAGAGCGTCAGGAGTACAAAGCTGACAGCCGACGCCATGTTCTCCAGTCTTTCTTGCCGTGCGGTGATAGCAGTTCGCAAGTGCCGGTCGGCTGATTTCATCTGAGAAGCAAATACCTCTTAAGGATTTTCATTCTTACTGTATTCCTTGCTTAGGCCCTGACCACAACGTAGCTAGTTGTCTGTTTTGTGCTAGATTCAATCAACATAGGATTAAACGAAGGTACGATTTTGCATTTCATTACTTCGGTAAGCGTTTTAATTATAAAATGTCGTTGGATACGGTTCCGGCTACCGGAGTTCACAAATGACGCAAGGATAAAGACAGGCCTCCGAGGTCCAAATCAGATGATGTTGTACAAGCAGAGCCAGCGTCAGGTTCGGCCGTCGTCAGTGAGGCACTTTTGCAGCCCCTGTCGTCGGCCATTTTGGAACCGATGGCCGAAACGGACTCCCACGAGGAGCCAACTAGGCCTTTGAATATTTCTGTTGCAGGACCTTCGGACAATGCTCCTTCGGATGGGTCTGGAGCCGCTGTGCAGGTACCGGCTTCCGAAGGGGTTTTCAGGCCTACTCAGCTTCTAATAAAGGCAAAGACTCCTTCCAAATCAAAGACTGCAGCCCAGGCCTCTTCTGATCCGGCACCCAAGTCTCAGAAACAGTTACTTAAGATGGCGGAGGACTTGCTTACTATGATTAGGGGTTCACATCCCCCTCCAGATAAAAGGCCAAGGCAGGAAGTTTATTATGACTCCTCTGATCAGGCTTCTGTTTCTTTAGTTTCTTCTTCTGACCAGGAATATTCTTTCCCTCCTTATGAGGATTCTGATGCTGAGGAATCCATTCCTTCAGCTTCTCCCCCCTGAGGATTTCTCTTTTGGGGAAACTTTGCATGAAATGAGGGAACATTTTCACTAGGAAGGACAGGAGTACTTGGAATCTAAGAAAAGACTAAGGGATTTTCTTCTTCTTCCCCAACATAGACCCTTGGCTATTCCTCCTATTTTGGATATTGTGGATGATGCTTTTTCGGAGGCTAACTTAACTCCTGATTCTTTTCCTCCAGCTCCTGTTAAGCCAGACAGATATTATAGGGTTCCTGATTCCCACCAGTTTTTATACAAGAATCCTACTGCTGACCCTGAAACCATTTCTCGGGGTCCTAAGGGGGTTATGGCCACTTCTGCTAAAAACCCCATTCCCACTGAGAAGGATTCCAGATCTTTAGAAAGATGGGGCAAAAAAGTTTACACTTCTGCTACTTTATCTATTAGGGCTTTAAACTGTCAGTTTCATATGCTGAAATACCAGCAATTTCTCCTGTCTGTTTTAAAACAAAGGCTTACTTCCATTTCCACCTGTGCAGATGATAAGGAATTACATGACTTTAATGCATGCCACTGAACAAGTTGGGAAGCATGGTTTACACTGTGGATTTGATGCCTTGGAGGCTTCTTGTAGGGCTGCTGCCTCTGGCACAGTCATTAGAAGGCATGCATGGTTAAAGGAACAAAATTTGCCAGATCAAGTAAAAGCTAAATTATTGAATGCTCCTGTTCAGCATAATGTTCAGCATAATGTTTTGTTTGAATCTAAAGCTGAAGTGGTGATAAAGAAGATGGAGGACAAGGCAAAATCCATGCAAACAGTTAAGGATTTCTTACAAATACAGCCACCCAGATTTAGTAGGAATTGGCCTACAAAAAATTGGTCCTTTCTTAATTCAGACAGGCCTCAGAGGGGTAGATACAGACGCTCCTGAGGAAGGCCCCAAACGCAAGCCTCTTATAGACCAAGACAGTGGACTGCTTCCACCCCTAGGGGAGGGAGAGGACAGGTCGCAAGCTCATAGAAAACAGACTCAATGACTCCCTCTGTTGGGCTGCAGGAACTTCTTGCCTGGAAGCCCCTCTCGGAGGAAAACTTTCTCTTTTTCACCTAAATTGGACTCATATAACCTAAGACAAGTCGGTTCTGGATGTCGTTTAAAGAGGTTACAAATTCCATTTTCATACCCTACCAAGACTAAGCAGATGGCCAGATCTTCCAAAACATCAATGGTTAGAGGCCTTAAACCAGGTGGAAGCTCTCTTGGCTATGAAAGCCATAGAACTAGTTCCACTTTCAGAGATGGGACAAGGTTTTTACTCAAGGCTCTTTCTAGTCCCCAGGAAGCAAAATTCATGGAGACCCATTCTGGTTCTGTCAGTCTTGAACACTTTTCTCCAGATACCAAAATTCAAGATGCTTACTCTACAGCAGCTACTTCCAATGCTAACCAAAAATGCATGGATGGTAACTTTGGATTTAAAGGAGACATATTTACACATTCCCAAGAGGCAGGAATGCAGAAAATACCTCAGGTTCAAGGCCGGATCGAGGCACTATCAATTCTCTGCGCTGCCCTTTGGATTGTCTACTGTGCCCAGGGTCTTCAACAAATGCCTAGCTCCAGTAGTAGCTTATTGCTGACTCAGGGGAATTCAAATTTACCCTTATCTGGACGACTATCTTATTCAGGCAGACAGCAAGGATGTCTTACTCCAGCATCTAGAGTTTGTTCAGAATCTTCTCAAGTTCCTGGGATTCACTGTAAACATAAAAAAGTCAAATTTGACACCCTCACAACAGATAATTTTTCTGGGTGCTGCTCTAAACACAACAACCCAGATGGCATTTCTGACATACGAAAAACCATTACAGCTGGCTTCAACTTTCAAAACCTTGGCAACATTAACTCAGCTATCTGCAAGGAGATTCCTGCAGGCTTTGGGTTACATGGCCTCCTGCATCCTTCTCGTACCATATGCAAGACTACATATGAGGAAAATTCAGTGGTACCTAAAAAGTGTATGGTCTCAGCATTGCCACAGTTTAGACATACAGATCTCCATCCTGCCTTGTCTTCAAAAGGAATTCCTTTGGTGGTCCAAGGCATGTACTCTAAACAAAGGAAAACCCTTCTGTCTGCCTCCTGCCACTCAGATACTAACCATGGACGCCTCAGATTGTGCATGGGGAGCCCATTTTCAGGATGCATGGGAGCCCATTTTCAGGGCAACTGTCTGCAGTGCCTTTGGACAAAGGATCAGAAGCACCTGCATATCAATTTAAAGGAAATGTTAGCCATTCAGAAAGCTCTCTTGGCCTTCAGGAATCTTCTACAACCAGGACAACTACTGATACGGACAGACAACACCACAGTTATGTGGTACATAAACAAGCAAGGGGGATCTCATTCCTATCCCCTTTGCAGACTAGCCATGAATCTTTGGAACACAGCTCTAGCTTGCAGTCTGGACCTTCAAGCTCAGTTTCTACCAGGAAGCAAAACTTCCTGGCAGACAGTCTGAGCAGAAAGCTATCGGACCCACACGAATGGGTGATGGACACCGAAATATTCAAGATGATTACAGCAGTCTGTGCATGTCCTCACATAGACCTCTTTGCATCCCACCTCAATCATCAACTACAGATTTTTTGCACCAGGACATTCCACAAACTAGCTTGGAAAGTGGATGCACTATCATTCAGTTGGAGAAACCTCTCTGGGTATGCCTTTCCGCCTCTTCCTCTTCTTGCACGGGTATTATTAAAGATCAAACAGGACAAGCCCAAGATGATAATCTTGCTGGCCCCAAATTGGCCTCGACAGTTTTGGTACCCAACACTGAAAAACCTTTGCCTGGAGCCCCATTGGGTTTTACCACAGATTCCGAACCTGCTGTCCCAACACCAGGGTCAGGTTCTACACGCCCATGTCAAAACTCTCAGCCTGGTGGCCTGGTTAATCCAGGGTCTTTGATTCATTCTCTCCTACCCAAGCAGTTTATGGATGTCATTTTAGAAGCCAGACGTCCTAGCACTAGAAAATCTTATGCAGGAAAATGGAAAATATTTTGTTCCTGGATGCAGGCTCAGGATTCTGATCCTCTTATTCCTAACATTCCTCTGATTTTACTTTACCTGACAGACCTCTTACATAAGGGTCTCTGTTTCTCTTCCATAAAGATACATGCCTCTGCTATTTCTGCTCATTATAATACAGACCCTCCAATCTTTTCCCACCAGCTCATGAGACAGTTTTTCAGACTAGCTAAGAACTTAAGGCCCCCTAGATCTCCTCCCATTCCTGCTTGGGATCTCAACTATGTTTTGGAAAAACTCACCTTACCTCCCTTTGAGCCTGCTGCCACATCTGACATCAAGTTTTTATCTTGGAAGACAGCTATCCTGTTAGCTCTGACCTCTGCCAGGAGAGTTTCGGAGTTGCAAGCTCTCATGGCTGTGGAACCTTATATTATTTTTCATCAAGACAAGGGTGTCTTTAAGGACTAATCCTACTTTCATGCCTAAGGTGATTTCCAAAGTGGCTTTAAATCAAACTATTCACTTGCCAACTTTTTCCCCACTCCTCAAAATAATGGGGAAAGGATTTTGCATTCCTTGGATGTACACAGACAACTATGTTTTTATCTGGACAGAACCAAGGACATCAGGAAATCAGAGCAATTGTTTGTTTCTTATGCTTCCAGTTCCCAAGGTAAAGCTATTTCAAAACAGACCATTTCCAAATGGATTGCTCATGGAATCAGATTTTGCTGTTCACACCATGGAAAGCAAATCCCAGGGACTATAAGGACTCACTCTACCAGAGCTGCTGCCACTTCAGCTGCCTTCCTCAGAGGAGTTCCTACCAAGGACATTTTGGAAGCTGCAACTTGGAGTTCAGTGCATACTTTTTCTAAGCACTACAATCTACCTCTTTACTCTAAGTCTAGGGCAGGCTTTGCTTCTGCAGTCTTGCAGGGCCTTTAGCCGCCCTCTACTTTATGACCACCTCCCTTTTATTCTGCTTTGGCATTCAACCCTACAGTCATGACTGCAACAGTGAAACACGATGAACATAGTGCAATTGTGTACACTTACCATAAATGTAGATGTTCGAGTGTCTTCACTGTTGCAGTCTGGGTTTCCCTCCCTCCTGTCCCCTCTTATTTTTTCTTTTGTGTGGTCCCGTTTTTCACCCTTCTTCTGAGGTGTATTTGCAAAGGGTATGGGATCTTACTCATTTTGGAACTCCTGACATCTGGGGCAAGAAAAACTGGAGAACATGGTGTCGGCTGTCAGCTTTGTACTCCTGACAGCAGGGAGCATGGCTGAACAGCCGACGCCAGACCCAGACTTTGGGATTCTGGCCGACCGAGGACTGCCTGCCAGCAGGGGAGAACCCTACAGTCATGACTGCAACAGTGAAGACACTCGAACATCTACATTTATGGTAAGTGTACACAACTGTACTATCTGCTGTGGCGACCCCTAACGGGAGCAGCCGAAAGAAGAAGTCAAATATAGGCAGGTAGATGTATAATATCCTTGTCTTTAGCATTTTAACATGAGTGCAGCTTTAAGGTGATGTCACTACTTAATTACTTCAGGTGTTTCTGTGTATGTATTTAAACTATTACTGTTTGAACAGTTGTTAGCATCTGAAGAAGTGGGATTTGTACCTACGAAAGCACTTGTGCTTCCTTTGTGTGGATTAAAACTGTGTTTTTAAACTGGAAAGTACAGCCTCTTCATTGGGTCCTTTTGGTTTTTATCTTATTATTGGAGTCTGCATTGTTCTTGGACCTGACTGCACACAGAGTGTGGAGGTAGTTTTTTTTTTTTTTTTTTTTTTTTAAGTTAAAAAAAATACAGCACAAAAAGAATGTACCAGCCCATCTAGTTTTACAAGCCCTGTGGCAGCATCAATAACTCTAGTTCCTTTGGCAAGATTTCATATGCGAATTTTTCAGTGGCTACTTGCAACTCAGTGGTCTATATTTCACCAGCCTATGTTAGATCAGATTTTAATTACCAGTTTTTGCAGAAAAGATCTAGCTTTTTGGATGCACTCAGAGGAGGTTCTTCTAAGTCACCCCTTTGTCCCACAACAGCCCAAGGCCGTAGTGGCCACAAACGCCTCCCAGTTGGGGTGGGGGTCATTATCTGGGCAGGAATGTCCAGGGTAGTTGGTCTTCCATTGAGGCCAGTCTGCACATCAACGTCCTAGAAATGAGAGCAGTGCTTTTTAGTATTGCAAGCCTTTCAAACTGTTCTCCCTGTAGGGACTATTGCAATCCAAATGGACAACAGGTTTGTAGTTTGGTACATCAGCAAACAAGGGGGAAACAAATATTGCCCACTATGTGGAGAAGCACTCGGTGTGTGGCAATGGGTGATTGCTTCCAACCGATTTCTAATAGAGCATATTCTTGGGAGATTCAACATGATAGCAAACAAACTGAGCAAGTCTATTCTTCTACCTCACAAGTGGTCCCTCAATTCAAGAGTAGTGGAAATGATTTTCTATCAGTGGGGCCAGCCTTGCTACGACCTCTTCGCCTCGCCCCTAATCAACAAGTGCAGCAACTACTTTGCAATGATCCCTCCACTTGGGGAGTCACCCAAGGATGCTCTTTTACACACTTGGCCACCCGGACTCCTCTGCACATTTCCCCTGCTTCCCTTAATTCTGAAGTTCCTTCGGAAAGTCCTAAGGTTGAAGAGCAGAGAAATCCTTATTGCCCATTATATGCCACAACAAATTTGGTTCCCTTTTCTCTGGCCTTACCTGATAAAGGCACTTTGGACTCTGGATTCAACTCCAGACCTCTTCTCTCATCCAGAGAACTTGATTCACCCAAGCCTTCAGAACCTCAGGCTAACAGCATGGTTCCTCCTGTTCTGTTGTTTGCCAGGTAAGTTGACCTTCCCTCCCACATACACAGACTCTTACTAGCCTCTCATAAGCAATCTACCTGTAAACTCTGTATAAGTAAATGGAAGAGGTGTAACTTTTGGTCCCAAGAAATGAATATTGATCCCCTTTCAGCACCTATCAAAAAGATTTTAGAATTCTTATTCTCTCTTTTTGATGCTGGAGTATCCCCTTCTTTTATAAAAATCCAGCTGGCAGTGATTTCTAATTTTCATAATGGTTTTGGGGATAATTCCTTGGCTTCATGTAAGCTATGCAAAGCATTTTAAAAAGTAAGTGTTTTGTTAAAATCTCCGTTTAAGGGTCCTGTTCTTCCATGGGATTTTATTCTAGTTTTACAGGCCATTGTTCAATCTCCCTTTGAAACTGCCAAATGTGATCTAAAAATTTATCTTAGAAAACCTTTTTCCTTGTAGCAGTAACTTCAGCCAGGAGAATTTCTGAGATTCAAGCTTTATCTTGCAAGCCACCCCACTTGATTTTTCATAAAGACAGAGTCGCCTTAAGGACAAATCCCTTCTTTCTTCCTAGGGTAGTGTCGGACACTAATATTAATCAGACTATCAGTCTTCCAGTATTCTTTTCCAGTTTTTCTAATAAAGGGGATATTCCCTTCATTTATTGGATGTTCATGGACATTTACATTTTTACCTGCACAGAACAAAAGATTTTCAAAAAATTAGACCAATTGTTTGTATCTTTTTCAAGTTCCGAAGCTGGCAAACCAGTCGGCAAAGTAACCTTGGCCAGATGGTTAAAAGACTGTATATCCTTATGACAAAAAGAATATTGATTTGCCTAGAAGGGTAAAGGTTCACTCTACACGATCCATGGCTACATCAGCAGTTTTTCAGTCTCGAGCTTCTATAGATGACGTTTGCACAGCAGCTACTTGGGCTTCCCCTTATACTTTTATGACTCATTACAAATTGGATCTGGTCTCTGGGGAAAGAGCATCATTTGGTTCAATGGTGCTCAGTAATGTCCTTCCTTCAGTCCACCCAAGATGTAAAGTAGCTGGCGACTCTGTCCCATTGGTCAAGGATAAAATGAAGATTGAAAACTTCAGATAAGTTGTGTACTCACCATAAAGTTCCATCTGAGTTGTCTGTCTTCATTTATCCTTGACTTTTTTCCCTCCTTCCCACAGTCTTGCTGAAGTCCTTTGGTGGAAAGGAGAGGGAACATACCTTCATGTTTGTCTATTTTTTACAGACAGATATGGTTTCATTAGGCCTCCTGTCTTTACATCTGTTTAGCTCTAATCTGCAAACTCAATCTGAGATAACTAGGAGAGATGCATTATGGGTCAGGGTTGAAGCTCGAGAGTTTTTAGCCTGCACAAGCTGTGGAAATGGCTGAGACCGTTCCAGTGCTCAGAACCAAACCCATTGGTCAAGGATAAATGATGATGGACAACGCAGATGGAACGTTATGGTGGGCACATAACTTCTTTTTACTGAGAAAAAGGTGCTGAGCTTATTAAATTCAACCTTTCGACGACTTAAGTTTTGTATGTAACGAAAAAAAATGTGAACATGTTGCCAAAAATATATCAAACAAAATTGCAAAACTAGAAGTTGAATTGTGTGAAAACCATGTAATTATTTTGAAGCTATATTTCTAATGATATATATTTTTATTTATTTTGTTTTCTGCTTCCTGGGAAGTAGAAGAACTGACTGCACAGACAATGTTTGAAATGGCACTGCTGCTGCTTTACTAAAAAATGGCTTTTTTTTCCTGAATAAATTATCCATATCTGAGGCTGCTGTAGAACTCTGGGCATGGTGATAGGAAGAGATAACCATTGCCAATGAACAGACTTCAGCCAGGTATCTAAAATCAGGTTTAGTATACTTGGCCATTGGCATATTGTCCTTCTTCCCTTATAGCCTGCCCTGCTTTGCTATTTTTTGGCACCTCATGACTTGGAGTGTTCCCCAGTTAATCTTTGCCACTCAACATTTTTTCTACTGCATGAAGCAGTCATCGTGGTACTTGATCATAAAGAAGGCTTGGAGGAGCATTTAGCTTATCTGTTTTAAGCATACAATCTCAAATGACAAATTGACTGTGTTGCATAGCATGCCTGGAATTGGAAGCAGTGCTTTTACTAAGTTATCATCTGGCTAGGCAGGTTTATTCCTTTTTTATGGAGTTTAATTTTGCAGTGATGTCCGTATAACCTGTGCATGCTCCCACTGACAGCCAGTGATGTGACACATCTTTTCTCAGGTTGGAATTGTCATTCCATTTGAGCAGAACACAACCATAAGCTAGGACCAATCCTTTGCTTTTCCTCAGAGTAGACATTACCTATGTTTCCAAACATTGAAGCCCTAGGTGAACATTTTGCCTTGCTGCCAGTTGGATAATGATTTTATTTGGTTTTATCATTAAGGCTAAACTAGGGAAGAAAAAGCACATGGTTATACATTTTCTTAAAAGTGAACATTGAGTCGTTTCTAAATGTCACTATTCTAAGCACTGTGACAAAAATTGTTTAGAACATAAAATGTAAGCAGAGCTGGAAGCCAATTGATTCAGATGTGTTGATCTTTTTGAATGTGCATAAGTAATCAAACAGCTGCAGTAGTGCATTTGTAGTGGAACCTGTTAGCATTCTGTCACATTAATATAACATCAGATGTTTCTGTTGTGCTTATTTCCATGTTTTAATGTCTTTTCTTACCAGTGTCATGTTCCTACTTGGCTTCAGAACACCCATGTGTATCGTTGGCCTCAGCAAACTCAGGATATTCTACGGCGATTAATGCGTCTGGAGAAGTACATTCCTCCTCCCATTGGACAGCTCCCAAACATCATTTCCATTCCTATTTAAAATTGATATCGGTGTTTTTTATGTTAATGTACATCCAGACCCTGGAAACTGTATATATGTGCATCTATAGAACTGGGCCCAAACTTGCATCCTACCACAGAATCTACTCCATGCTGATTTTCAGTCAAAGCAATACAATTGGTTCTTGGTTTCTGAAATGTTTTTTGGTTTCCTGAAGTGCCATCTGTGTTTAATAAGGTGTCATCATTAAACTTATAGTACGTTAAACTAGTCAATAAGTATTCTTCACAGAAATGAACATTATTACTAAAAAAAATAAAACATGTCTTGTATCAGGCATTTAACAGACTACCCACAGTGCTAAGGATCAGAATATTGCAAAGAACCAAGGAAACTAGTGTATACTTGGATGCTGTTTTGCACATGTTTAAATTTAGTCTATGACACTGTATCCAGTAACAGAACATTTGCAAGCTAGTGCTGTGTTAAGAAATTGTAACTTCATATTTTTCTGTTTGGGCATTAATGAAGATGTTTATTAGCTTGTGTTGAGATTCTGAAAGAATCCCCCACCTTGTAGACACAGACTGTCCAAAAACCTGAAACTAAAAATACCTGTGGCACAGCTCAGATGGGACTGTAAAAACTGAACGATGTTGCTGATACAAATATCTATCCCCCCCCCCCCCAATGAGACACACTGCACTACAACCAGATGTCAGAGATTAGTGCACTGCCTGGTGTCAGACGAACCTAATTATTGTATGAATCACCAAGGTTGTGTTACCCTGGAGTGAGATTGGGGGTGCAAAGGGGAATGCTGATTGCATATATATATATACTGTTTTACAAATTATTTTCTTCAAAAATGTGCTTTCAGCCTTAAATTTGGCATTCCATGCTTGAATCCTGCATTTTTCAGGACATTGAATTTTTGGTTGTAGCATTTTGAAACTCAGTCTGCTGAGATGGAGGATTCTGTAAGAAACCCTTTGAGGTTATAACAAGAATAGATTTAGGTAGGCATTTATACCCTGAAACTGTTTTATACTGTTTGGTTCCTTTGCAGCATGCCAGAGCACATAAATGAGCTTGACATCATCTGATGCATTACACTGCACTGCAGAGTATGATGGGACTACAGATTTGCATGAACAGTAAATTAAATAGGTGTCTCCAAAGCAAAAACCTGTCGTATAGGTGGACTGCACGCTTGCTACATAACCTGCCAAGAACCTGTGCTGCAAAGACATGTTTTTTTCATAATCAAGATCCTTTGCAGCTCAGTAATGCAAGAACCTGTGCGGCAAAGACATGTTTTTTTCATAGTCAAGATCCTTTGCATTACTGAAGTTTACTCAGTGATACTCACAAATTTTTATTCCTTTGCGCTTGTAAATAACCCACTGAGTAGGCAGTTTAAATGAAGGGCTTAACATTAAGACCTTCTAGTATCAAAAAAAGAGATCTTTATAATCTGTGTACCTTTTTTGCCACTGACATAATTACATGCTTTATATTTTAGAAAACCAGGGCATTTGGATTCAGTCTTTTTTTTTGTGTGTATAATATACATACTTTAATTATTATCTTTTGTCCTGCAGACACATCAAGGATGGAGGGTGAAAGACATGAAGAGAAAGAATGGACTGATGGGAGAGTCTGAGTCTGTAAGGAGCAGATTCCAAGCTCCAGGCTAAAGAAGGGAGCTGGAGTTGATTGATGTCTTGGAAAAAAAGGGCTTTATTCATCAGGTGCAGCACTGTATCAGAAAGGACAGAGTTCTAAATGTGGTCCTAAGCAAGGAAGAAGTCATGGATGTCAAGATGACGCTACCTTTGTCCAGCAGTAACCTAGTCAGTATGCGGTTTAGAGTTTGGCATGGATGTCAAGGTGGAGGTACCTTTGTCCAGCAGTAACCTTGTCAGTATATGGTTTAGAGTTTGGCAAGGACGTCATGATGAAGGTGCGTTTGCCAAGCAGTAATCTAGTCAGTATGTGGTTTAGAGTTTGGCATGGATGTCAAGGTGAAGGTACCTTTGTCCAGCAGTAACCTTGTCAGTAGTGGTTTAGAGTTTGGCAAGGAGGTGAAGATGCCTTTGTCGAGTAGTAACCTAGTCAGTATGTGGCTTACAGTTTGGCATGGCTGACAAGGTGAAGGTACCCTTTGTCGAGCAGTAACCTAGTCAGTATGTGGTTTAGAGTTTCGCATGGATGTCAAGGTGAAGGTACCTTTGTCCAGCAGTAACCTAGTCAGTATGCGGTTTACAGTTTGGCATGGATGTCAAGGTGGAGGTACCTTTGTCCAGCAGTAACCTTGTCAGTATATGGTTTAGAGTTTGGCAAGGATGTCATGGTGAAGGTGCGTTTGCCAAGCAGTAACCTAGTCAGTATGTGGTTTAGAGTTTGGCATGGATGTCAAGGTGGAGGTACCTTTGTCCAGCAGTAACCATGTCATTATGTTTTTTAGAGTTTGGCATGGATGTCAAGGTGACGGTACCTTTATCCAGCAATAACCTCATCAGTATGTGGTTTAGAGTTTGGCAAGGATGTCAAGGTACCTTTGTCCAGCAGTAACCTTGTCATTATGTGGTTTACAATTTGGCATGGATGTCAAGGCGAAGGTACTTTTGTCCATCAGTAACCTTATCAGTATGTGGTTTAGAGTTTGGCATAGATGCCAAGGTGAAGGTACCTTGGTCCAGCAGTAACCTTGTCATTATGTGGTTTAGAATTTGGTATGGATGTCAAGGTTTGAAGGTACCTTTATCCAGCAGTAACCTTGTCAGTATGTGGTTTAGAATTTGGCATGGATGTCAAGGTTTGAAGGTACCTTTATCCAGCAGTAACCTTGTCAGTATGTGGTTTAGAGTTTGTAAGTTATACAAGGACAAATAATGGTGTGTGATATTTGGGACTTGGATTATGCTGAACGTAGGAGAGGACTAAACATAAGCTTGGCAATCAGGAACAAATTGAGTGAGTAAATAAACTACAAAAATTATTCAAGATGGAATACTTATGAATTGTGAGCAAAGTTTTCAAGAAGAGGCAAAAAGAGGCAGCCAGTGTGGCTACATATTAATGTGAAGTTAGCAGTTAGAGAAAAAAAATAAGGCATATAAGGGATGGAAAAGAAAAGTTGGGGAGATGGAGGGCAACAGAAAGGCAGCAAAAGTACAAATTGAAAGGGAATTGACAGAATCAAGAAGTAAAATAAGGTGTTTAGGTACACAGCAGAAAAGAAGAAAGGAGGGTCAGACTTAGCCAGGCTGCAAAGAAATGGGAATCAGATCACAGAAAACCTGGGAAACAGAGATACCTAGTGATGTTTGCTTCAGTATTTACAAAGAAATGCAAGACGAGGTTACCACACTGGGAAGGAGATGGGACAGAGTAGGAAGAGCTGTGGATATACTGACATATAAAGGAGGAGGAGATAGACAAGGGAACTAGCTGCTGTAATAGAGCCTAAAGTGTGTAAATGGTCCTCAAAAGTCTGGCCTTTGTGCTGAGAGATCCCTTGAGGGAGATCTTAACAGATAACTGGCCAGTATAGAAGTTTCTGAGGATTGTAGTACATAAACCGGAGTACAGCATAAAATCTATGGAACTACAAGCCTGTTCGCCTAATAGTAATTGGAGGGAAAGTGGTTGAGATCATCCTAAGAGAAAGGTTGGTGCATTGCTAGAGGACAAAGATCTCCAGGACAGCACTCAGTATTTTTCATGGCCAGAAGGAACTGCCAATCAGATCTGATCCAGTTTTATGACTGGGTTCTAGTTGAACTGTAGAGGAGAATGTCAGACATGCAATACTGGGACTTTGCCAAGGCCTGAAATTCAGTCCCACACTGTTATCTGATAGAAAAACTGGAGGGATTGGATATAGGATAAAGACTGAGGAACTAGACTACTGCATGACTGAAGGGTAGATCACAGGGTTATGGTATGGGATCTGACATCGGAAATGAGGAACATGACTTCTGGAGTACTGCAGGGGTCAGGCCTCAGTTAGGTATTCTCCAGCATATTTGTTTCTGATGTGTCTGAGAGAATAAACAGGATTAATCTTTTTGATGAAGACTGAAAAATTGGGCAGCAGTGGAAGAGGGGGAGTATAAGGAATGATTGGAAGGGCTGACTGGTTGAGTAAAAAGTTGGTATTTGGGGCTCATTACAGAGAGCTGCAGAGTACTGCACTTGGACCACAATTCTGGAATGAATTATCTACAAAAGGAGAGTGGAGTGATGCCAAAAGGGCAGCAAAATAATCTGTCTTCTTTTTCACACTTGATTTGAGCCACCAAGAGCAGAGTAAGAAAGCAAGAGTTGCAGCAAAGAAAATGTGTGTATCCTCAAGGGGGCATACTTCAGAAGCAAGGAGGTAATGCTTCCACTGTGTTGAGCTCTGAGCAGGAATATAGGAACAATGCTAGGTTAGCAATCACAGGAACTGTAAGATGCCTAATTTTATACACCTTTAGGTGGTCACATACAAAAGTTATTGCATCCCTGTACAAGTACTTAATAGTGATCACCTCCAAAATCGAGCCGGTGGTACATGATAAACCTTAATGTAAATTTGTGTGTGCCCTTCCAATCATAAAGACTAGCTTTAAAGGCAGACAAAGTAGTACTTTACTTGACTTGTAGTAGTAGCAGTAGTATTAACTTAGGCTGGGAATACATTGAGTTAGCGGCCTATCTTGACAGCAGCAGCAGACAGAATTCATGAGTCTCTCCTCAGCAGGCAGACTCCAGAATCAAAGAGGTAGTGCTTCCACTATTCAGGGCCCTGATCATGCAACATCTTGGCATACTTTTTACAACTTTGGAGACCGTACAGAGGAGAGAGACATCAAGCTGCTAGAAAAAGTCCAGGAAAAAAAATCAGAAAGTGACATGAAATAGTGGTAACTGAGGAAAGCCACCAGAAAGATGCATGAGATGATAATGAAAGGATATGACCGGAGGTTAGAGAGTGCAGGAGGTCTTCTTACTAGAAACCACAAGAGACAGGAGCACATGATCATGTCAGAGAGATCATCCTGAACAGAAAGGACAGAAAGGGAGGTTGGGAGAAGGTACTGACACTAACTTGGAAGGACTAAATACTAGGTGCTTAGTTACAGAAGTGTATCTCTGGATGAATAGAGTGGACTGTGGATTGAGTTGAGAATGAATCTGCCGACACATTCAAAAGGATGTTGAGCAGATGCAGAAAGGGAAGTGTTAGAAGATGAGGAAAGAAAGAGGTAGCACGTTATATTCACTTAAAAAGTAAAACTATACATGCTTCCTGTCTCTTTAGCATGTTATCAACCCCAGTGACAGACACATTTGCTTCTGTTCTGAATTTAATTAAGTCAGTGTGGATTATTTGACAATAGCAATGTTTTTGGTACAGTTATCCACTGCTAAGCAGCTCAGATGAGAACAATGTGTGTCCTAGTATCCATATGCATATGTGCTGGTGCCAGCAAATATCATGCTTACTTTGTATGCCCCTCAGCTGTGTGAACTACCAAAGTTCATAGAGATGGATCACAGTGATCCAAAGTGGCATACAACAGATGTCCTGTTTTATTGAATTACACACACAAGTGCATAGTTCACTATTGTTTGTTATACACCCCTGTGCCATGGTGAAGTGGGGAGTACCCCTTGGCATGACAGTGCTACACAGCACAGCAGGGAAAGACAGCTTCGAAAGATATTGTATCTTACTTAGTAGCAGAGGTACATTATACCTGCTTAAGCTGCATTTCCCTGTTGCACTGTAATTCACTGTCATCCTGGAGTGATTCATAAAGATTTTATATGCCTTAGGCATGACAAATGGAATTTGGATCTTTAGCAAAATATGGTAATATAAGGCATCTGGTGCACCACCTTCAGCATGACAGTGTGTCAGGACATGTTTGGTTATGGCTGCAGGTTTGTCTGCACCACTGAGAGGCAGTGTGCAATATCATGGCCCATTTTATGTCATGTTTTATGATTTGCAAAGTGCTTTGGAACTCCACCCTATAGCTTACCAGCCCTGTTCCACAGTACACAATGTTTCCTGCTTTAAACTGAATGAAGAAGTCAGATTATTTATTTCCCTTAACAGTTCATTATCCAGATGAACACTTGCAGTGTCTTGTGAGGAAAACTGAATCCATGAGTGAGAATTAATGACTCATATGGGAGTATGAAAAGTCATAACTTACTCTTAGCATTACTGTTAAAAATTGTATTTTATTAGAGTCAACTGAGGTGAATATCCTTAACAACTGCATTGAAAGCATACAAATGTTTGAAAAGGGAAAAAGACTGAGTAGAAGACTTGGAGGAAGATGTGGAGGTTGTTACGTATCAATGCACTTTTGATATATAAGTTTAAAAAATGAACTGTTTTAGCTTCCATTCTTTATTGGATGTGGTATTGGAAGAAAAAAAGTTGCAGCATGGAATTCACTGACTTGTGACAAAGCCGGTACCAATGCCTCTTAATAACTGGCAGAAGCATACTCTGCTCTTATTTTTGCTTGCTGATTTGGTACCATACAGATCACATCATCTATACATTTCTGTTTTGTTCTAAAATTATTTTTTTCTGTTGTGCATTGGTTCTATTGTAGATATTTAAATTGTGTCAAAGAATTCAGGTGCATTTTAAAGTTTATCATTCTTGTTTGTTCTTTAGACCAGTTGGAATCAGAATTGTCTTTTTTATTCTGAGTATGTTTTGCAATGTGAAGCCATGCACATGTTTTGTTTTCTCTTGGTGGTTTGTTTCTCTTGCACATGCATATGGCTTTTGTTTTATTTTTGACTTGGGAATTTATTGTGTTGTCAGTTCTTAACTGTGTTGATTACAGTTCTTTACAAACTTTATTTTACAGGCACTCTCCTTGCAAATGACTGTTTGTGTAATACATTTGCATTCTTATTTGGAAGGGCTTTGCTAATTAAACCTAAGAAAGGAACAGGATATATTTTTTTATTGATGCAGAATATGCTATCAGAGTAAATTGTCTTGATTGATGCACCAGATGGGCTTCTGACAAATTTTGTGTGTGTGGAGAAAGGCTGCCATGTAGGGGGTCTGTACCACTTCCACCACCTAAGTGTTATAACATATAAGAAGTTGCTACTAAGAGTCTTCCAAATTGGTTTGATGTGCTGACTCAAATGAGGGGGCTTCTGTGGAATGGTCCAAGATGGAATAAACACACATCAAAGGGCCTCATCTTTTGGTATTAATATCGGGAAAACAATTTTGCAGAATTTAGTATATTGCCCTTATTGCTTTGGTTTGTCTTCCATTTTTGCCATTTATAAAATATACATAAACATTTTCTTTACATTATTAATGACTACATATTTTTCCAGGAACTGCTCTCCTGATTCCAACTTCAAATGATTCTACAGTGAAAAGCTCTTGGGGGGGAAAAAGAAACCAAAGGAATAAGATTTAAAGTAACTTATAAATATTCATCTTTTGTAGTCCCTTGGAACAGTTTGTTGAACTGGTAATTGTACATCCTGCTGAAAATCAAAAGATGTTTCAGTTCAGAATCTAGACCGCTTTGCATTTGAGAAAATTACATGGGTGTTAATAGTTGCATAAAGTCTGTATACTTTTGTTTTCCTGGTATAACCTTAGATCTGATGTCTCTTCCATCCATTCCTAAGCAGATGGTTTTTCAGATCTGACTTTGCCCATTCGAGCCTTTGGGTTTGAAGCTGAGACTCCTCCCCTAACACATACCTCCCTGCAAACCGTAACATTACTACAGATCTCGTTTGCCACTCCTTTGGTACAGATGCAGATCTCCTCTGCTCAGGCATGGGTTGTCTTTTGTGATGATTTTTCCTTAAACGTTTTGATAATTCACATTTAGATATTTGTTGACTCTTTAACCTTTTCTACAACTTCTCATTAACTTTCGATTATCCTTCTTTCTTTTTTATTGTAGTAGATACCTTCCTTTTCTTTCCTCATACCTTTGATTGTATCTTTTCTATTTGTTAAAAGGTTTACATTTTTCTTGTTTCCATTGCATCTTTCACTTTTAAAGTGTAGTAGGTGTTATTAATATTGTACTTAGTGTTGTTTATGTAGTTTGTTGTTATGAAATCAGTTAAACTGGGGTTTAAGAAGTACGTGGCCTTTGATCAAAAGATACCCAACTTTGATATGTGTACTGCCTTGAAGCTGCTCACTTAGATGAGCAGTGTGCTGTCTGCACTCTGCATTTGGCTCCCGAGTGGTTGTTGAGAGAAAGAACAAGCTAATTCTCAAGGGACATCTTCCTGCTCCTGCTGGTCCTAATGGAGATGAAAAGTCAGCAAGCAAAGAAGAGTAGTAGTGCTGAAGTTGAATTCATCCTCAAATGTTGGTGAGTGGACCCTGTTTTTCACAAAATCTCACCAAGGTGACAGTTTGTATTTATATAGCATATATCATGGACAGAAAGTCAAAAACAAAAGAAGATAGCTGGGTGCACAAGTCCCAGGATACAAAAGTGCCCAAGCCAGGTAGGCACACTGGTGCCAGGACTGGAAAACATGACCGTGTAGAATCCTCAAAATCTGGAAACATTCCTACAATGGTGCCAGGCCAGACCCAGGGGGAGGATGAAACCCCCCTGTTGTAGAAGGAAGTAGCAGTCCAACAAAAATCACAAAATCTGATAGGCCATCAGACTCTGATGAAGCAGTATTCTTTGGCTGAAAAAGCGCATGTGCATTAAATGGTTTTTGGTTTTATGTTTGCCTTGTGTGTTTCTGTAGGAGCCAGTGTCATAATTTGGTTCACTTTACTATTCACGCTTGGAAAGTTAAGAAAAGCCTCTAATTAGAAAACCCCAGGCACAGATGCAGTACCTAACTTTTGGTTAAAAGTATTAACATTCTTTGCATGAAGACCTAATCTTGGGTAAGAACAATTTGTATGCGCACCCTGAACAGACACCAATCTGGCTAACAACAAGTAAAACAATGCTCCTAATTAAGAGTGAGCCTGCAAGCTACTCCAGAAATTATAGACCAATACCTTGCCTTCTGACGATGTATAAAGTATACATGGGAATTGATGACAGAGTTGATAGTCATTTAGAAGAAAACTCAGTTATGGCTGAAGAACAAAAGGGCAATAAAAGAAAGTCATATGGATCATTTGTTGTTAAAGTCATAGTAGAGTATAAAGGGGAAGAATCGAAGTATGGCATGGACTGACTACAAAAAAGCATTTGATAGTATCCCACATTCATGGATAAAAGAGTGCTTAAAAATGCATAAGATACTCCCTACACTGATTAATTACATTACAGTGACAATAAAATAATGGCAGACCACTTTGCAATTAAGCCATGATAAAGGACAAATTATTATCCCAGGGATAAAAAGTCAAAAGAGGATATTCCAGGGTGACTCTCTATCACTGTTGCTGTTCTGCCTTGCTATTAATCCATTAAGTTGTTTACTTAACAGCTTAGGCCATGGCTGTAATTTGGGTCCTAGAAAACAACAAAGTCTAAAGACTTCCCATCTTCTCTTTGTTGATAATTTAAAATTGTATATCTCAGCAGATGAGGAACTGAAGGCACAGCTGCAGGTTGTCACAACTTTTTCAGATGATATTAGAATGTCATTTGGCCTTGATATATATGCAAAAACAACCTTTAAAGCAGGAAAACTGCAGTACCAGGAAAACATCAGTTTGGGACAAGAATGTGATATGAAAGAACTTGAGCAAGAGGGAGTGTATAAATACTTGGAAATTGATAAAGGAATAGCAATAAAACATGAACAAATATGAGTAAAACTTAGTAAGGAATACTTTAGAAGACTTAAATTAATCCTGAAAACAGCATTGACAACTAAATAAATCCAAGCTATAAACCAATTTGCTCTTCCTGTCCTAACTTACATTTTTGGAGTGATTGGCCCCAAAACGTGTTTGATAGATTAGGTGTTAAAACAAAAAGGATGCTTCATGCTCACCAAATGATTTATAAAAATCAGTGCATTATCAAGATTATGTATTTCCCATTCTGAAGGAAGGATGGACCTCCTTAAAATTGATTATATGTATAGATCAGTCATGGGACTCTACACGTCTGCTGACCTCACAAGACCAAAACATAGTGAAAGTTTGAAACATGACTAGAATAAATTTAAGATAACTTCCCTGCTTAACCTAGTAGAACCATATTGGCATCAGGTAGGAATGGAAATCAAACCAGAAGTAGATAAAAAATCAGGCCGCAACTGAATCTGCCAAAAAAACAAAATAAAGAATATAAGGTGAAGGATCAGATGAAACAGCAAGAAATGTGGAAAATGCATAAATATAGTTGCCGGTATCGAAAACTTCTGGAAGAACCTCATGTTGATCAGGAATGGATGCAGGAATGGTTAAGGAGAGGTGAATTCAAACCAAGAGATGAAAGGTTAATATTGGCGGCCCAAGATAGTGGGGCTACATACACTGTTTACAAAGTCCATTGAACATGTGGGAGAAACAGACAAATGTAGGTTTTGTAAAAGAACTGGAAACAGTTGCACACCTCGTTGCTGGTTGTGATCTAATGGCAGAAGGACTGTATACTGAAAGGCATAATAATGTGGTGAGACTGTTGCACTGGGTATTGTGCAAGCATTATGGTATTGAAGTGGCTGAAAAACACTGGAAACATGAACCACAAAGCATCATAGAAAATGAAGTTTACATCACATGGGATCATCCATTACCAACAGTTCAAAAGATAGATGCCAGAAAACCAGATACAGTGGTCCAAGAAAAGAAGACAAAAGTAGCATTGATCACTGACCCCACCCAGTGACTACAGTGTCCTGCGTACAGGACACAAAATCATAAAATATCAGGATTTGCAGGCAGAAACTAGAGCAATGTGGAGGAAAGATACTCCGATAGTTCCAATAGTAGTAGGAGCATTGGGTCTTATAAAAAGAGTCTACAAGCATATTTAGATATGCTACCAATATATGTAACTCCATACGAATTGCAGAGGGAGTCATTACTGGGCACATTGCGGGTGCTGTGAAGGGCATGTTTGGCTGACAGAGTGAAACAGTACTAATTTCATGATTTTTAATAGTACTTTGCCTCAGAAATGGGGTCCATTCTCGTTATGGTATTAGAAACCCAAACGATTTGGAGAAATTAAAAAAGTGAGAATCATCTAAGACTTAATTGATTTGGGAACTTCCCCTTCCTCCAATAAGTCTTCATACAAATCTAAAGAGGAAAAAGTTAGAGCCTTAAAAAAAAAAAAGTCCAAGGAGCTGAGAAAATGCTCTGCTGACTGGTCTCATCAGCTGTTACAACTTCTGCCCCATTGCTGAAATCCTCTAAGCCACTGGATCTGATGCCATTCTCTGAGCTGATCAGTTCAAAAACTCCTCCTTTAAAGAGAGCTGAGGAAAAATAGGCTCTGGAGAAAACCTAGCTTCTAGTCTTGTTTTTTACAGGAAAGTTATAGTCATCAGCTATCAAGACCACCATCTACCTTTATCCTACAGTAACTCCAGTCAACTAGGAGTCTTTCCTATGTAGACGTAGGTTGGATGATGAAATTCCTTAGGACCCAGATGCAGTTGGGGGTTATCCAGGTTTTGGACATTGCTGGACCCAGGAGTTTGATTACTCCTGATCATGCTTATTTATTTTATTTTACATTTGTTTACCTGGAGTGTTTGACTGGACCAGTAACCTACTTTCAGAGGAGGGCCAGGGAGAAAAGCTCCAAGATACAATATTATTAATATGACCTATATTAGAACACATAAGGTTAACATGCATTTACAGTGCAGGGATTATACAGTATATACTAGTTCAGATTATTTAAATGCTTAGGACAACAGTAGAGAAAAAAATAGAGTTCAGGAGGGTCAGATGCAGAGAGAAGGTAATGTAGATACCATAGTGGAAGTTGGGTATAAGTTGTTTGCAGGTATTGAGAGAGGTTCAGTAACAGATGTTAGGTTAATATGAAGTCACTTAAGATGAAGGCTGAATTGGAAAGTTGTGTGATTAGTAATGAGAGATTGAAAATTAATGTGATTAGTAATGAGAAATGTAAAATGAATAGAAACAGAGAGGTCTTGAGAGAAGAGTTATAGAGGATTAGGAGTAGGAAGAGAAGAGGGAAGGCAGAGAGTGAAGACTGGTCAGCCTGGAAAGATGAGGAGCATAGCCAGTTTTTGTAAATGTTCCTTGAGAAGCTTTTTGAAACTAGAAGAATTGGTTGTGAGAAGTATATGGTGGGGAATAGAGTTCCAGATTTTAGATATGTGTTTGGAGAATAGAGCATCCCCATGATAATAATTTACTCTAGTGATCTCTAGTAGTAATTTGTTGGATTATAGGAGAGGCTACTGTTAGAGTATGGTTGGACTAAGTTTTTGGAGGGCATTGCAATTACCTGGTTGGTTTATAATGGTGTGGGCAGTTGTTAGCTGGTTAAAAATTAATAGATTTGGCAGTTCAATCCAGTTTAATTGGTGAACTGAGCAATGGTGGGATCTGTTTGTGTGGTTAGAGGCAAAATTGGCTATTTTATTGCAATAGGTCTCAAGCTTGTTTAGGTCAGTTTTTCTTAGATTTGTAAAAATCGGAGAGGCATATAGCGGGGTGGATAGTAGATATGTTCTAGTGGTGGCCTGCCTGGAAGTTTTGGTGAGGAATAGCTTGGGTCTGTACAGAGACCCTAGTTTGATGCGTACCTTTTTGATTGTCTGGGCTGTGTGTGTGTCATATTTAATAGCATCGTTGATAGTGACACCTAGTAGCTTGGTGTGTTCCACACATTCAGTTTTGATGTTGGAGGAGTAAATAATGAAAGGAGTGGGGAACTGAGCTAGTTTGAGAATAGCATTAATCTAGTCTTTTTGTTTTGAGTATGAGTTGATATGTTGTTCTATGTCTGTAATTGCATTTTGTATTATTTGTAAGAGCTTGGGAAAAAAGCCAGCTACACAGATAAGTGATGAATCATCTGTATATAGTGTGGGGGATGCTGAGTGGGTGCTGAACGAAGATTGTTGGTAAAAATGATAGAGAGTAGTGGTCCAAGAATTTAACCTTGTGGTACACGTACTGAGACCAGTAGTAGAGATGAGATTTCATTTTGCCACTTGACTGCTTGCTGTCATTCTGACGAGTAGCTGTGGAACCATAAGATGGCTGGAGATGTTTAGGGAGGAAAGCTCATTGAGACATTTCTGATGTGAAACTGTGTCAAATACCTTTGACATATTGAGGAAGATAGATGATACAAATTGGCCTTTATTTCTAACCTGATTGACTATCTGTGAAACTTGTAAGAGCAGTTGTAGCTCTGTGTTTTGGTCTAAACCCATGCTGAGAGTTGGAGAGGAAGTTGTCGCCTAGTTGATCAGGCATTAGTTGTGAATGTATGCACTGACCTTGATGGTGAGGGGCCCACCAAAGCCCTTGAGGGCTTCTCATTTGAGGACATTCTATAGCTTTTGAGACAGAAAGGTGGGTGGTCCACTGAAGCCCCCTTTGAAGAGGAGTGTCCCTTGAGGCTTTTGATTCTGGCTCAGCTACATCCCAAGTGGTTCTTCCTGATGATGAAGTAGTGGATCTCATCCCTAAGCAGGCTTGAAAGGAGCCAGATGTGGCTGAAACAATCCTTGCAAACAAGACAAGTATTTAGTTTCATCAAAGGATTGTCAACACTGGAGCCAGGCGTCCAGACATATATTTCATTGTAGTGGTGGCTGCCACCAAAAAGAACTAGTGGAAGAGAGCTCTTCTGTCTATCCCCCTAACAAGGAATCCAGGGCATTGGACAGATTTAGGAAGTAGGTTTACACTTCAGCTACCTTCACTCTGAGGGCACTGAATTACATGGCACATGTCACTAGTTTTAATAAGGAACTTGACTGAAGAAATTTCCAAATCTTTCTCCATCTGCAGAAGACAAGAAAACCTTGGAATCTCAGTTAGCCACCCTACAATTCCTCCCAAATGTGTCAATGTGCCTATTTCTAAACCATATGAGGGTGCTAAGAGCTGCAGGTACTGGCCTTACCATAAGGAGACCTGCCTGGATGCACTTGTGTGACTTTGTGAAGCAATTGAAGACATTCTTTTTTTTGAATGCCCATCATGATGATTCAGCTGTCTTTGATCCTAAAGTTAAAGAAACACTTTCCAGAAGTGAACTGGATGGAAAGACCCTTTCTGCCATAGGAATATGGTTCTCTACCCCACTGAAATCTTTCACTAGGAACCAGAAAGGGGGGTAAGAAATTGTGGCTCCAGAAATTGACCCCCCCCTGTGGCAGGGGGGTATTCAAGTAATGGGTGTTGCCTTCACAACAGGGTTGGACTGTAAAATTAAGTCTTTCTCTGAGAGTCCTTGCCAGTACTCCTGAATTCTTGCTTGACAGCCTTTCTGTGGAGTCGGTCAAGAGATATTTACAGCTACACCCTGAAGTCTGGATGTGCATTGCAAATGACAAATGGTTGCAGTGATGATAACCAGAGACCATTACATTCCCATTTTATCTCATCCCCCAAATTCAAAAAAAGTTGCCAAATGTTCTATTCTCTCAAAGTTTTGGATGGTCATGATTCAGTCCATTCTTCTGCTTTTCAGAGTTGGATGTGCTCCATAGACCTGCAAGATGCATACTACCACATCAAGATGGACAGGTGATCCAGAAGGTTTCTCTGCTTCTGGTTGGAAGCCAGTCACTTCAAATTCAGAGCCCTTCTCTTTTGTCTTAGCATAGCTCCCTGGGTGTTCACCAAATCCATGGCAGTGGTCGCAGCTTACCTTGGACTGTAGGGGTTCTGAGTTTTCCCATAGCTATCTGTCTGGATCACTTCTACCCCTACCAGGAATCTACTCATTCATGTAAGAGCCTCCTTGCTCCAACTTTGTTCATGGTTGAGCATCACGAACTTGGCCAAGTCCAAATTCCTCCCTGTGCAAGTTATAGAATTCATTCACAATTTTGTCAGATAGCGAGACTCCCTCAAAACCGATTTTCTGTTCTTCACAACCTTACCCAATATGTTCTCTCCTGCCAGAAACCAATATTGAGAATGGTTCTTCAGTTGCTGGGTTTGATGGCTGCTTCTGTCCTGTTGTGAGGTACCACATCAGAGTGCTTCAGTGGACTTAAAAAAAAAAAAACTATGATCAGAAGCTAAAAATACTAGCAGTTAAAGAGGTGACAAATCCGGAATGTATAAGCCAAAAATTGCCACAGTGAAGGAGGCTTTATCCATTGTAGAGACTGCTACAAGCACTCTTATTTTCTGTTTACAAGCATTTGACTGCAGATTGTTTGCTTGAAAGCATTTTACCATTCTGTAGGAAACATCAGGCACTTGCACTGGTCTCCATTTGGGACCAGCATTCAGCTTAAAAGTGAAAAAATGTGAACCATTTCAATCACTGATAGTTTCAGAGGGTAACGGGAAATGTAAGAAAAGCCCTTTCCATCTTTTGATGGAGAAGAGGAATTTTTATATGGCTCAGATTAAATAACTACCATGCCCAGACTCAATCCATGAAGACACGTCCTCCCAATTTCTGGGTCTCTTTTGAGGACTTTGCCCTTGTAGATCATGCTAACCGGATGGAATTTTTTTTTCTAACCAGCCCTCAAATAATTCCTTATCAACTAAGAAGATGTATACAAATAGAAATGTATGAATCAAAATTAATAGTCCTTCCTTTAGCAGACCGAACAAGATGGAGTGAAAGCATTTTATATCCAATCAGCCATCAGCACTTGAGTTAAACAGATATTGACTCCATAAGGAAAGGCAGGATCTTTATAACAGCCAGAAGGTTGACCCTTCCACAGTTATATCTGAGTGTCTCTTGTCACTCCCAAGAAGTGCTTACCACTGGCCACTTTGCCATTTGGAAATCTTGGTGGCTGACAAGTGTGGAAAAGTGCTTATGTGAGTCCGGCCATAAGAGTTCCGAACTATTTATGCATATGGTTACTTAATTAGAGCTCCATCTTAGAACGGATACAGAAAAGAGTGCAGGGAAGTACCTTATAGAAGAAAGGCAATTTAAAAAGAAAGAAAAGTAATACCACAGCTGCCAGTATTGAGGTCCACACTTTAAAATGTTCATTCATTGCAATGGACACTGTGTTTTATTACAGTATCTGGGGTTGTTACATGAAGGCATGCCTAGCTGAAAACACATACTGAAGAAATCAGATGCCAGTCAGAAGAGAGCTTTTTTCAGACAGCTGATTACAAGGAAAACAAGGGTAGTCAAGGTAATTAAATAAAACTATAATGCTTCAACTTTTCAGTTTCTAGAGAAGTTACATCACAATGAAAGGGCCACCCACAGAAAGAGTATACCCATTTATCAGCCTTGTATCCACCAACTATTTTTAGATCAGGTTGAATGTACCTGTAGAAAATCTAAGTAACTGCATGCCTTTTCTTCCTCTTGACTTACGGGGGGGGGGGCGGTTAGTGTGAGATGAAAATAGATAAATAAAGAAAAATCGTAAGCTGGAGACGATGGATAGGAAATGACTGAATTAAACAGCTGTGAGAAAAATTGGCATACTAAAAAAAATGGAGGGCAGTATGAAATCCCCAAAAGTTTCTCACCAAAAGGATAAAGGGACTCCAAAATCTGTCATATGCTGCCAGATTGAAGAAACTCCAGCTCTATTCAGTCGCATACCATCTGCTCAGAGGTGACATGTGCCTGACATACAAGGCCATGTCCAACCCAGAATTAATGGACATGCTCCACCTCAAAAAAAACCACTAGAGCAAGTGACTTGAACCTTAGCACGGATATAAATAGGACGTGCTGGAGGGATAGATTTATCACTCAGAGAATCCCTATGCTGTGGAATAGAGTCCCGGTCCATGTGAGGCAGAGCACCTCACTGGCTCTGTTCAAGAGAAATCTTGACCTGTGGATGGGAGATCGTAGGTTTACCCCGGGAATAATCTCTGTGTCACTGCTGGACAGAGGCACAACAAACTAATGGGTACAGTATTTTTTCATATAAGGGGTGGCGTAAGCCACAAAAATTCGGGCTAGGCTTATAAATGCCTTGGGGCAGATAGCCTAGTATAAACCTATGAAGTGGCCATGATGGCAGTAAACAGTGCTACACATAGTGCTATGAGCACAAGGGTTGGGTGTGGCTAAATGTCAAACTCAAAATATCAAGGCCATTGCTAAATTGCTTCCTCAGTTTAAAGAGAATGTGATTTAAGTACTTTTATTTTGCCATTTGAATGTGGGTGCAGCTTCCATTAGATAAATGTGGAAAGCTGGGTAAGACTTTTAATTCTTCTGCTCTTGATTGTGTAATTTATCCAATTGTGTTCCTGCGCAAGGCATTGTAAATTACTAATATTAAATTTAGTAGATGTACTTAAAGTATTAAAGTTGTACAGTCTTGCTCGAGTCAATTAAGTTAATTTCAGAAGTTTATTTGGATGATGGTTAGGAAAAGTAAGAAATCGGATGTCAGTTAAGGTGATTTAGCAGTAGAAGTTACTATTTCCTGTGATTAGTATGTTAGATTAGGGACTTGCATTTTAAAGTAGTTATTAGACAGGCTAGACGGTAAAATAAATTGTTTTCATTTATGCATAAAGGACAGTTAAGCAAAAAGAAAAATAACCTTGCTGGTCAAGATGAGAGACCGTTTTAGAAAGGAAGGATAAGCATAAAGTGTGAAAAATACAGAATGTTCTTTTCTCAAGGGAAAGATGCAATCTTGCCAGCTACAGAATGTTCCATAGTGGAATGTTAAAGCACATATGAGACAAAAGCCTACATAAGAGACCAGGGTTAGGAAGAGTAAATAAGGAAAATTACTGGACTGAAGCAATATAGTATGTTTTCAGGATAACAGTTCATTTAAGGTTAGTTCATTCGGCCTGACTGACATAACAGACACTCGAACGTAAGTACAGAAGTCATGTTAAATAATGACGGTTTCCATTTACATTATTCAGGACAATCAGAAGATATGTGCAGAAACTTAGAATATATTTAGCAGTACTGTTGTAAACAGCACTGTTAATGAAGATGGTATTCAGATATTATAAACATCTAATGAAGCCTTATTGAATGAACTACAGTGTTTGGAAAATTCATTCAAAAAAATACACAAGACTTGGCCCATAAAGGGGAGACTGGCACCTGTTCAGCATGAGTTTGGATAATTAACAGATAAAAACTTTCGGCTCAGTCTCATCTCAGTGTTTCCAGCTAATTACCAGTACAGTCTTAATTCTTACAATAGCACCCAAACAGACCTGCTGTATAGGGAGAGATATATAACTCTTGCAACCCAGCAAGCAGCTACTTTGGACAATTAAAAAATCAGAAACAGTTGTAGTATGTAACCTTTCAAATCCAGTTTCCAGTGCAGCATATATTTTAAGTTCACAGTGACTGTTAGTCAAAACAGCAAAAGTACTATGCCCATTTCAACAGCACTCCACGGGTTTTCCAGCTGAGAGGCCCCAGTAAAGGTAATCAACAATGCTACAGACCACCCTTTCAGTGAAGGCATTGTTCATTTCCAGACTTGATCACACTATGTGTGTTCTACAAAAATATGCAGAATGAATAGCAGTGTTTTGTTCAACTACATGTGTTCTAGAGTAAAACAGCCTTATCAGCAAACCGAGACAGCATTTCTCATTACAGAAAAGGCTTTTCAATAAGACAGCACTACTTCACGCAGAAAATGGACACAGCACACAACCTCTGCATATAGTCAATGCAGCTGTTAACCAAAGTAAACAGTACCAGTGTTTATTTAAGAAAAACCTCAAACAACTTCAGCAGACCAGTATTAAATCAAAGCAGTCTTCCAAAGGTTAAGCTATAGATGATGGCTCACATTCTTCCAAATCCATAATGTTATGTAAGACTTTATATGCATTTTTAAGTTACCAGCTCAAAAACATTTAAATTAATCAGCTAAAGTCATTTGCATATAAATACGTTTAAGTAATACTGCTACAGTTAAAACATCAGTAAATCTTTGGTTTAAGTTTAAACATGTTCTCTTAAAGGTTATTATTTCAAGAATATTAAATATTTCTAAACGCAAAAGGGTTAAATCACAAAACAGGCTTATGAGTCAACTTCTGTCACTATGGGTGTGGACTTGATTAGTCCTTGTGTAAATGCTTCAAGCACATTCAACATAATACTGTCAGGTGTAGTATAGTTTAACAAATAAGTTATTTAAATAATAGGTAGTAATAGTTATTCAGTATAGTCAAGGTATAACATGTCAGGCTTAACTTGTTAATTTACAAATTATAGTACACTTTACATAATTATTGTGCATTAGTCAGAAAGTTAAAAAAGACACTAACAGAAAATGCAAAGGTATAGACCTAAAATACAGAAAGCATAAGTTTAGTAAACTATTAAGATAAGTTATCTAAAGAATAGGCAGTAATAGTTATTCAGTGCACTCAAGGCATAACTGCAGCTTAACTTCTTAATTAGTTTACAGATTGCAGTGCACTTTACATAATTATTGTACATTAGTCAGCAATTAAGAAGAGTAACAGACAATGCAAAGGTATAGACTTAAAATACAGAAAGTATGGGTTTTAGTAAACTATTATAGCTCATAAATATTCATAAAAGTTAAAAAGATAAGTAGCGTTATAGAGCAAATTTAAATAAAAATTTATAGGCACAAGTTAACACAGAATATGGTAATTATGATTCAATACCACTTATAAAGTTATCTTTGTAGTGCAGATTTCAATTAGTCTTCAGAAAATAGCCATCATGCTTGATAGGCTATACAATAAAAAGAAACAGTACAATGTTTAAAAATGTAAATCTATAAACAGGAAAAGGTTTCATTTGCTATAAGAGAGAGACATCATAGTACCCTAAGGCAGCAGTTCCCAAGGTAAAAACATAATTAATAAACAGTGTAACTTTACCATTACAGCATACAGAAATATAAAAGAAAAATGGGCAGGGTTAACAATTCGTACTCTGTCTAATATAAAGATTCCCAAAGACAGGTCAATCCGCTTTAAAAGATACTCATTTTCAGAATAATGTACAGGTTTTAAATATATCACTCTTACATCAAAACTTAGACTTAAAGACTCTAAAAAACTGTAAATCTAGGTAATATAAAAATCAAATTATAACGTTAAAAGACTTCAATCCAAACAGGCCATAAATGCTTAAGTGACTCCTAGTGGTCAAAACTAAATGTATTTTTTTATTTTTTTTCAGATTATAAGTCTGGTAGCATAAAGTTGTATACAGTAATTAGCAATATAAATATAAGGTAACTACAGAAGTAGGTCCCTGTAGACGTTCGTCAGGGATCTCTGTGGCAATTGTTAGATTAGGGACTTCCATTTTAAAGTAATTAGACATTAAACAAGCTAGAGGGTAAAATCAATTGTGGTATCATTTATGAATAAAAGGCAGTTAAACAGAAAGAAAAATAACTTTGCTGGTCAAATATGAGAGAGTGTTTATTAGAAAGGAAAGATAAACATAAAGTGTGGAAAAAAATACAGAATCTTCTTTTCTCACGGGAAATGTACAATCTTGCCAGCTACAAAATGTTTCTTAATGGCATGCTAAATAAAGTACGTATGAGACGAAGCCTACATATGAGACCAAGGGTAGGAAGAATAAATAAGGAAAATTACTGGACTGAAACAATATGTTGTGTTCAGAATAGCAGTTCAGTTAAGGTTAGTTAGTTCATTTGGCCTGGTATAACAGACACTCGAGCTTGAGTACGGAAGTTGGGTCAAATGAAGACCGTTTCCATTTGCATTATTCAGGACAATCAGTAGATATGTGCAGAAACTTAGAATATATTTAGCAGCACTGTTATCAGCTCCGTTAATGGATACTGTATTCGGCTATTGTAAATGTTTATTAAAGCCTTATTGAATGAACTACAGTGTTTGGAAAATTCATTCCAAAAAGTGCACAAGACTTGGCCCATAAAGGAGAGTCTGGCACCTGTTCAGCACATCTCAGTGTTTCCAGCTAATTATGGTACAGTACAGTCTTATCAATTCTTACAAGTATATCTGTGGAGACAAGTTGTAGTCCAAGAATATTGGTTGGTGTTATAAAAAAGGAGCAATTGTTCAACATAATAAACAACTAAACTAACTGCAAACAACTAAAGTTAACTTTGAGTATGTGTCTTACCTGTTTGAGCCAATATTCATTTTCCCCTGGAGAGCACTCTGCTTTGGCTTGTAAGCAGCCCACACACACACACACACACACACACACACACGCTCATCTTCCACTTTCTCTCTTATTCCCTTCTGTTAGCAGATAGTATCCATAATCTGATCAATACTGTGTGTTTGTTAATTTAAACTGAGACCACAGTGGCCTACTGATACAAGGTTATCCTCTTTTTCCACCTGAAAATGGTTAAGAAATGACTTACAGTTTCAGAGCAGTCCTTGGTCAGTTGTGATTGTTTCTCAAACACTAACTTGTCTTTGCTTTGGCTCATTAGCAGCAGTACAAAGAACTGCCTGCTCACACCCTTGTTCTCCCCCCCTTCCCTGTTTATTACCTTAAGACAATCCCAAAGTTAATAAATATTACCTGTGGCAGGCGCCATTTTTTAAAACTACAATCTCCCTTGTCACTATCATATGTTCATTCATCAATTAACTCTGTTTTTCCAGCCCCCTCATAAGAGCAACTAACAGGGTCTCTACCCGCTTCGCTCCCCACCCTGCCCCCACCTTTATTACACTCACAAACCCCTCCCATCTTTCCAGTAGCCAACCACAGCGCTAACCCAACACTACCTCCTCGATCTTCCCACTACTATCACACCTCCTCAACTAACATGTACAAGCATACCTTACCTATGCTCACTGCATGCACTGTCCTTGCATATCATACATCCTACCAAAGTTCTATCATTCCCGCACTCAACCACTACCACTGTACTACTACTCACACCACGACTCATGTCTCACCCTCACTCAGCTCCCCTCCTACCAACTCAAGAACCATCCCTGTGCACCCCCCACATATTCTACCAACTATATTACTCAAACATAAAGCATCGCTACAACTTAACATAGTAACCCTCCCACCATACCTATTACCCAAAGAGCACAATCATAAAGTTTCCCTTATAAACAAACACATTCAAAAACTGAGAAAACTAATAACCTCATTCATATCAAAACTAGCCCTAAGTGAAGATATCCACCCCAACCCTAGCCCTACCATCTCCAACCCCAATCCTCATAATCAGACTAGAAACCACAACTTCTCCCATATTACAGACAATAGAAAGCAAAATGACTTCCTTCTACTAAGCCTAAATATTAGATGTATATCCAACAAAGTCCATGCCACCATAGACTTGTACTCCTCAGGTATAGTCATCCTGACAGAAACCTGGCTAAAACCTCACATTACCAGTGAGCAAATACTGCCTACAGTTTATGGCATACTAAGAGTAGACCGGCTAAACAAGAAAGGTGGCGGTGTAGCTATAATATTTAAACAGCATCTAAACATCCAGATCTTAAAATCATCAGCTCCACAAATAGGCAATGAAGAAATAAGCCAAAACAAAACCATCAACATAATTGGATGCTACTTCCCACCTGGCCAAAACATCTCTCCACTAGAAAACCCCCTCAGCTGGTCTACTCACCATCTCCCCCAATAAACCTATCATTTTAGGTGATTTCAATATTGACTGGCAATCCTGTTCTGGCAACCATCCAACCCATCATGTAAACCTTCATGGCTTCACCCAACTAGTCCAGTCGCCAACCAGGATAAATAAAAACTCCAGCAAGCACACTACTCTGGATTGGATACTAGTCAGTAAGAGCCCCCAGTCATATATATCAGGCTGCTTATCAGATAGCCTTAGTGATCACTCCCCAACATTCCTACTGAAAAAATACCTATACCAAGCTAAACCTGTCGTCTACCGTTAGATACGTAAAAAAATAAATTTAACCCACTCACATTCATGTCATCCCTCAAAGAATGTAACTGGCATCCTCTAAAGTACCTCAGTCTTGATGACGCAGTTGAATTTTTTAATACTACCTTCTTGAGCATCCTTAATTACCATGCCCCCATAAGACTTTCCAGAATCAAAGCACAACCCTCCCCATGGCTACAGAAAACCACTAAGTCAGAAATGAAAAAACAGGGATAAAGCCTGGGAGCACTGGCACAAAACCAAGACCCCCTCAACTAAACAGAAATTCCTAGAACTACGCAATAGAGTTAAAAAGCTAATAAAACAGGACAAATTCCGATACTACCAGTCTGCCCTATACTCCTCCGAACACAGCCCCAAACAATTCTGGTCCTCCATAAATTCCATCCTCCACCCAGGTAAAGTCAGTACCCCTCCTCCTAACATCCCTCACTCCTCAGAAAATATTGCTACCTCATTCAACACACACTTCACACAAACCATACTATCACTAGCTAAACAACACAACCCCCCTCCCCTCCAACCACTAATCTCCCCACTGCCTTCTCTTTTTCTCCTGTACCTACCTCCAACATAAAAAAAAAACTCTTCACTAAACTTAAACCCACCAAATTAGCAGCAGACAACCTCCCAAGTGAATACCTATAAATCGCAGCTGATGCTCTGGCCTACCCAGTATCCATCTTGGTTAACCGATCTCTGTCAGAAAGTTATGTTCCCACACTGTGGAAAGTATCACATATAATTCCCCTCCACAAAGGCGGACCCTCCACAGAACTAACCAATTACCACCCCATAGCTATTCTCTGTCCACTCTACAAAATACTAGAGAGATGCATACACTCTCAGGTCTCAGAATACCTCCTTACTAACAACCTCCTTTCCAATACTCAGCATGGTTTCCGACCAAACCATAGCACCACCCCTGCCTTACTGTCCTTTACTAACACTATCTTTCAGCATAAAAACAATGGCTATCTCTCCTCTGCTACTTTCCTAGACCTATCTAAAGCATTTGACATGGTCTCACACAAACAACTTATCTCTGTCCTCAATAACCTATCCTTCTCACAATCGGTCACCAACTGGTTTCAGAGTTACCTGTCTGACCGCCAACAATCCATTGTATGGCAGAATGACGTATCTCCCCAACTACCTGTCTCCATAGGGGTTCCCCAAGGATCCATCCTTGGACCCCTACTCTTCTCTGTTTTCACAAATAATCTAGCCTCTGCCACCACACATGGCACACTCATACGCAGATGACTCGACCATCATCTGCTCAGCCCAGTCCCTACACAAACTGCAAAAAGTCACACAGGAAGCCTTTTCCTCTGTTGAAACTTGGTTATCCGATGCCCAATTAATACTCAACCCAAACAAAACTAAACTACTCATCTTCCAACCCACCAAACATGCTCAAAACAACTCTCACTTTACCATCACAGCAAAAGACAACACCACTATATACCCAACTGAACATACCAAATTGCTAGGAGTGGAAATAGACAATAAACTAAAATTTGACATTCACATATCCATGACCATAAAAAAAGTCCACAAAAAACTAGGAGCGTTATACAGAAATAAGCATCTTCTCACCAAAGCAGCAAAGATTTCAATAGCAAATTCCCACCTTATCTCCACCCTACCTTATGCCTCTCCAATATATACCAACCTAAGGCAATGCGATCTAAACAAGCTTAGAGATCTGCTACAACAAAATTGCCAAATTCGCCACCACAGGGGCATCCTACCATAGTCACCACTGTCTCTCATTTGCTGAACTGGGCTGGCTTGAACTCCCTCACCTCTTTCAATGGTATTAACTCTCACTCACCCACAAACTAGTAAACCATCCACTAAATGTCCCATCCCTCCAGAATCTACTCCAACCCTATTGCACCACCAGACCACTAAGATCCAGCAACAAAAATCACTTGCAGATCACTAAAGCCAATAACTCTGCTGGTAAAGCACTATTCTCTTGCACCATAGCCAAATTATGGAACTCCCTCCCACCCACAATTACCTCCGTACCATCATGCACCCACTTCAAAACTTTACTAAAAGCGCACCTAAAAACATGCTGGCTATGCCCTTGCAACTCCCACTCTAATATCACCCACCCCATCCAACCACTACCTTTCTTTCCACTCCACTAACTACCTTGATTATAGCAAGCTCAGATGCTCATAAGCCAAGTACTTATACAGCAGGGACTTCTTATTTTAACATTTGTTAATGTCTGTTATGTACTTTACAGATAAAGATTCTAGTTGTCTACTGATGTACTATGTTCTTCATCTGTAAATATGTTGTAATTGCTATGTAAATTAATCGCTATGTAATCCAATGTAACTACTGTCTGTTTATTTTAACTGTGGAACTTTTCTCCCCGGGCCTCTGCTGAAAATGGACCTATGTCCAGTCGGACACTCCCGGTCAACAAATATAAATAAATAAATAAAAAATAAATAATGTCAGTAGATGTTAGGGTCTGCTTGATAGACTGAGAATATGCCATTGTTGAAGACATGGCAGCCAAGAACATTCTGTGTGTGTCTGGTAGAAGACAAGCATACAAAAATTATTAGAATGGATGTATATATGGGCATAACAGAAGCCACAACACTCTGTTTGGAGCACCAGGCAGGTCTCATCAGCTAATGAGCAAGCTGCTGCCTCAAGTGACAGCCAAAATACTGAGATATAGAAATGTTAATGCAATAAGGAAGGACATCTCAAACCAAATTGTCTACAAAGCATGCAGTAAGGGACAAAATGTAAGGGTGGGGGCAAAAGTGGCACCACTGTGGCAGGGGTTATCTTCACTTGGTACCAGCACCATCCATCAATTTTCCTAACTGTATGAGATTTTTATTTGCAGTCATCACATTTGGGTTATCTGCTTACAGGTAGCCCTCAGTCGGCCTGATTATCAAAGTCTTGGGTCCTGTGTCATTTGCCAACTCATCTTCCATGACATCAGGGGTATAAAGCATGCAGCTGATGTCATTACAGCAGAAGCAGTTCGCAAGTGCCGGTCGGCCTACTCCTGAAATTTTTGTTTTTGAGTTTCAGATCCGAAGTCTTCAACTAAGCTAAGTACCCCACTGGGGAAACTTTTTCTTGCTCTAAACCGATGTCAGTAAAACTTAACAATTGTATTTCTTGTGGAAAGCAAATACCTCCTAAAAATTTAAATTCGTACTGCATTCCTTGCCTAGGCCCAGACCACGACATACCTCGCTGTCGGTTTTGTGCCTTATTCAAACATCGTACTATTTGTCGTCGGTTCCTTTTCATATCTAAAGATTTTGGTACTCATTCAATTATCCAGAAATTGCTTCAGTAAGCCACCCGACTACTGAAATTCCGAAAAAACGCAAAGATAAATACAGACACAGTCCGCATAGGTCCAAAGCTGCTGACGACGCTTCTCCTAAGCTAGTGGCCAGTTCGCCAGTACTCAGTAAGGCACTTTCGCAGCCCCTGATATGTGCTGCTTCAGATTCACAGGCCTCTACTGAGACCCATTCGGAGTCCGGTATGCTGCGAGATGCTTCTTCGACTGTGGAACCTGTAGATGTCTCTACCTTAGATGGGTCTGGAGCCGCTGTGCAGGCACCGACTTCTGAGGGTGTATTCAGGCCTACTGACTTGCATATTAAACCGATGCCATCTTCTTCTTCAAGGCCTAAAACTCGATCCATGCCTAGAAAACCGACACCGAGACTGTATAGTCAGGCCCCTATGCCAAAAAACAAATAATGGCTGAAGACCTTATTACTCTAATCAGGGGAAGCCACCCTTCTTCCCTCTAAGAGACCTAGAACTGATTTTCCTTCTGATTCTTCTGATCAGGATTCTGAAATTTCTGTTTTGTTCCGATGACCAGGATTTGCCCTTATCTACCTATGAGGATTCTGATGCAGAGGACTTAATTCCCTCTGCTTGCCCTCCAGAGGATTTCTCTTTTGGTGAAACCTTGCATACTCTTAGGGAGCATTTTCGCTGGGAAAGCCAGGATTTCTCTGACTCCAAAAAGAGGCTTAGGGAATTCTTACTCCTGCCTCAACACAGGCCTTTAGCTATCCCTCCTGTACTGAAAATTGTAGATGATGCCTTCTTGGAATCTAGCCTGGCCCCTGACACTTTACCTCCTGCTCCCAGAAAACCTGATAGGTATTACAGGGTACCTGACTCTCACAAATTCCTCTTTAAGCATCCTACTGCAGATCATGAGACCATTTCACAGGGACCCAAGGACATTAAGGCCACTACTGCCAAAAATCCTACCCCCTTTGATAGAGATTCCAGGGCGCTGGATAGATGGGGGTAAGAAAGTATACATCTCTGCAACGTTAGCCATTAGGGCCTAAAACTGCAAGTTGCATATGTTGAAGTATCAGCAGCATATTATTGGATTGCTTAAACAGAAAATGATGTTGATTCCTGACTGCTGAAAATAAAGAATTACAGGATTTAATGCATTCTGCCGAACAAGTGGGAAAACATACTTTGCAATGTGGTTTTGATTCATTAGAGGCATCTTGCAGTGCTGCTGTCACCTGTACTTTAAAAGATGGAGGGAAAAGCTAAATCTATGCAAACTGTTAAAGATTTCCTGTAAGAAGAGGCCTCCCAGATTTAATAGGCATTGGCCCTCTTAAGAAGTGGTCCTTTCCTGCCTCTTCCAGGCCTTCTCAGTCCAAACCCAGAACCAGTAGAAAACCCAGGCTTCAGTCCCAGGGTGCTCGCAGGACTAAGCAGTAGGGGGCTCCCACTTCCAAAACAGGGAGTAGTAAGACTCCCCCCTGTGGTAAACTGTCTCAGTGACTTAACTTTAAACCGCCCAAGCCCTGCTCAACTGGCTGTTACTTTAGGGGGAACGATCACCCTGCATGCAAAAAATTGGGAACTCATTACCCGGGACAAATGGGTTCTAAATATAGTTTCCCAAGGATGCAGATTCCACTTCCACTCCTTACCAACCCCAAACGATTTGCTAGACCTACCCCAAATCAGTGGGCAGAGGTTCAAAAGCAGGTTCTCTCTGTCTTTTAAGCATCAGGGCTATTCAACCTGTCCCAGAAGAAGAATGGGGGCAAGGTTTTTACTCACGGCTTTTCCTGGTACCCAGGAAAGACAATTCCTGGCGTCCTATCCTGGACCTGTCTATCCTAAACACATTTTTGGTAATCCCAAAATTCAAGATGCTAACTCATCATCAGCTACTTCCCATGCTAGACAAAAATGCCTGGTTGACAACACTGGATTTAAAGGAAGCCTACCTGCATATCCCAATAAGGGAATCTTGCAGAAGATACCTACACTTCAGAGCAGGCTACATGCATCATCAGTTCTCTGCACTGCCCATCTCCTGTGCCAAGGGTATTCACAAAGTACCTAGCTCCAGTCATTGCATTTTGCAGACAAAGAAATATTCAAATATACCCATACCTGGATGAATGTCTAATTCAGGCAGAAAGCCAGGGCATACTATTAAATCATCTGGCATTTGTAAAGAAATTGCTAACTTCTCTGGCATACACCATAAACAAAAAGAAATTAAATCTTGTACCCTGCCAACAAATTGTATTCCTGGGAGCAAGCTTGAATACAACTTCCCAGATGGCCTACCTCACGCCAGAGAAACAAGTTCATTTGACAGCCTACTTCAATCTACTGGCCACAAAGATCCAGCTATCTGCAAGGAAAATACTGCAAGCACTCGGGTTCATGGCCTCTTGCATTCTACTAATTCTATATGCAAGACTGCATATGAGGAAACTACAATGGTATCTAAAAAGCCTATGGTGTCATCATTCTCATGATCTAGAATCCATGATTCCTATCATACCTTGTCTAAAGATAGAGTTCCTTTGGTGGGCAGAGGCCTGCCTCCAAAACAAGGGACTGCCATTCATTCTACCCCCTGCTACCCAAACCTTAACAACAGACGCATCAGGCTGTGCATGGGGAGCTCACTTGGCAAGGCAGTGCATCCAGGGCAAATGGAACCCAAGTCAAATGCACCTACATATCAATCAAAAAGAAATGTTAGCTGTACAGAATGCTCTGACAGCCTTCAAAGGCCACATTCTTCCAGGACAATTATTGGTAAAGACGGGACAGCACCACTGTTATGTGGTACATAAACAAGCGGGGGAACCCACTCATACTCTCTCTGCAGACTAGCCATAGCTCTGTGGACCACAGCCTTGAGCTACCAAGTGCACCTACAGGCTCAATTCCTGCCAGGAAAGCTAAATACACTGGCAGATGACCTAGCAGAAATTTCATGGACCCACATGAGTAGAAACTGGAACCAAAGATATTCAACATGTTGAGAAAGAAATAGGGGAGCCCAGAGATGGACCTGTTTGCCTCCCCTCAGAACTACCAATTGGACAAATTCTGCACAAGGACTCCTCACAAACAGGCTTGGAAAGTGGATGCCCTGTCCTTCACCTGGAAAAACTTATCAGTTTATGCCTTTCCCCCCTGTGCCTCTCCTTTCCAAAGTTCTAGTAAAGATCAAACAGGACAAACCAAGGACAATACTGATTGCACCGGACTGGCCTCAGCAACACTGGTGTACCCCCTCTTGCACAGTGTGTCACTGCTGGCACCTGCCTCAGACCCCTTCCCTGCTGTCCCAGCAGGAGGGCCAGATTCTGCACCCACAGATTCAAACCCTGAACCTTGCAGCATGGCTAATTACCTGACATCTCCATTACCATCCCTCCATAAGCAAGTGATGGATGTCATTATGGAGGCAAGGTGGCCTAGTACTAGAAAATCCTATGCTGAAAAATGGAAAAGATTCTGTTCCTGGAGCCAAACACAGGGGATGGGCACAGCAGTACCCAATTTACCCCATATTAATCAATACTGAACTGAGATGCTTCACAAGGGCCTTTCCTTTTCTTCCATCAAAATTCATGCCTCAGCCATTTCAGTGCATTATAACACAGAACCACGCCTCTTCTCTCATCCACTGCTGAAGTAATTCCTGAGAGGGGCCAAAAACTTAAGACCACCTAGGAGAGCCCCTACTCCAGCCTGGGACATTAACTTTGTATTGGAAAAGCGCAGTCTTCCTCCCTTTGAGCCAGCTGCAAATGCAGAGTTGAAATTCCTTTCTTGGAAAACAGCCTTCCTTCTAGCCATCACTTCAGCAAGAAGGGTGTCTGAATTACAGGCCCTCATGGCAGTGGAGCCTTTCATCATTTTTCATGTGGACAGGGTGTCTCTCAGGACCAATCCCTCATTTGTATCCAAGGTGGTATCCAGTGTGGCCCTTAATCAGTCCATTCATTTGCCAACCTTTTTTTCTAATCCACAGAACAAAGGGGAATGAATACTGCACTCCTTGGACGTGCACAAACAACTTAGATTTTACTTGGACAGGACTATGCCTCTCAGGAAATCTGTACTGCTGCTGGTGGCATTTGCTGCAGGGGCAGAGAGGAAGGCCATTTCAAAGCAAACTATTTCTAAGTGGATAGGCCATTGCATTCATTTCTGCTATAAGCACCATGGAAAACCTACCCCACAGGGGATAAGACCACATTCAACCAGGGCTGCATCTACCTCTACAGCCTTTCTCAGAGGTGTCCCCACCAGGGACATCCTAGAAGCTGCTACCTGGGGTTCCGTACATACCTTCACCAAGCATTACCATTTGCCAATTTTTTCTAAATCCAGAGCTGGCTTTGCCACTGCAGTCTTGCAGGGCCTTTTAGCTGGTCCAAATGCTATCTAATTACCTCCTCCCATCCTTTGCTTTGGGAATCTACCCAAATGTGATAACTGCAATAGTGAAACATGAAGAACATAGTACAGTTGTGTACACTTAACCATAAATGTTGATGTTCGAGTGTATTCACTGTTGCAGTCCTGGTTACCCTCACTCCAGCCCCCTGACTTCTATGGACTATACCTGTATTCTTGTTCACTATGCTTAAAGCTTTTTGGTGTATTTGCTTTTTGTTGGAGGTGTAACCTTGTATATAATTGCTTCCCATTATGGGAGCACCTGACATCTGGGGCAAGAAAAACTGATGTAATAGCATTGGCTGCATGCTTTATACCCCTGACTACCTGATGTCATGGAAGATGAGACAGCAATTGATGCAGGACCCAAGACTTTGATAATCGGGCCAACTGAGGGCTACCTGCAAGCAGATAACCCAAATGTGATGACTGCAACAGTGAATACACTCACACATCTACATTTATGGTAAGTGTATACAACTGTACTTTCTGGGGAGGGCTGTAAAAAGTTGAAGATGGCAAACTAGGCTTTTTTTTATCCCCCTGGCATTAGTTTCCAGCTCATCTTGGGGTTATTATTAGAAATTCCTAGGCCATCTGAGAGAGCTCTTCCCCTGCATGTCCTGGTATCTGCCCCAGGATCTCTTCACAGTTGGCTGTGCAAGGTACACCTGTCATTAGAGGCAGTCAGGGGGCATCCTTGTTAGGTCCCTGAACCACATCAACTAGCTCCTCTCAAACAGGAGCAGCTGTGGTTCTACTTCAAGATCATCCTAAATTGACAAGATTGTCACTCTGTCCCCCAAAGTGTTAGCCTAGCAGCTCTACTAAGGAACTTCATTCCCATGCTTGTATCTATGATCTCATTCTTTGAGTTACTGCACAATGTTTATAACAGTAGGTGGAGATGGGAGCATAGATTGAATGGCAAGTTGGGAGCTTCCTCCCAGGACTTGACTCCCATTTCACCCTCACCATCCAGTACAATGCCTGCAGTACTACTGTTGCTTCCATCCACTGACAGATCTCCCAGTCTCCATTACCATAATGCTTAACTTGGAAATATCAAAAATCTGGACAAAGGCCCATGAAAATGGGTACAAATCTGTACGCTGATTATCATAAAAATTTGCGTGCATAATTATGTAGACCCGCCCCTCCAGTGGAATTGTGGGATACCAACTTTTAAATGCAAAGAACAGATAACCAGATTTTAAATGCAAAGAACAGATAACCAGAATATATTGAAACACAAAATAAAAAGAATAGTGTTTTATTTATATTAATATTTGAACTTGTGCAAGACTAAAATACAATATTCTTTTATAAAAAATAACATTAACTGGGTGCAGCTGCGCTTTAACCTTCTTCAAGGCTTGAGAATTACAAAGACCCTTAAAAACATGATGTCAGCACATAATGCAGCCTTACATGCTTTTTCTCAGGATTAGCAAAAATGAAACGGTAGCTAACTTATCTCAAAGGGCACAACCTGGTTTCATCACTTCAAGGCTATCCTAATTACCAGGAATGGTATGAGTATTTCAAGAGGCCTCTGCAAAATTGGAAATTGTCAGTCTTTCAACATCTGTGTGTTTGCCTCCCTCCCAACCAGTGAAAAGAAATTCCTTATCAATTGAACATCATGTCTCCACAGCAAGCCCTTCTGTCTGGCTAATCTAATTTCCAAAGACATCTCCACTGCATCCAAAAGTGTCTTAATTTCCCTTATTTGTATATCATCAGACCCACTACTAAATATATGCCTAAAGATTCATTATATTTATCTAAATATATTACCCAGCATGAGAGACCTGAGAGACTCTTAGCTAAAAAATATTAGAGACTTCAAAAACCTTAGTTATCAGAACAGACTGTCAAGCCCGCTCTCTCTCTCTCTCTCTCTCTCTCTATATATATATATATATATATATATATATATACTCACTCTCTTATAGCCTCCCAGATCTGTGTCTGACCTTTTGAGACATGAAAGATACAACCCTCTTTGACCACCTATTCCTTCACAGAACTAACGGTGTAGCAAACATTCAGTTAAAAGGAACTAAACCTTTATGAACATATAAAGACAAGTTGGTGTGATAAGATTCATAGTCCAATGTGTCATGTACATCTGGGATAAGCTTCCAATACATGTCAGGTTAGCACACGACACCTTCAGGTTAAACCCAGTTAATTGGACAGGCAGCAGGAAATTCTTGTCCAGTCTACCCTGTCTTGCCTTTCTTAAGGGTAGAAGGAATTTCTGAACAGAAGCTTAGCAAAAAAAAAATCTGCAGCTCGATTGCTTAGTATTTATCCACAAACCAATGAAAAACAAAAGTCCTCATTTTTGGTCATTATTCAGTCAACATGACTAAAGGTCAAAAATTTAAACTGTATTTTCAATACGACATGCTTATTAACTGCATAAACTGACAGAGAATGTAGTACACGAACGTAAACTGAAAAAAGTAATAAAAAGATGTTAAACTATTCTGAGAGGGCTACCACATAACGGCACACCAGTGACAGCAGAGTTCACCAAGGCATGCAAACAGCATATATCAGTAACACATATTCATACATACCAAAGAACATCCACTTGTGTGTTTTTAAAGGCCTAAATCCGCTCTTTGCATCAAAAAATGCTAATCGACCTGTTGGAAAGCCCTCTTTCATAATGTAACAGACAAATATAAATGTTTGTCTGCAGCTGTACAAATGCATGGCATTTACCAACTGAACTATAGAAATAATCAACCAAAGTGCAAACAGACGAGTACTTATGAATGAACATCGGTCAAAAACAACCATTTAAAGTAAACTTTGTAACCGTACACTTGTAAAAGACTTGCACATCTACAAGCAAAAAAATGTTCTTGTGTCTAAACACATTCTAAACTTCATTGCTGTGTAAAATATTTGACACAGCAGGAACATTGTCCTGTCCTTATGCAGAAAACTAGTATCTCATGTTTTCCAAAACAGTGTATACACTGTTTTCATTACCCATGAATATAAGCCAATAACTAGTGTGCCCCCAAAGCATTTTTCAACATTCTTAAAATCATGAGATAGGATATCTCTACCCCCCCCCCCCCAAAAAAAATGTGCGTCATTTTTTTTTCAAGTACACATGCAGAATGACAGCCAGCTATGAAGGCACTTTTTTAGTGGGGTGGCCACTACTTAGTTGCAGGGAAAAACTAGAATGTGAATAAAAATTGCATATAAAAATAGAGAAGCTGCAATCTGAGGACATAACACTATATTCATTCTTTTTTTGCTCTGCACTAAGCAGATAAATATTTTTCTAACTTGTTCATGCAATTTTACTTCTGGGTTGCATTATCCTGTAATATCCAGCTTTTCAACTGTACTATATTCCACGATTGAACCCTTAGGCCCGAATTATGAAAAATCTCAGAATGACCATAAGGGGCGAACTAAACCTAACCGCTTATACTTCAAACCTAATTTTAAACTAAAGATCATCATATCAACAGCTGATTTTAGAATACTAAGTCTCTGCTAGCTTTTCAAAACCAATTATACTACCAGTTTAATGGCAAAACCTCGTATGTGTGTCCCGTCCTTCCTTCTTGACTCTGTCTCTGTTACAGGCTTTCAGCGCATGCGAGACGTGATGAGTGCTGAGCTGGAATAAACATAATACATAAACTCAGTCACTCAGCCAAGAGCAGCCCTCAGACGAATTCTGACAGGCTGCTTACAAGGCCGACGTCACTGCCTGTGTGATGATGTCAGCCCAAAAAAAAGCCAAAAAAAATTTTAAAAAAGCAGGGACATTCGAAAATTAAGGGGTGCCACTTGGGAATCGTGGCACTCCATTAAATTGGACCTCAAAGGTGGTAAAAAATGAGCAATGCCCATTACCCTCACTTGTGAATAAAACCCTGAGTTACTTAAACTTGCTCACTTGAAGTAACTGTACCCGTTTATTTAGAAGTGATTTTCTCATCCACTTAGCACTCTGTAATGAACCACTCCAGTCCACAGCAGAGATTATAGTCTCTTGAAACCAAAAACACAACATCCTTCACAAACAACAGAGATTCAACCCTCATTCCAACAGGCTTGATAGTCTTGAAATCATGGTTGCACCTTGACATCCTGTCTATGAAAATTATGACAAGTTGGGAGATGAGGCACACCTTTGGACAGATTAGTTACAATTTAATTTAACAATGAGAATGCAGATGCAATATTCTCTCTATTTCTACAAGCATTAAGTAACAAATGGCATGTATTGTCAGCACCAAAACCTTTTGCTGTTATAGTATTTCCTCACAGGATATTTTGGGATGTTATGTCAAATGCTTTCTCCATGTCCATAAAACACATGTAGCTAGCAAGTAGTATTGCCAATCCCATGGCCCCTCCAGTATTTATGTAAGGATAGAATTGATCCATTGTTCCAGTTCCATAGTCAGTGTCGAAACTGCATTATTCCGCCTGAATCAGAGACCCAGGGAGGATGAGGAGTATCATCCTGTATAAGTGAAATGCACCCTTCTACCCCCTTTTAAAAAGAAAATACTACCCCTACCTTTCCCATATTAATATAGGTGTGTTAATCATGACACATGAAAAACATTCATCACTTTCAGCAATTCCAGCCAGATTTCATCCTCCTGCAGCCTTGCCACAGTACAGTTGTTTAGTCTCTGCAGTGACTTAATCTCCAGAAATGAATTCAACTGCTTTTGGCACTGCCTCTGCAGAGGAGTGCTCATCCATTCAGGAGTTTCTCAGTGTTTTACCCACATTCCAACAATTGTCATAGTCAAGAGCAGCTTTTTTCTACCTATAACTGAGATTAGCATAGGCAGTGTCCTCTCATTCTGTGTCACTAGATTTTTACCAGAACCTCTTTGAAGTAATTTGAAAATCATTTTCCATTGCCTTATCAAATTCATTCCATACTTGGGCTTTACTCCAGTGACTAGCTTCCTGGCCTTTGACTGCATACCTGGGCCTTTACTGCTACAGCTGCCTTCCTGCCCTGTCAGTGCCTTTTGATAAGACTTGGATAAATACCCAGAAACATTGCATGTAGGGCTTCTTTCTTTGACTCTGACAATTCTCATTGTTGGTGTCCCCTTATGAGTCCTGGAGTTCCACTGTAACAAGTTGTGACCACCTTTTGGTCGCAGCTTTTTGCCACCTCTTCAACTTCTGTGGTCTTAAACCGGGTCCACTCAAACTCTTATTTCCAAACTGCCAGATCCTTGTAGTTGCCCTATCCTGCCTTGGTAGAATGAAAGGAAACAATTGAGAAAAGGGGTTCTCTCTGTGTGTGTGTGTGTGTGTATATATATATATATATATATATATATATATATATATATATATGTCTCCATTGCCATTTCTGCTCCCAGATTGGGAGGTATGTTATTTCCATTAGCTGTAAAGACTCAACAGTATGAATGTTGTTCAAGCATGGCTTTTGGATACTGTATCTTACATATTTATTAGAACACCTGTGTTGCTAAAGTAGTACATACATGTAATTAACATCATAGCCAAGTACAGGTCACAAAGAGTAATAAATCTTGTTCATACAGTATTTTATAAATGTTATTTTTTATTGTCAAGTTGCATACAGAAACGTGCAGAATATTTCCTGAAAAAAAAACAGAACTTTAAACTGTAGCATTTAAGTGTCACTTATCCATTATTACATCTCTAGTACTCAGTGCTAACATGTAACACATACGGACTTATCAACTACCTTCAATCTAATAAACATATACGTGTGTGTGTGTGTGTATATATATATATATATATATATATATATATATATATATATATATATATATATATAAAAGGCTCTTGATGTAATACATAGTGTATACTCTGCTCCATTTGTCACCAAGGAAACTTGAGTTAACTATATTTTGATGATGTGTGTGCTGCAGTGATTATGTAGGTTAAGATATTTAGCCCACTATGTAGAGCATTCTTGATAACCTCTTCTGGTGGTGCTTCATCATTTACTAAATGTTGCTCAGAACTGGTTGGACTTTATCTCAAGACACAATAATTTAGAACAGTACTACATTCCCTCCATTTTAACACTGTTGTATTTCAAGTGTGTTGCATACTCTGAAATTTCTCCACAAGTTTCCAAATAAATAACTCTGGTGTGAATTTAATATATGTCTGTTAACAGACTTGCACAGGGATTCCCTTGCCTTCTTTTGTATTGCCACCTCAGACTAATGCTTTTGCACTTCTGGGACTTGAGGTTTTATTGAGTTTGTTTCCTTATGCACTGCACTGACTAGATTGCCGCCACTCCATGCACAGAATTGAGATTAAATCTCCAGATGTCAGTATTCTGTGATTACTACTCTAGTGGTTAATTTGGACTGTGATCTTTAGCAAAGCTGCTATTGCCAAAAATAATGCTTGTAGATGTGTGTGTATGATGATCTGAGGGTTTCTGAAGTAAATTTTCTAGTGCAGTTCCATCTCATTCTTTTTATTATTTTGCAGTTTAAATGTATTTAGCATTCATTGTCCTCACATGATATCAGAAGTGGAGAGTTCATTTTAAAAAAATCTTCAGAAGTGGACAATTTGAAAAGACTACTCAAGTGATCACTAGTTTAATTCTTTAATTTCATCAAAGCAACAGCAAAATATTAAAATGACTAAAGCTGATCACACCACTATTTCTAAATTTTCTTGGTAAACTGGAATTTCAAGGCAAGCCAGCAGAAAACTGGAGGGCTTAAAATATCTTACATTTGTATTACATTATCATAGTTATTTAAGAAAGAGTAACAGTTGCAAGTAGTCACTTTTTGCATATAGCTGGAGAGAGGAAGCTGTTGTAGTGTGTAGTATGTTTAGATGGCATTGGAAGAAGCAATGGATTTATCATTTATCTGTGACACAACATTAAAAAGTATTGTGAACCAAAGAAAAATATCTGCAATGAGATTTTTTTCTTTTACTAGAAATCAAAGACTGCAAGAAACTATTGATGTATACATAACTGAAGTTAGCCATCAAGTAAACGACCATTTTAATCTGCATGATTATCTAATAATAGAATTGTGTGTAAAATATAGATTGTGTATGAATGGAAAATGACAGCAATCGTTCTATACAGCAATTGACTTTATTGACTTGCAGGTAAGAGTTGACTAAAGAGATGGAGGTATGTAGTTTAAGTTCTAAAAATGGACTGGAACTAATTTAAGCAAGAAAGTATGTGTTTGTAAAAATGTACTGAAACCCAAATATGATAGTAGGCTGAAAAGGTATGCCATGATGACACTTAAAACTACAAAAGATAAGATGGTAAACAAAGCACAATTTGTGTTCTTGAAGTGTAGATGTACTCACAAAGGTAGAGTTTGATTGGCTTTCAAAGGGACCTGCAGAATTTGTGAAAGTGTTGACCATTTTGCAAAAATATATACATCTAGCCAGAGAGGTATATTTAGGAGATGTAAAGTTTTACAATTAGTCAGTCAAAATGCTAAGGTGACTTTGTGTTAAAGCATTACAGACTAAGAATTTGGATAACTATTTCAATATCCATGTGTGTGTGTGGTAAATGAAAAAAAAATATTGGCAGGAGAAATGCATTTGTTTTGCAAAAAAATAAAGGCAGTCATTAATCAGAAAAGTTGTTGATTTATGGCAAAAGTATTTCATTTGAATTTGCATACTGGACCAGAGTGTTAATATTTGGAACGAGAGTTATTTCTAAGGCTTTGGAGTGAAAAGCTATGCAGTTCTATTATAGATTCATATATAACTTAAGAACATATACAAAAAAGTCACACAGAGTGTTGTTTGAAGTGGTATCACTGCAACAGGCTAAAATTTGGGGAAAAGCTATATGTGAAATATTAGGGATGATAGTCAATTTGTTGTAGCCAGAATAAAGTGCATGGTTGTGGTGAACACCTGAAAAGTTTAATTGTGAAGCCAGAGCTATACCTAGTACCATGGCAGATAATATGCAGAGGCTCAGTGTGTCAAGTATGAAGTCATTCTGGCTCTGCGTGTTTTAAAGGAAAAATGAACAAAAACAGACTAAAGCCTTGATAGAAAAATATAATTTGTTTTCAGGTATGAAATACCTTCCCCAAGGCACCATACCATTAAGGTAAGTCCTGGTATTCCCTCGAGTATAATGCCCTAAGCTGTGGTAGTGGCTATGAGGCAGAGTTGAGCATGGGTACAAATAAATGCCTTTATCAGGTAAACTGAACCAACAGTATAGTTACAGTTATGAAACCGAATCAGAAGAGTTGCAAATTACTGACCTCCTGGATTTAATAGACTAGTAAGAGAAGACACTCTCCCTTTAAATCTGTTGAAGGCATTGTAGCAGTGATGCCAAAATCCAGATACTTTACAGTGTTGGATGCTAGTCATGGGCTGTGGCAGTTATAATTGTATAAAAACAAAAAGCAAAGCACCAACAAATACACACGAAAAAGTCTCCAGCACAATAAAGGTTATCCTTCTATTGGTAAAGCAGGCGGACCACTCAAGAGATACCAAATACTTTAATCCAGAAAGTCACTTCATTAAACAAAAAACAAAGTCCATAACCAGTAGCCTGGATCGATTAAGCGCTTTCGTCTCCTTACAACGGAGACTTCATCAGAATAATTTATGTAACTCAACTGTGCTTTTTATACACTCACCATTTTCATTAATTAACATTAACATAAATTATGTATTTTTAAAAGATTTTTAGGTTTCCCTGTAAATTGATGATTTGAAACTTTAGTTATAGGTCCCTTATGAGTTTGCTTAGGAAGGTATAGGAATTTAGATTTATCAGGTCAATGCATTGTGAGACTTTGTACTTGCTCCTTAATGTAAACTTTATTTTAAAACTCAGCCTGTGACTGTTATAGATACTTTTGGTCATATACACTGTTGGTTTTGTTTTTGTATTTGTTTTTGTTTTTGATTTTCCTAGGATGGTTAATGTGCTTAGTTAGGAATGAACATTCTACACTCTATGTGTGTTTTTTAAATGAACTCTACCTACTAACAACATTTTTTAGATCTATGTAGTGCTATGGCTTTAAGGCTGATTAGCGTTCAATTTTATGATTGTCATTTTATGATTGTAAATTAATGAAAATGGTGAGTGTATAAAAAGCACAGTTGAGTTACATAAATTATTCTGATGAAGTCTCCGTTGTAAGGAAACGAAAGTGCTTAATCGATCCAGGCTACTGGTTATGGACTTTGTTTTTTGTTTAATGAAGTGACTTTCTGGATTAAAGTATTTGGTATCTCTCGAGTGGTCCGCCTGCTTTACCAATAGAAGGATAACCTTTATTGTATAAAAACACTCAAAGCTCTGTATGTTTACAACTCTACTTTCATTATGTTGATTCCTGCGGATGGCATTTGGGTTATCATCAGCCCCACAGGTCTTCAAAAAAGTCATTGCAAACATTTTAGAAGTACTGGGTGGGATACTGAATGTTCTGGATAACATACTAATATGGGGTGAAACAGTTGGAGCATGACTGTAGATTGGCAAAGTTTTATAAGAGTACAATGTAAAATGTGAAGTTGCATACTAAGAAGTGTCAAAATAGGTGTTTAACTTGTGAAGTACATGGTATACTTGCTCATTGAACATGGATTACAGCCCAATCCTGAGAAAGTCAAGACTGTAATGCAAGTGGAATGTCCCAAGGATAAAGCCACTTTGCAAAGGTTTTGGGAATTGCATCAATATTTTGCAACATTTGGGGCTTTCCAGGATGGCTGCACACTGGTTAACAACTTAATTTCAGCTCTCCCAGGGTGAGAAATAGATAAAGGCCATTAATTCTATCTGTTTTAGTAAAAATTCAGTTACTCGCTAGTAAGTACATTGCCTAGATACCAGCAAAGAAGAAGCATAGAGAGCCTGAAAGAAAAGGTGAAGAGAAAACTCTGGGAAGACTCATGCAGCTGTTCAGCAAAAAGTAGTTCAAGCTCAAGCTTTAATACAAGAGATAGCTTCCAGTAATTTAGAAAAAAAATGTCAGATGTGTTCAGAACTGATAATGAAACATTGTAGGAGTATATCAACTCAGAAAACAAAAGGCTGGAAAAAATGGAAGAAGCTTTGAATAGCTATTTAGATGAACTGATAAAACTGCAAAAATTAAAGGTCAACATGAAGAAAAGGGCAGAATATGAGACTACTCAAGAAGATCCGTTTCAAAAAATGGTAACGTTAGAGGACAGAGTATACAGAGAAAACCTGAGATTTTCTGCAGCACCAGAGAAACTGGAAGGAACAGATTGTATTAAATGTATGAAAGCACAAATAAGTAACTGGACTGGTATTCCACAGCAGGATTTATTAATTGAAAGGACACGTGTATGCTCCAAACCTGGCCATGAGAAATTAGCCAAGACCTGTATTAGTAAAGATTCAGTCATACCAGCAGAAAGAGTTGATCCTGGCTAAACTGTGGCAGAATGGCAAAATATTAAAAATTGGAGACAGGGGGTTTGTGGGAAATGATTAATTCACTGTACGCCAGGCAGAAGAGAGGCAGATTTATCTCAACAATCAGGGAATGTCAAGAGGCAGGTGTGAGATTCAAGCTCCTATAGCCATTTGTCTTCAGAATTTTTTTTTCCTGGAGGGCAAAGTCATTTTTGACACTGAGCAGGCTAAAGAGGAAATACAAAAGTTTGTCCAACAAAAAGTGAGCCATCAAAGAGAAGGGCTCTTCTTCTCATTCTTCTGATAATAAAGCTCATAGAAAGAATTTGCCATTGAAACCTTTCTCAATTTTCCAAAGGAAAATGTTTCAGAGACAGAGAAAATTACAGGAGCCGACTAGAAGAATTGGGAGTATCTTGGACTAGAACCAGATTCAGGGGCTGTGAGATGAAAATGAACAAGAAGACGACCAGTGACACTTGAAATTACTGAATAAATGTGAGACTATAAACCATCAATTACATTTGTGAAATATGTCTTTACAAGAAAAAGTGGTGGCAAAAGATTGCATTTTTGTTGACTTTGTTAAACTTACTAGGGGACTGAAAGGCATATACCTCACTTCATGTCATTTATGTCTGGAATGGCACTAAAAGGAAACACAAAAAGAGAGAAGGTAACTGTAAGTTAAACAATTTTTGCTCTTACCAGTATTTGTATAAAACATTTCATGATATAAATTGCATATTATATAGTAAAGCATTTTCAGTGAATGAATGTGACAGAGCTATTAAAAGTATACAAGTATTGTTTCTGTTTTATTGACATTGCAATGTAAAAAGAAAGAAAGACCAGACAAAAGTATTTTGAAGTTAATAAGCTGTAATCTGTTGCAGTGGTGGATGGGGTGTACAAGTGCATTGTGTGTAATATATGTAGAGTGGAAATGTTTTCTTTTACTTTTGTTTAGGTGAATATCTGGATTAATGCCCTTGCCTAAACCTAATTACAAGTTGTTTTTGTTTAAGCTAGTGACCACAGTGTAATGAATAATTTTATTTTAGCAAATAAATGTTCTGTGAGAGTTGAAAAGCACATTTTTTTCTTCTGTTTCCATGACTAAAAGTGAAGGCAATAGATCAAGAAGTCTGAATATTGTTTACTGGGAGAAGCATAAAATTGAAAGGTATAAGGACCAACAGGTCAGTAAAAATAGTTAGACATTACTGGAAGTGATTAATAGTGAGCAGCTTGTTGGTAACTAAATAAAGCGTCTATAATTTAGTTTTCTTTAAAGATAGCCAGTGCACTTTTTCTTAAGGCTAAGGTTAGTTTTCTAAAAGCATGTAGGCTGTTTTTCACATCTGGGAGGGGAATAAAGATAAGAACAGACAGCTGTTAGTATAAGTAGGAGCACAGGCGGTTACATGTGTTTTAGCATGAGTAACCTTAATTTCAGGTTAAACACTAAATTATTGCAGTTCCAGTACTCAGCATCCAATAACAGCACCAGCACTATGAGTTAATCTACAAGTCTCTTTGTAAATCACCAAATACAGTTTATTGTAAAAGTACACTTAAAACCACGTTAAGCGCTTTCATCTTCTAGTAAAGACTTCATCAGAACAGTAATTCTTCCATAGTTCAAACTATATATAGCCCCATTCTCAAGTCACATGTATTAAATTCATTAAGTGTCTATTAGTGCCAGTGCTCGAATTAAAAAAAATCCCCTATACTCTCAAAATACACATACTCATAAATATATTCAACTAATAATGAATGAAAAATAATAAAAGGTAATAACATTTTTACATACATTTGATAAAATTCCCATATTAAAATTTTAAATACATACTTATCTTCTCATTTGTATTCTAACATAGGTTTTACAGATATGTATTCATTAATTCCAGGGTAAACAGATGCATTGAGCAGTATCTGCCACCTGGTTTCTTTTTCACCTACTATTTTTTTTAATGTCCCCTCCCCTAATGTTAGGTTTAATATTCTCTAAAATACCAAAGTGAAAAGTGGTGCATTTATCATTGTCCTTTATATGTTTCCAAAGTGCATTTTTTTCGTCATGATTCTTAATACAATACAAGTGGTCGTATATTCTATTACGTAAACACCTTATAGTCTTGCCTACATAAAAACAAGCACATTGTGTACATTTGGCAAGATAAATTAAGTACTTGGACCTACAATTACCATTCTTAAACCTTATAACAGAATTGTTGTAATTTTCCAACTTAATACTAGAACTGTTCACAATATACTGACATTGTGAGCAAGTTCCACATTTTCTGGTACCCTTGTTCACCCGGGGTGGAGCATTAATAAATTTCTTTTCTAATAAATTCTTAATATTTAATCCATTCCTGTACACATAGGTAGGTTTTTCTCCTACCACTTTGTACACTCCTTCATCAACCCTTAAAATGTTCCAGTTCTTTTGGATTATATTTTTAATTGCCCCACATTCAGGTGCATACCTAATAACACATGCTTTACTATATTTTCCTCCTTCTGTCATGTTTTTAACATTACTGTCATCATTATCTAAGGTAACACCTAACAGTGGTTTATATCTAGTTCCACAATATTTTTTCACATATTCTATTACATCATAAATCATTTTCCAGGGATAACCTCTATCTGAAAAAAAATGTCCAATTTTCATTAATTCCTTATCTAATTCTAAAGGGTCTGATGTCATCCGAGCAGCTCGAATACATTGACCTTTTATTATATTCCTTTTTTGTAAGTATGGATGATTACTAGAAAAATGTAGATAAGAATTACTAAAAGTTGCCTTTTATGAATATATTAGACTTACATTTTCCATCTTTTAAGGTTATTAATGTATCTAGATAGGAAATGCATTATTTGTCAATGTTAAATGTGAATTTAAAATTCTCACTACAAGAATTAATATATTCCTTGAACTCTTCCAATTCTCCCTGACTACCTTTCCAAACAACAAAAATATTGTCAAGGAATCTGAAATAGCAGGTCATATACCCGCTCCATTTAGTGCTGAAAATAAACTCATTTTCCCAATCTAGTAGTACCAAATTGGCAAATATGGGGGCACAAGAGGCCCCCATAGCCACTCCCATGATTTGTTTATAATATTCCCCTTCATAGAATATATAATTGTGGGAAAGAACCAGTTCCATAAATTCTAATACCAATAATGTTCTATCCCATGACAAGCATCCTGTTTTAGTAATACTGTTCTCAAACCTAACCATCCCTTCTTCCTTAGGTATGCTCGAAAACAGATCAACAACATCAATCGTAATAAGACATTCTGCTCCTTCAGTCAAGTGGGGTTGTAGCCTTCCTAAAAAATCCCAGGAGTCACCCACTATATGTTGAATACTTTTAAATGTTGTTTTCAACCATTTGTCAATGACTTTCCCGAAAGGGAAAGACTTTGACTTGCTCCCAGAAATAATAGGACTAAAAGGGGGATCCTGAATATTCTTGTGGATTTTAGGTATCCCTACTATAGTACTAATTATGGGACTGTCCACTTTTAAAAATTTGTAGAGGTCCTGGTCAATTCTACTTTCTAACAATAGGTCTTCTAAATACAAGTCAATTTTTCGATATCCAATGTTCACTTCATTTAGGGATGAAATACAATAGTTACCGGAATTCAACAAAATAGTATGAATTTTGTTAATGTAATCACCTGTGGGGTAGAGTACAACCCCACCCCCCTTATCTGGTTTCATGATTCTTATATTTGGGTCGCCCTGCATTTGCTTCAAAATAGTATGTTCTTCAAATGTTAAATCACATTAATGTTTTACATTTCTACACCCTTTACTGTACTGATATATATCATCAATAACTCCTTTTTCAAAAGTTCTTAACAAATTGTTTAAAGGTGGTGTGTAGTTACTATTCACCTTAAATTCCTTGTTAATAACACTAGGTTTACCATCAAAAGTAACTCATAAATTTAACTTTCTAATATATTTTTAACATCTACTATGCATTCTGTGATGTTAAAAAATTCATTAGGGACATATTTCATCCCTTTAGATAGTAATGTAAAATGTTCCTTTTCCAAAGCCACACCTGCATAATTGTATATATTAAAATGATCGTAAGTACTAATAATTTCACTGACCTTAACTATTTTGTTGGCATTTCTTACCTGAGAAAACCTTAATTCATCTCCCACCTTCTTTCCTGACCATTTTTGTACCTGTCCCCTCTGGGTTGTTTGTTTCCCTGGGGTTCGTCCCATCCTACATTCTCCCCTAAAAAATCAGAAAAAGTTTTTTGGTTATAATAATCTTCATTCCTATAATTTCTATAGTTCTTATTACCATATCCATTCTTGTTTTGGCCCCTAAAGTTATTATTGTAATTGTGTCCATTGTTTTTCCATTTTCCAGTATAAACAGGTGTAGGTTTTTTTCGTGCTTCCTTGTCCCATATATACGCTTTACCTTCCTTATATTGTTCTAAGTCCCTATGCATTTTCTTGCACTTTCTTTCAAATTGTTTGTTTATTTGACCCTCAACCCAATTATATTGTGCATTTAAAAACATTTCACACTCATCAAAAAGCAAGTCATTAACTATAACATTATTTAATTCTTCCAGTTCAACTAATAAAGAACATATCCTATTATCATTGCAACCAATGATAAATTTCATAATAGAAAACCCAAAACTGTCAAACAATTTAGTGCATTCGTTTTTACTGTTCTCATCCATTACAATTCCCATGGGCACTTTAAAAAAGCGCAAGCCCATGGGTACTAACCCATTGTCCAAACATTTTTTAAGATAATTGTTGTCCAACTGTAAACTTTTTAATAGTTTTAGTTTTTTACCAAATAAAAATATAATGTCTTTAAGCGTTTTCTCTCCACTCTCCACATTGTGGGGTTTAGCATTATTATCACATCTTACACCCTCATCAAAGTCAAATGCTTTCTCTAAAAAATTGTTGAAGTTTAAACGCCCATTTTCACGCTCCTTAGATTGAAAATAAGATTGTTTTACAGTACCTGCCCGTTTGTCGTGGGTTATAAAGGTGTAGGTCTTTTTTGGTACAGTTCTTTTTGGTTTGGCCCCCGAAAGAATGTAATCCGCTTCTGATCCAGTTTTGCTGACTTCCAAGACCTTCACGGGTAATGCCACATCCCCAGAACTGGATCTATGAGAATTCGGACGACTAACCGGAACGCCATTGCCATCTCCTTCGCGCAGGTCTTCACCCCCGCCTTTCTGATGCGTACTACGCAATGATCTCACCTCAGCAGCCTTCCCAGCAATAGAGTTAGGTTGCGACATCATCTCAATAAGCCGGGTCAATTCCCCGTGCATAATGGCCATTTCAGACTGCAACCCCTTAATCTCATCCCTCCGTGGTGAGAAAATTGAGGGTAGTTCATCCAGGGAATCCATGCTGTCAACTATAACAAATGAAGACAAGCAGATAACCAGAACAGTCAACTAGTAAAACACTAAATTATTGCAGTTCCAGTACTCAGCATCCAATAACAGCACCAGCACTATGAGTTAATCCACAAGTCTCTTCGTAAATCACCAAATACAGTTTATTGTAAAAGTACACTTAAAACCATGTTAAGCACGTTGCATCAATATTTTGCAACATTTGGGGCTTTCCAGGATGGCTGCACACTGATTAACAACTTAATTTCAGCTCTCCCAGGGTGAGAAATAGATAAAGGCCATTAATTCTATCTGTTTTAGTAAAAATTCAGTTACTCGCTAGTAAGTACATTGCCTAGATACCAGCAAAGAAGAAGCATAGAGAGCCTGAAAGAAAAGGTGAAGAGAAAACTCTGGGAAGACTCATGCAGCTGTTCAGCAAAAAGTAGTTCAAGCTCAAGCTTTAATACAAAAGATAGCTTCCAGTAATTTAGAAAAAAAAAATGTCAGATGTGTTCAGAACTGATAATGAAACATTGTAGGAGTATATCAACTCAGAAAACAAAAGGCTGGAAAAAATGGAAGAAGCTTTGAATAGCTATTTAGATGAACTGATAAAACTGCAAAAATTAAAGGGTCAACATGAAGAAAAGGGCATAATATGAGACTACTCAAGAAGATCCGTTTCAAAAAATGGTAACGTTAGAGGACAGAGTATACAGAGAAAACCTGAGATTTTCTGCAGCACCAGAGAAACTGGAAGGAACAGATTGTATTAAATGTATGAAAGCACAAATAAGTAACTGGACTGGTATTCCACAGCAGGATTTATTAATTGAAAGGACACGTGTATGCTCCAAACCTGGCCATGAGAAATTAGCCAAGACCTGTATTAGTAAAGATTCAGTCATACCAGCAGAAAGAGTTGATCCTGGCAAAACTGTGGCAGAATGGCAAAATATTAAAAATTGGAGACGGGGTTTGTGGGAAATTATTAATTCACTGTATGCCAGGCAGAAGAGAGGCAAATTTATCTCAACAATCAGGGAATGTCAAGAGGCAGGTGTGAGATTCAAGCTCCTATAGCCATTTGTCTTCAGAATTTTTTTTTCCTGGAGGGCAAAGTCATTTTTGACACTGAGCAGGCTAAAGAGGAAATACAAAAGTTTGTCCAACAAAAAGTGAGCCATCAAAGAGAAGGGCTCTTCTTCTGATAATAAAGCTCATAGAAAGACTTTGCCATTGAAACCTTTCTCAATTTTCCAAAGGAAAATGTTTCAGAGACAGAGAAAATTACAGGAGCCGACTAGAAGAATTGGGAGTATCTTGGACTAGAACCAGATTCAGGGGTTGTGAGATGAAAATGAACAAGAAGACGACCAGTGACACTTGAAATTACTGAATAAATGTGAGACTATAAACCATCAATTACATTTGTGAAATATGTCTTTACAAGAAAAAGTGGTGGCAAAAGATTGCATTTTTGTTGACTTTGTTAAACTTACTAGGGGACTGAAAGGCATATACCTCACTTCATGTCATTTATGTCTGGAATGGCACTAAAAGGAAACACAAAAAGAGAGAAGGTAACTGTAAGTTAAACAATTTTTGCTCTTACCAGTATTTGTATAAAACATTTCATGATATAAATTGCATGTTATATAGTAAAGCATTTTCAGTGAATGAATGTGACAGAGCTATTAAAAGTATACAAGTATTGTTTCTGTTTTATTGACATTGCAATGTAAAAAGAAAGAAAGACCAGACAAAAGTATTTTGAAGTTAATAAGTTGTAATCTGTTGCAGTGGTGGATGGGGTGTACAAGTGCATTGTGTGTAATATATGTAGAGTGGAAATGTTTTCTTTTACTTTTGTTTAGGTGAATATCTGGATTAATGCCCTTGCCTTAACCTAATTACAAGTTGTTTTTGTTTAAGCTAGTGACCACAGTGTAATGAATAATTTTATTTTAGCAAATAAATGTTCTGTGAGAGTTGAAAAGCACATTTTTTTCTTATGTGTTTCCATGACTAAAAGTGAAGGCAATAGATCAAGAAGTCTGAATATTGTTTACTGGGAGAAGCATAAAATTGAAAGGTATAAGGACCAACAGGTCAGTAAAAATAGTTAGACATTACTGGAAGTGATTAATAGTGAGCAGCTTGTTGGTAACTAAATAAAGAGTCTATAATTTAGTTTTCTTTAAAGATAGCCAGTGCACTTTTTCTTAAGGCTAGGGTTAGTTTTCTAAAAGCATGTAGGCTGTTTTTCACATCTGGGAGGGGAATAAAGATAAGAACAGACAGCTGTTAGTATAAGTAGGAGCACAGGCGGTGACATGTGTTTTAGCATGAGTAACCTTAATTTCAGGTTAGGCAATGCCTGTAGGTGCAGCTGTCAGTTTGGGACAGTTGTTCCTACCAGGAGGGCTAAACTTCATTATTTGAATATGTTTTAAGTTAACAGGTTATGGAGTTTTTTTGAGGGCTTTCATTAAAAGAAAGTCTTGTAAAATGTTACATAGGTTCAAATAAAGAAGATAAGAAACCAGTGTATAAAGGATCAACCTGCCAAACAATGGGTGCATTTAATACAAAAGCTGAAAATAGACATTTTAAAAAGTTATATATAATAGGTGGGAATAATAACTTATCATGATAGCTAAACTAAACATACTATTTTGGGATGTGGATGGCCTCACAGGTATAGACAAAAAGTTAAGAGTACTGAATTATATTAAAAATGCAGAGTGCAAATAGCAATGCTACAGGAGACACATTGGTCAAGAAGTGAAAATGTGAACTTGATAAAGGATTTTGGGATAGATATTCAGCAGAATATCAGGGACAGAGGAAAAGGGGAGTACTTATACTAATTGCTACAGGAATTCCAATAGCCATAGAAGAGGAAAAAAATAGTAGTTGTACATTTGTGGTAGTAAAGGGCTACTGGCAAAGGTTGAGGATTGAACTGGTGTGTATTTATATTCCATCTAAAGCTGCTATTATGGAGCTTAAGAAAATCTGGGGAGAAATCATCTGCTTTCAGCAGGGAATATTACTTCTAGGTGAGGACTGGAACTTGATTTGCAACAGTGTGAATGTTCATGGTGGATCTAGAAGGGAAACTATAACAAAAGAGGGTAGATTTCTGAAGAAATTCATGAAAATGTTTACTATGGAAGGACAGGAATCCAGAGAAAATGTACATATTTCCCAGGTACAATAACTAGGCTAGACTAGATAGAAATTATATTTCACAGGAATGTGTGCATTTAATTGAAAGCTTCGACACGTGTCTACTATTTCATATGCCCTAATAACAACTAAGATAAAATGCAGGGTAATGAAGCACAAATGAGACACTGGTGCTTCCCAGTCTACCTGTTTGAAAGAGAGAGAGAGGAATTTAAGGAATGTGCAGTGGAAATTATTTGAGAGTTATTAGGGAAGAAAGACATTTCTTCAGAAGTTTTAGCTAGTGAGTAGGATAAAATGAAAGCAGAGTGTAAAAATAATAGGGTAGAAATGTATGAAAAATAGACATGGTTAAGAAGCAACAAATTATTTAGGCTGACAAAGGCTAAGGTATTATCTGGATAATGTGTAGAAATGTTGCCGTTAGCAACTGTTTTGTTTTTTTTTTTTTTGAGATTACAAAAACGTTTACCACAATGATTTACAGAATAGAAAGTAGAAAAGGTTGTTGCCAAACTTAGGAAGACTGTAACAAGAAAAGCAACCAGACATGCTGTTGAGGTTTTTGAGATATTTTGGAAACTTTATAAAAATTCGTATAAAGCAGTGGAGTGTGGAAATCATGAAGCACAAACTAAAATATTTATGGAAGACTTAAGTATGCCAAGATTAGAAGTAGATGGGGTTCAACAATTACCAGTTAGAATATGAGGAAATGGGATAAAACAGTGACATATAATCAATCTGCAGGAAAGTCTCCAAGAATAGATGGTATTGCTGTGAAAGTTTGGAAGCTAGGAGAAGAGAAAATTGTAAATATCTGGAAAGTTTTGTTTAACAGTATTTTGAAGGGAGGGGACAGTTTATTTGCAGACTATATTATTTTATACCTGATAATACCAGAAATGGACATCTAAGTGTTGTGGAACATTTTGATAGTTTCAAGTCTTTTCAGGATATGAAATTAATGAAGACAAAAGGCTATAGCTGTAAGCTGTGTGTCCACACATGAATTTGTTCAGCAATACCCAAATTTATGGGGGAAGGATAAAATGAAGTATTTAGGAATATGGGTTAAAAAGAATTCTGTTGTGGAAGCTAAAATTATGTGGATATAAACTAAAAGATAATACAAAAACAGAGAAACTGGAAGCTCTTGTTTATGGATATGGATAGCACAATACAAGCAGTGAAAATGTTGTTAGTCCTTTTAGTTTTATATATAGGCAATGCATATTTTTATCAACCAGCTGAGAAGTTGTTGACAGTAATTAAAGAGTTGAAGGATTTTATCTGTGAGGGGAAGAGGGAAAAGTGGGATAAGTTGATACTTCCAATAAAATAAAGTGGTTTAGGATTACCTAATTTGAAGAGATATTTTAGAACTACACAATTAAAGCTCACATACATAACACATGCAGGAAGCTATAATTCAAAGTGGAAAAGGTTATGATGATGAAGCAGGGGGAAATTCAAGAAATGAGAGATCAGGATTTTGGATGCAAATCCTTAAGGAGAATAACTACAGTCATATAGAATATTTATAAAGTAGCAGAGAGTATTCTAAGAACTAAGCCAACACCTGAATGGAGATTCTGCCAATAGGGATGACTGCAATTAGGGGTATATAAAATAGGCAAGAGGGGGCTGCAATTTACTGGAGAAAACTGGCAAAGGAACCAAGGTATTGGAAACAAATAACTAGAGAGGGAGAGTTAACAGAATGGGAAGAGGCCAAGAGGACGTTTGGATTGTAGGCTAGACACTGCCTTTCATATCAGGGATAGATATCGGAGTATAGGCCAAGAGAAAGATTTAGGGGAATCCTAAGTAAAAGAAATGCTTTGGTGGAATTTTTTATTTGAATCTGGAATGGAAGCTGCTCTTAAAAAAAAGGGATAATTAGTAGTCCATATAAAATATTGCACAATAACTATAGAATAAGCAATTCACAAGGAAACAGTGAAATGACATGTACGGCTCCCAAATATGCATCAAAGTCTAGACGCTTTATGATTTTTACTTGGAAGAGTTTGCATAGGTATTTTTGTACCCCAAGCACACGCCAAGGAAGTTTTCATCAGGTACATGGGAAATGTTGGAGGTGTGATGGTAAAGAAAGAGGTAACTGGGACCATATGTTTTTGGAGGGTAAGGAGTTGGCAGTCTGTAAAAATTCCCTACAGAGTACTTTGTCAGGAATATAGGGTGAGCAAATGGGTGTAACTGAGGATTTTTTTTTTATATGGGTTACAGGATTTGAATTGCCTAGACATAGTAAGGCCTTGTTAAGTTTAATTCTGGTGGCTGCCAAAATTACTAGAAAATTGAAATCAAAGTCTAAACCAACTGTATTTGAACTTGTGAATATTGTAGCAGAGATAAAAGAACTGGAAGTGGATCTTTAGAAAGGGGTAGGAGCAAATTACATAGAAAAAAATGGAAATTGTGGGAAGAATACATGCAGACTAATGTTTTGGAGGAGGAATGAGGTTTAAGGGAAGGCAGGAATTGAGCAATTTATGTAATGGATTGATGATAATTGTATAAAAGAATATATGTGATATATAATGTTTAACTGTAAATGTGTCATTGTGGTTTGATGTCCTTCCTCATCCCTGTTGCAGTATTCATCACATAGTAGCCCAACTTCCACCCAGTATACTAAAGCCTTTACATCCTCCCAGTATTGTACACCATGCATATGTTTTCTCTGCAGGTATAGGGCATAAAGGTGATGTAGACATGCTCAATACTCAGAACTTCTTTGCAGATAGTCAGAATGTCACAGTTGAATGTCAGTCTGAATGCCCTTTGCTGAGCTGGTTTCTACCACACCATTTACAGATAAGTGCCCGATTGGGGTTACTTCTTTTGCTTCTTCTCTTTGTGTACTAAGAGTTCATGTCATCCAGGGCAGGAAGATTTCAGTATGTCTAGGTACTCCATATGATCATACCCATTGTATTATTTGCCAGGCCTTTGTATTGAAAATTCTTCACATCTATCTGTATTCTTTGTCTACCTACCATGAGAACTAACATCTCAAGTTTTCTTTTATATAAATGTATGTTTGCCTATGTCTTAAGTGATAATTTCAGTAAAGGTATTTAAAGCATTTTGCAACATTCATGCAGTGTCCAAACTGTCACTGCTGTTTTGCTTGAACAAACTATTGCATGAACTAGAAATCTGAACAAGAATATAAATTTTGAAGAAGCTGTTCAGAAATGCTCCTACCTTGAAATATTAAAACATCATCGCCGTTACTACAAGTGGATAACAGTCTGATCTAGGAATAGTACTGCAACAAGAGGGACTTCCAATAGCATATGAATGTAGATGTTAACCGAAACAAAAACAGGAGAGTGATGGTTTGCCATTTATGCATACATATATAAACCAATGTATTGGTGGAATCTGATCATAAACCATTTTAGAGCATCTTTCAATCATTTATGTACCTGCAAAGGACCTCCCTGAACTCCCAATCTGCTAATGGAGGGTATTTGCAGGAGGACCTCTCTGAACCCCCAATCTGCTAATGGAGGGAATTTGCAGGAGGACGTCTCTGTACTCCCATCCTGCTTATGGAGAGTCCACTCAAACATTATACTGTATTTCATCCTCTCTCTTTTTATGTTTTGTAAATATTGTTTGCATGCTTATAGTATACTACTGTGCTACTTAGCTATAGAGTAGTGCACTTATTCTTGTTCATAGGTTAATTATAGGCTATCTGCCCTAGGGCATTTATAAGCCTAGCCAGAGTATGTTTGGCTTTCGCCACCCTTTTAGATTAGTTGACTGTGCCTCTGTATAGTAGGTCACAAAAGGTAGCCCTTTTAAGGTTTGTTTACTGTACCTCTGTCAAGCAATGACACAGAAGAGATCCCAGGGGTAAACTTACGATCTCCCATCCATTCGTCAAGATTTCTCTTGAAGAGGGTCAGTGAGGGGCTCTGCCTGACATGAATTGGGATTTTGTTCCAGAGTGAGGGGAGCCTCTGGGATATGAATCTGTCCCTCCAGCATGTCCTATTTATTTCTGTGCTGAGGTTTAGGTCCCTGGAGTGTGTAGCTCTAAGGGATTTAGATTTCCTGAGGTGAAGCATGTCCATTAATTCTGGGTTGGACATGGCTTTATACGTCAGACACAGATTGCCTCTGAGTAGGCGGTACGCAACTGAGTAGAGCTGGAGTTTCTTTAGCTGAACTGCATAGGGCATCTGAGCCCCTTGATCCTCTTGGTGAGATACTTTTGGGGTCTTTCCAGTTGCTGAAGGTGTCGGGTAAGGTACATCCCAAACAGGGCATTGTACTCAATTATGGGCCTGATAAGTGATGAGTAGAGGGGCACAATGACCTCTCTTGATCTAGATGTGAACCCTTTCATGATAAGGTGGGCTATATAGAAGGTCTTTCTAACCACTTTGGCAACGTGATTGTCAAAGGAGAGATTGCTATCTACTTGGGTCCCCAAGTCCCTAATTACTTCTTCCGTACTTAATGGATTACCACCTATATGGTAATTTGTGGGCACTTTGTTTTTTCCAAAGGGGATGACTATGCACTTTTTGGCATTTAGCTTTAGGCCATGGCTCTGGCACCAGTTATCCGTCTCTGTGAGACCCTTTTGGAGGATTATAGCACCCAGTTTGCAGTCATCTGTGAACTTGGTCAGCCATAGTAGACCCATGTTAGCCTGTACCTCGGAGAAATATATACCGAACAAGAGAGGTCCCAGGACTGAGCCTTGTGGGACACCACTTGTAACTGGTTTAGAGTCTGACATGGCACCTGCTATTCTGACCATGTGGGTTCTATCCCTGAGCCAGTTTGCAACCCATCTTGTGACATAGGGGTTGATATTTAAGCTGGTGATCTTATTTATGATGCCTGAGTGGGGTATTGTGTCAAAGGCCTTTGCAAAGTCCAAGTAGGCTATGTGGACTACGTTCCCTTCATCTATGGCTTTGGTAACTGTTTCAAAGAAGTCGACCAGGTTCAAGAGGCAAGATCTGCCCTTAATGAAGCTGAATTGGGTAGGATCCAGTGCCTGGAGGTTCCCAATGTCTTTGTTTATGATTTCCATGATGATACGTTCCATAACTTTGCAGACCAGGCTAGTCAGGCTTATAGGGCATTAGTTTCCGGGGTCTGTTGTGGCACCACCTTTGTGGAGTGGGACCACTGTTGCTGTACACCATTCCTTGGGAACATATCCTGTAGTAAGGCTGAGATTGAACAGTGACTTTATATGAGGGTTTAGTTCTTCTTGGAGCTTGTGTAAGACGCAGCCCGGGACACCGTCTGGTCCCATTGATGCTGTGTTTTTTGCTTTGGAGAGGGCAGCTCTCACCTGTGCATCTGTGATATGAGGAAGGCTACACTCTGTTGGGATAGACATTTGCTCCTTTGGGGAGGAAGGGGGGGGGGAGTTTACACTGAACCTTTCTGCCAGGATGTTGGCAATGTCTGTGGGTTCAGTGAATTTTTTGTCATTTTGCACTAACTCAGAGCATATCTGGGAGTTGCTTCCCAGGTTTCTGGCATAACTAAAGAAGGCCTTGTGATTATCTTTAGTGTCTTGTGCAATTTTTCTTTCAAAGCTGGCCTTAGAAGATTTTATGAGGGATTGTAGTTTCTTGCTAGTACTGATCAGTGACTCCTTCCCTTTTTGGGATTTTGCTCTGTCATGTAGTAGCTTTCTCCTTCTGTTGTATAGCTTATTTATGGCCGGGGTCCACCAGACAGGTCTCCTGTCTTTGGAGGAGTGAGTCTTGGTTTTATTTGGGATAGCATGCTCCATGCATTCCTGTAGGTGTCCATAGAATGCTTTTGTAAAGGATTCTGCATTTTGGGCCGTATTGTCCACTGGCCCGGGGGCTTTGAAGGATTTCACCTCACTTTTGAGAAGTGTGAAGTTTGCTTTTGAGAAGTTCTTCACCGTGGTTTCCTTGGCTAGGGGTGGGGATGGAATATGGATGTCCAGTGAGATTTGTTTATGGTCTGATCTTACCAGTGAGGGGTATTCCTCTGGTGTGGAACATAGAGACCCCATGTTGGTGATGACCAGATCCAGTATGTTTTCCCCTCTTGTGGGAGTAGTGACCAGTTCCATAGCATTTGAGTTTATAAATTCTAGGAACTGTTGGGTGATGGTATTTGGGCTTGAGTAGTTTTCCCAATTGATGTTTGGGTAGTTGAAGTCACCCAATATAATAGTGTTTGGAGAGACCTTCATATTCTCCAGTGTTCTCAGGAAAGCCGAGTGAGGTTCCTGTGTTTGGGAGGGTGGTCTGTAGCAGGCTACAAACTGAAAGGCAGTTTTGCCCACTGTTAGTTGCACATGGATGGTCTCCAAAGCTTCGTGCAGTGCCACTCACCTGGAGGTGTGGGTATCTTTGATAAATATGGATACTCCCCCTCCTTTTGTGGTTAGGTCCATGTTTTGGGGCCAGAAAGCATGGTATGAAGTATAGCCTGGTAGTGCTGGGGTGCTCTCGGGAGCCTTGAACCAGGTTTCTGTTACTGCACAGATATCAATATTCTCCATACTGAGGAGAGTCTCGAGTGCTTCTGGCGTTGAGCAGCATTACCCTTAGTTTTTTTTTTCTTTGTGTTGTCTATGGGGGTGGGTTTGTCTTTTGAGCCTTGCCTAAAAAAGGCACTATAAGGGAGGCAAGAGCCTTAGCCAGTATTCAAAAACCCAGGGGTGACAGGTGCAAGCCGTCCCTAGCGAAGCAATGTGGCTTGTCGAGTACGTCATCCCAGGCTGACAGACACTGGATCCCCTTTGAATGACACCAATAATTTAGCCAATTGTTAAAAATTGATCATTTTGTCTTTATACTGTGGCATCATTCTTGGTGAGGGTAAGATGCTACTCAAGGTCAGGGTCATACTGGCCTGGGCTACATGATCAAAGAGCTCCTGTACGTCTTTTTTCATGTAGTCCAGGGAGGTATGTCTCAGGTCATTCACACCAGCATGGACAATGACAGAGTCATACTTGTACTTGCTTTGGAGTGACCTGAGTGCTTGTGTTATGTGGCGGATCCTGGCACCCGACAGGCAGCTTACAGTGACCTTCTCCTTGTTCAGCCTGGTGAGTGGGACGTCAGTGTGTCTGACTAGTCACCTATTACAAGTGTATTAGGTGTGTTGTTTAACCTTAAGGGCTGTGACTGTGTGGCACACTGACTTTGTGAGCTATGTGGATATTGTTTTGTGGTAGGTGTTGCTTGGATGTCTGCTTTGGAGGTCTCTGCTGCTTAGGCAGATTTTTATTTAGAGCCTCCGAGTATGTTTTTGTGTATTTATGTGTTTGGTTTGCTGATGCGATAGGTCTATGTGAGACTGGATTTGTGGTGTGTGTGGTTACCTTCTCCTCCTGACAGGCTGTGCCAGTACTGGGTTGAGAGAGCTTAGCCTCCATTTTGGCTATATAGTTGCATCTCTCACATATATTTGAGCTTGTTGGGAGGAGGAGAGGGTGGTCTGTATACATAAGGCAGTTGTAACATTGCCTCAAGATTCCCAGATTCACCAGCTGGACTGGAAAGTAAACTCGAAACTGACCTGTGGACATGCCTGAATAATATAGGGAACTACTTATTGACTGATCAGAAAGAACCAATAGGGAGCAAGTGCTTTGAAGGAGTATAAGAGGATGTAGTGCTTTAGTTTGTGTTTACCTATGAGATTACATATATGAGCAAGTGCAGGGCTTTAGAATGAGAATAGAGTGCTTAATTTGAGATTTAAAGCAGTTCTAAGGGAAAAAGTGAAGAGTAGACTTTGTGGAGCCGGGAATAGTTTAAGCGGCGCTGCCCGACACTGCTCTGGGCGCAAGACCGCGCTAAAAGAGGGTTGCAGGGTTTTAAGAGATAGAGATCAAGGAGTTTAGAATTGACCCAAAATGGCCAATAAAACGACAGCTTCTAGGCAGTAACCACTCCTACAGGGACAGGCAGCCTGTTCAGTGTTAACCACTGCCACTGGTGAACACAGAGACTTCCCTTTAGTCCAAGCAAGCACTGGCCTTCAAGAAACTTACAAACAGTTCAGAACAGCAACTCTGTAACTGAACTTTCTTAAATTTCAGAAAGTGGGGAAAAAGCAAGATTTTTTTTTTTCTTTTTTCTTTTAGTTTAAAGGTAGCAGAGATACACAAGTAGCAAAATAATCACAACAGTGCAATAAATGACCCCACACACGAGTGCTAGGCCAAAGTCAGGTAAAATGCAGTTTTAAGAGAAAAAAATGATTTTAAATTAAGTGCAACACCGGAAATGCAGTAAACAGGCTCTAGATGTGTTCTAAATACTGTTTCTAATACAGATATAAACTTTAGCAAGCTGGAAAACGCCGAAAAGTAATGTAATTCCTCTGTATTACTGTATTAACCTTTTATATTTGTAATCCATGTTATTGCTATATATATATATATATATATATATATACAGTTTATATTCTGTAATTTTTTTTCTGGGGCTTTTTCCCCCAGGACTCTGCTGAAAACGGACACCAGCTGTCCATTTGGACCATCCTGGTAAACAAATGTTAAATAAATAAATAAAAAATTAGGCACTACTAAGACTAGAGGGAGAATTCTTAGATGCAGAAATCTAGAAAGCAGGTACATATCTCTGTTGTTCTGAATCATGCACACTTGAATGAATCCAGTTAAGACTTGTGATAAAGAAGTGATGATAGCAGCCTTCTATTCACCAGTGTCCGAAGCAAAACAGAATTCAAAAATCAAACTAAATCATATCCTGAGATTCAGCTGTTAAGAATAATCATGAAAAGGTTGTCTGAAGTAAAAAAAGAAAACATCCTTTACCTCTGCAACCATGCTTTACTTTTTTGATGAGCTAAGTTACATAGCTTAGACTCAAGTTTGTAGATAACTGAGTAGTTGTGCTTCCACTTCTGGGAAAAGGATGTTAGCCAAGGTGCATGAAACACACTATGATAATGTAAGATACAAAGGACAAGCAAGAGGTATTTTTACCCAGGATTTACATTCAAACTCTAGAATCATCAGGTCTTGTTTTACATGTAACATGTTTATTAGTTGATAAATGATACCACTGTGACACAGACCATCCCTGGGTAGCAACTGAGATGCATCTAGTCCAGCATTGTGACACATTACTTTAATGTGTACTGTTATTTTAAATGCCCTGAGGTGTCCAAACTGAGGGGGAGAGAGAAATGACAGCCATGATTATAATTAGTGTCATGAGAGGAATGTTTGGCAGACATTGGATACATAAGCCTGTTATTTCTGACACTGACCCATAGTTAAGAATTCCAGAGCTGTGCCTTTACATATAAAGTTTGTTATATTATAACAAGCTATTGACAAATTGAAAGGGTCATTCAAACAGGGAACAATGTCTTATAGGCTGTAAAGAAGAATGTCACTTTTTCATGCTGGGCACTGCTGTTAAGCCATTGTGGTTGCCACCTGCTCAAACTTTGAGGGGTTGCAGAGTAAGAAGAATATTCTCTCTGTCATCATTGGTGCTACAGCCCTAACAACATGATTTAATTAAAAAAAAAAAAAGGAATGAAAACATGCCCAGTAAAGATGTACAGAGACTATCTATATAAAGAAATAGCCATTCATCCAGAAAATCTGAGGCTCCAAGTGCCAATAGAGAAAAATAGCAAGCATCAGGAAGTGATCATACTAAGAGCAGCTGAGATAAAATAGTCATATATTGTACAACCACGATGTGGTGCACTATTTAGATGAAGTGGATGCTACTTGTATAAAACATCACAAACAAAATTCAGAGATCCACTAAAAATTGACCAGGAAGGAAACGAATGGGTTTATAAAGATGTTTCTTGTTTAAAAAAGGAGCAGTAATTGAATAATTAATGTATTGTTTCTTTGATTATATGATATATAACAATATTTGTAAAGTATAATGTTTGTTCATGTTAATTTAATACACTGACCTAAACCTTAGTCCCTCTGCCATTAACTTGTTACAAAGCTATTTAACAGGATGCCAACAAGCTGTGAAATGGTTGCAAGTGCTTTCCCCTCTTCTCCCTGTCACATTAGGAGTACCACAATAATCCTTATTAGGCCCCCTTCTATTCAGTTTATTTACCAATAACCTTAGCAAAGCCACTTCTTTAGCCACCTTTGTCCAATATGCAGACAATTCAGTGCTTGTAAGTGCTGCCACCAACATACAACAGCTCCAAGACATAAAACAAAGATACTTTACTGCTATTAAAACTTGGCTCACTGATGCTCAACTCATTCTAAATCGTAGTAAAACCAAACTTATGATCATCTAACCCACCAGAGCCTCTGACCCCACTCACACTTTCTTCACTACTGCTTCTGATAACACAATAACACAATAATTACACCAGATGCACAATGTAAACTACAGGGAGTAGTAATTGCTAACAATATGAGATTTGATCAACACATAGCACAAACTGTTAAAAAGGTATAGAAAAACTCAGAACCCTTTAGATAAATAGTTCCTAACTAATGGTACTAAAATATCCATTCCTAGAACCCATCTCCTCTCCAGACCTCCTCTACGTCTCCCCTGTGCTCACTAATCTATGGAAAACAGATCTTGAAAAGCTTGATATATGTTATAACAAGATAGCAAAGTTCGTGACTGACTCTAAATATAATACCCACCAGTGTCTCATTAAAAGAACTCTCCTGGTTAAAAGTTCCCCACACAATTGCTCATAATCTACTGACAGTACCTCACAAAATACCATCGTCATAAGACACCAGCCATTCAAAACATAACCCTATACCACCAGCCACTCACTTTGCTCTACCAATAAAACCTTACTAATAGTTATCAAAACTAAAAGCACTGCAGGAGATTAACTTTACTCCAGCCACGTAGCACAAATGTGGAATTCACTACCAGACTCTTATCAGATCAGTAGAAAACACCACCAGCTTTAAAAATTGCTCAAAAATCACTTGGCAAACACCTGGCTCTGCTCATGCAATGGACCAGGATAATACTAACTCCCACCCCCACTACATTGCACTAGTGTATTTTAATCACTCCAGAAGGAACTTCTAATTATAAACTAAAAATATTGTTATCTATTACAACATACCTTTAACCCAGTGAATTTCTACATCCTGTTTACATTCCATCCTGCCTATACTGCTAAACATGCTATTATGCTTCAATTAATATTTTGTAAACATTGTATAAATGTGTTCTCTAAAATGTAAACAAATAATGAACATCTCTGTTATATGATGCAACTCTATTTACTGTAATTTATGTACAGTCATTTTACTGTATGTGAAGCTTTTCTCCCTGGGCTTCCGCTAAAAATGGGTGTCTGCCCAGTCAGACTTTCCCGGTAAACAGATATAAATAACTACATTTGATTAGTTTTGTATAAATGTAAATTTGCCTATATCATAAGTGATGATTCAATAAAGGTGCTTAAAAAAACAAACCCCCCCGTGTTGTCGAGACCAGCATGGAGAGAACCAGATAAAAAGGCCATGTTTTAGAGGCTGTAATGAGGTAGAAAAAGGCTCATCAGTAAGTTATCTGTCTGTGAACTCTGTCTCATGAACTTTATCATATTCATCCGAAACTGCGAATCTGAGCCTTAGGTCTACAACCCTAGAAGCTGATACTTCTGTCCATAAACTATTAGTAGTGGTAGTCTCCATACCCATATGGAGATCAAGGCATGGCAGAGTGATTAAGCCATCCAGGAGCTACTTATGGAGAGCACCACGAGGCAGTCTAAATTTATATTCTAGGCTGCGTGAGTTGTTCTTTTAATTTGTATAATCATGTACAGATAGCAAAACCATTTTCTAAGAAGTAGTTCAGTAAGATTAGCTTTGATATGTTACCTTATAAGTAATTCTTTCATAAGCATATTTTTTTGAATTTGTTCTGAGTGATATTTAATAACTCTGTACTGCATTTATTTATTGTTACTGTTTTATTGCCTGCATTGTTAAAGAACCCTTGTTACTGTACTGCCCTTAGGTTGTTGATTATCTTGCTTCTGTTCTGATATCTGTCTCCATTTTATTTTCCTACCCACCCAGCCAACTGTTGTATTCTTAAAACTTGGTGGCATTTGAGATGCCTGTGTCTACTATAAATTTGATATTGGACACTCCTTCCAGTCCTATCACATCAGCTTATTCTACTGAGTACAGTGAGATCATTTGGGAAGGCCCAGCCCTTTAGTTTCTTAACCTTGAATTATCTTCTGTTTCATCCCTTACTACTTAAAAAAATATATACTTTATTCAGCTCCTTTTACTGCATTTGTGTCTCTTCCCACTTTATTTTGCTTTTGCTGCTTGTTCTTAAACTTGTTCAATTGCATTTATTCTGATGCATTGATTACCACTTGTTAGTAGCCTGATTAAATTGTAATTGTTATTCTAAGCCTCTTAGTTTTGTTTTAAGGACTTGGGCTTCAGGCCAGTTATTTTACATTAAGAAGGTTTGTGGTCTACAGTCTTGTGGGAGGAGAGGAGTAGCCTCTGCTCTTCTAAGATGGGAATTGATGGGTGAAGGCTTATTGTGCATTTGTTCCAGTTTAAGCACTTGGGTTACAAACCAGTTATTTTACATTAGGAAGATTTGTGGTCTAAACTTTTATGGCAGGGAAGGATAGCCTGTACCCTTCCAAGCTGGGAATTGCTAGATGAAGGTTCATTGTGTATGTTATTCTGAACGTGTCACTTCGGCTCCAGACTCAAACTTATTGTGCCTGTTGTTCTAAGTGTCTTTGTTCCAGTTTACCCACTTGGATTTCAAACCAGTTATCTTACATTAGGAAGTTTTGTGGTCTAAACTCTTGTGACAGGAGTGGATAGCCTACACACTTTTAAACTAAGCATTGCTGGTTGAAGGCTCATTGTGTGAGGAGAACTGATGTCTAGACTGTCGAGGCAGGGGAGTGTGGCCTACACCTTTCTAAGCTGGAAATTGTTGGTGAAGGCTTATTGTGCCTATTAGTCTAAGTGTCTTTATTCTGGTTTAAGCATTTGGGTTTCAAACTGCATACTTTACATTAGAAAGATTTGTGGTCTAAACTCTGGTGGCAGGAGAGGATAGCTTATACCCCTCTAAGCTGGAAATTGCTGGTTGAATTTTTCTTATGTATGTTATTCTGAAGTGTCTTAGTTCTGACTTAAGCACCTGGGCTCCAAAACTAGTTGTTTTACATTAGGAGGGTTTGTGGTCTACACTCTTGGGGCAAGAAAGTGTGGCCTGCACCCTTCTAAGCTGGGAACTGCTGGTGAATTGCTACTTTACTTAAATAGATGTTTGCTGTTGTGACTGTGATTTTTATGCACGTTGAATTTTTAGTACTTCTGCATTCTGTAGCATAGGCCAGATTCAGACTTTCTGAATCTAGACTATTTGGTATCACTTGAACATTAAAACCAGCTCTTCACTGAGATACTGAAATATCTGAGGCATCTGTCGCTTACAACTAACTATAAGTACCTATTTTTGCTCGTATATTGCACTTTAAATTTGTATTTGCATTCTGTCTGTTTGAATTGTCTGAACTTTTTGCTGCATTTTACTGTATACTGTACTAATTCAGCTGTAACATTGCACAGTTCCAGGTTTGGTGTTTCTGGGGCTGTTTTGTAACTTCTGAGCATCAAATTCAAGCCAACCTTTCTGGTGAAGGCCCTTTTGCACCCTTGTAGGAGGAGCGTGCTGTCTAGGTCCCATCTAATTGGGGTTGTTTGGATTAGAACTCAGAGAGAGCATCCTTATTGGCTAGCTTGAGTTAAAAGGGTTATTTCTTGTTTAATTTAAGCCCCACATTTGCACTTGTTTGGGTGTAGCACACCATTATGCACTGCCATGTAGCAGTGGTTACCATTGGTGGTTATAGACGCAAACGTTTTGCTTGTTAAATTTTCCCTTAGTACTTTGCTTGTGGTCCTCCAGAGAATTTTCACTGCCCTGCTCTACTGTCAGGTGGAACACTAAGCCTAGTCTCAGAGGTACCCAAACACCTCTTACCCACTAGCAATTCCTAAGTGTGGCCTCTTTTCCTAACCATATAAATTTACCTAACACTATGGATGGACAATTTCCCACAGTTTCTCCAGCCAGCTTGGTGGACATGGGCATCATGAGGCAGTGCAGCAACTGCCTAATGTTCACCGACAACCCTCTACTCCTAGTCCACACAAACACAACATGTGAGAGATGCAACTGTATTAAGAACCTTGAATCCATGCTCCCAAACACACCAGTCAGTACGTATGACACTTTGCAGGTTGACAGCATGCACACCTCATATCCTAATCCACCCAAACATATATCACGCATACCTCCATATGTGGAGTTCCTCAAGAGAAACATGCCTAAACACCAGAGACCTCCCAAACCCAAGCATGCTACACATAATACTTCCTCTACAGAACACGATATGCATAATAGCTCATGCACCAGTGTTTCACCTGTCAAGCCCTTAAGGCAAAACAAAAAACCAAACATATTAGTCATAGGTGATTCCATCATGAAACACACAGCTGTCCCTCTCACTAGGCTGGATAAGGAAAAGGTCACTGTCAGCTGTCTTGTCAGGTGCTAGGATACACCATATCACACATGCACTCAAGTCTGTCAACAACAGGTACTGTTATGACTCCGTCATAGTCAATGTTGGTGTGAATGACTTGAGATGTACCTCTCTGGACTATATGAAGAGAGACATGACTAAGCTCTCTGATTATGTGTTTCAGGCACGTATGTCCATAGCCTTAAGCAGCATTTTACCTTCAACTAGGATGATGCATCACTGCAAACAGAAAAGGATTAACTTCATTAATTGGCTTAGTTTCTGGTGTCATTCTAAGGGAATCCAGTATCTGTCAGTCTGAGATGACATGATCAACAGACCTTGAGGCTTTGCCAGGGATGGTCTTTATCTGTCACCCCTGGGATTTTGTCTACTGGCCAAGCCTCTTGGCACCCCTTTAGTCTCAAGGGCAAAATTCCTGACATAAAAACTCCATCTAAAAGCAACCTCAAGGTTATGCTGATAAATACTAGGAGTCATGAAACTGCACTCACTGGAAGCTGTCGTCACCTTGGAAGATGCAGACATTTGTGCAGTCATGGAGACTTGGTTCAAGGCTGTGGAGAGCACCCCAGCCATACTGGGTTACACCTTCTTCCACATGTTCAGACCACAAACTGAAGGTGTGAAAACTAAGGGAGGCGGTGTATCGATATTCATTAAAGATAAATACACCTCCAGATTAATTAAACAGTATGATTCCCTGGAGATACTTCAGGTGCAATCAATTGTTGGTCGGACACTTCAAGTCATTGCCAGCTACAGGACCCCCTTCATGAATCAGGACAGCCACTATGCCTATTCGGATCTACCTGAGTCTATCAAGATACATCTGAACACCATGATTTTGAACGATTTTAACTACCCATCCATTGACTGGGTGCATTTTTCATGCTCAAACTCACTTGCCCAAAGGTTCTTTGATTTTTTTTTTTTTAACTCCAATGCCCTGGACCAGCTGAATGGCACCCCCACAAGGAGTGCCAACAGCCTGGATCTGGTGCTTACCAATATGGGGGACTACTGTAGCACCCCCACTGTGAGGTATTCCCTGCTTAGATATGACCACAAATCAGTCACATTCAAAGTAACTATCATACCTCCCCCTCCCCAGCAAGCAGCAACTAAAATAAAAAACTTCTCCAAAACAGATAACCTCTAATGGGATGGTATAAATAGCTTCACTGCACCCCCCAGATGGAATTGGCAACTATGCCAAGTTCTACACCAGTGCTTTACAAACACCTATATAACTGCATTGACTTGGCTGTACCTGATAGGACCAAAACAAGCTCCTCAAGAAAAAGCAAACCTGCCTGGTGGAAAACTGCCATTAACAGACTTTACAATAAGAGGAAGAAATTGTTGTCTAAGAGTAAGAGGGAGCAAGCCCTAAACTGAAAATACTCCAAATAAGACTTCTTGTGAAGTCCTCCAAAGCAAACCATAAATCCAAATTAGCTTCCTCAACTAAGGACAACCATAAAGAGCTCTTTAGTTACAGCCGTAACCAAAAAGGAAAGGCCCAGGTTTGTGGCAAACTGGTAGTTAATGATACCACATATACTGAGCCTGTGGACATAGCTAACCTGCTGGCTGAGAGGTTCTTTGAAAACTTCACTCCCCTGTCCCCACCACATGTACCCCATGACATCCCTATCACATGTGCCCTACCTTGTATCTCTAAAGACCAGGTTGTAAACGTCCTCTCTAAGGCCAAAAACACAGCATTTATGGGACCTGATAACATCCCAGACCGCATCCTACATGGGCTTCAACAAGCGTTAGCAACACCACTGGGTAATCTTATCAGTCATAGTCTAAGCACCAGCTTTGTCCCAGCTGAATGGAAAGTGACCACCATTATTCCCTTGCATAAAGGTGGTGCTTCCACTGACCCCGGGAACTATAGACCTATTAGCCTGACTGGCCTTATCTGCAAGGTCATGGAGCAAATCATCATGAACCTTATCAACAAAGATATATGTAATCTCCAAACACTTCATCCTACTCAACTTGGATTTGTCAAAGAGAGATCATGCCTGTTAAACCTGGTAGACTTATTCGAGACAGTGATCAAAGCCCTAGACAAGGGGAAATCTTTGCATACAGCCTACCTAGACTTAGTCAAGGCTTTTGACACTCTTCATCACTCAGGCATCATTGACAAACTCACGCAGCTAGGCATCAACCCTCATATCGTTAGATGGGTCACTAACTGACTCACTGATAGAACACCTTTAGTCAAAATAGGGGAATCCACCTCCAACAGCAGAACTGCAACCAGTGGTGTTCCACAGGGACCAGTCCTGGGACCTCTACTGTTTGGAATCTACTTCTCTGAAGTACAAGCAAAAACTAAAGGTCTGTGGCTGACAAAGTTTGCTGACTGAAACTGGGAGTGGTCATAGAATCTCCAAATGATGTCAATATCCTACAAGAGGGTCTTACACAAACAAATGATTGGTGCCAAAGTCATGGTCTTAAACCCAATGCAAAAAACAGTATTCTCATCCCTTTTGGTAAGAGCAATGTTCCTGCTAACTACCATATCAATAGCAAAACCCTATGTACGCACTCAGTGGTGAGAGACCTGGGCACACAGGTTGACAGCAATCTTATCTTTGATCACCATGTCTTCAAAGTGTTAAGATGGGCATTCTATATTGCTTTTCTCATAAGTAAGGGCAATGCCTCCAGAAAAAAGAAGTTATAACCTTCCTGTGCTCTTCCTCATCAGACCAATAACTGAGTATGATGCCCCTTTTGGTATGTACCTTTCCAAGCACCTGCAGCAATTGGAGAAACCACAAAGGTTCCTCACAAGGAAAATTCAAGGTCTTCAGCATCTGTCCTATGTGGATCATCTGAAATCACTGTCACTTTAATCTGTTTCATATAGACTTACTCAGAGGCCATCTCTGTCTTGCATATAAGGCAATCTCTGACCCTGCTTTATTAGAAATGCTGCATATGCACAAGTCAAGTGGTACATGGGTTACTCGCTCTAAATACCTTAACCTGGTATGTGACATTAATAAAACCTGTTGGAGGGACAGATTTGTCTCCCAGATCTTACCACAGCTTTGGAAGAGACTCCCACTTGATATCAAACAAAGCACCTCATTGGCCGTCTTCAAACATAATCGGGATGATTGGATGGATAACCATAAATTCACCCTGGGGGTTCCACCTGTGTCCCTCTTGGACATGGGCATTAGGTACTGATCGTGGAAATAAGGGTAGAACTTGGCTAGGCTTGTAAGTGTCCATGGGCCATTAGCCTAGTAACTTCCTAAGATCCTATTACTTTGTACGCAGCTGTTTTATCTTGCACATAGTTTAAGTGAGATGCAGTATTTCTTAATTGGGAACCCGTCCATTTAAGAATGCCAGTGCTGTCAAAAGACAAGCTTTCTGAATTAAATGAGATAAACTGTCTCTGGTGCAGCTCTAACTCTGTCTCTTCATTATCTCTTAAGTATTTTTAACACTTATTGACACCACGGTCACTTGAGTTTGCAAACTCTGAAGTATTTATTCCCAGAGTTGGTATCCCCATTTTAATCATTTAAATCCTCTTTGTTAGACATTTAAGTACTCTTGAAATTCCTTAACTTAGTATTGCATAATATTTTTGATATCATGTGAGTATTTTTCAAGTTTCTCTTGGGGATAAAGATCCAAGGAGAATATCTAGGAAGTTTGAGTCCCAGAAAATAGTTTGCTAATAGGTTACCAAGCTGTTTTCTGCTTATTCCGAGGGCATATTCTGCCGCTCTCCGTATCACAGCAAATATTCACATAATTGTGCTGCTAGGGATTTTAACTTAAAGGATGTGAAGCAGAGCCTTGTCCCACCCATCCATTGTTGCCCAGTAATACTACTACTGGTGGCCAGTTTCCACACAACCAGAGAAACAGTCTTCTCCCATGATTGTAGTACCTGAAGGATGAGCTAGTTGCCAATATTTGGAAGCAGTATAAAGTTTGCATTATTGTTTGCTTGGATACAACTAAACATTTCCCAGTGTTAGCCTCAATGCTCTCTAAATTGATATCTTAGTATGTTTGTCATTATGTTTTCACAATTATCATCCATATCTAATGAGTAATAGTACCTAGGTATTTTGAGTCTATATTAGCAGACCAAAAACTGTAGTGAGCGAACCATAGTTGAGCGACACATAATGAGCGAAAGCTGGGAATTTTGAAACCTGTAAACAAAAAAAGGAAAACACGTAAAGTGTTACTATTTTATGCAGGGGGGCAAGCCCCCCTGCACCCCCCAAGACCCCTGCTACTTAAATATACCAACTCCGAGATCGTACTCCATTGAAGTAAAGGGAAGAATTCCCTATGGCGATCTCCGTTCACTTTTGCAATGTTTCCCACATTCGCTCACTTAGTGTCGCGCAAACTGTGTTAGCTTTCTTTTTAATTGCCTACTGCACATTCCTTTTTTTGGTCAAAAAATAATACACTTCTAGTGACAGTCTAGGGATTTAATAATTATGATTGCTGACAACCATCTGCTACTAAATCTCGCACAGTATGTGGGGTAGGGGATGTCATGTTATTGTTGGCAAAGGTCTCACATGTAGCCTCTACATATAACAGGCAAGGTGTCAGTATTGGCATCACACATCGCACTAAACCTATCTCAAAACACCCAAGACCAAGCACATAGACCTACATATGCTGAGACTCTTAGAAGTAACAAACCTAAACCACAGAGGCCTCCTAAATGTAATTCAAGGGACAAGTACTCTCAAAAACCTCACAAGTACACATCACAGGCAGCACCCACCATGAAGCATACATCTATGAGTCACACAAACTCAGTTCAAAACCTTGTAAGGCAAACCACCAAACATACAAATATCCTTGTGATAAGTTACTCTATAGTGAGTCATACTGCAAAGACAGGGTCACAGTCAGTTGCCTATGAGAGGCCAAGATACACCACATCACAAAAGCATTCAGGTCCCCGCTTAACAAGTACACATATGACACAGTCATTGTACATCTGGGTGTAAATGACTTGAAATATACCTCTCTGGACTATAAGAAGAGAGACATGCTGGAGCTCTCAGACTATGTGTCCAAGACAAGCATGACTATAGTCTTGAGCAGTATTCTACCAGAATAAAGAATTAAACCACAATATAATCAAATAATATTTGACTTCAACAATTGGCTTAGATTCTGGTGTCATTCTAAGGGGATACAATATATCAGCCCGAGATGAGTTGGTAGACAGTCCAAACTGCTTTACTAGTGATAGCCTGCACCTCTCCCCCAGGCTTCCATATATTGTCTAAAACCTTGTCCACCTCCATTGTGTCTTTTTAGGCAAAATTAGTCTTCTAAAGCTTCCAACATAACTAAACCACATCATCAAGGCAACACTAAGGTATTGCTGCTCAATGCTCGAAGCCTTAACAAAAAACTCCACACTCTACAAGCACTACTATTCCTGGAAAATGCAACTAAGTGCATATTCATTGAGATTTGGTTCAAGACCAGTGGAACACTCCATCAGTGGAGGGCATCAATACGTTCATAGGTGGTTACTAGGCTAATGGCCCTAGGGTCTTTACAAACCTTGCCATGTGATAACCTGAGTACCCTTATTGATCACAGTTAGATGGTCGTTAGCAGAGAAATTCTGTGATTAGCACCAACTACCCTTGTCCATGAGGGACATAGGTGCCATCCCCAGGGTGAATTTACAGTCACTCATCTAGTTGTCAATACTGCACTTGAATAGGGTCATTGAGGAGCTCTGCTTCACAAGGAGTGGGAGCTTATTCCAGAGGAGTGGCAATATCTGTCTCTCCAACATGTTCTATCAATATCACAGGCTAGGTCAAGATCCCTGGAGTAAGTTATTCTTGTCCCATTTGATTTGCGGATGTGCAGCATTTCCATTAAGGCAGGGTCTGAGACTGCTCTGTAAGCCAGACACAGGTCACCTTGGAAACCTCTGTGGTCTCTACAGTTGCTACAGGTGTCTGGTGGGGTGCATACAGAAGGGAGCATTGTACTCAGTGGTCTGATAAGGGATGGGTACAGTGGGGCTATAATCTCCTTGCTCTTGGTTGCAATGCCCTTATTTATGAGATGCACAATATGGAATGCTTTTCTTACCTTTACAGACACATGGTGATTGAAGTTTAGATTGCTATCAACATGTGCTCCCAAATCTCTCACCACTGAGTTTCAGCTCAGAGGGATGCTATCTATATCATAATTAGCAGGGCTACTTTTTTGCCAAAGGGGATAATGAGGCATTTTTATGCATTAAGTTTTAGTCCATGAGTTTTGCACCAATCATTTGTCTTTGTTAGCCCTTTTTGTAATATGTTAACAGTGTTGGGGGACTCTATGATTGCTCCCAGTTTACAGTCATCTGCAGACTTGGTAAGCCACAGGCCATCTACCTTCACCTGGACTTCAGAGAAATAGATTCCAAACAGTAGAGGACCCAGCACAGATCCTTGTGGTACCCCATTGGTAACTGGTTTACTGGTGGAGATGGACTCCCCAACTTTGACAGTGTGCATTCAGTCAGTAAGCCAGTTTGCTACCCATCTAGTAATGTATGGGTTAATCCCCAGCTGGATGAGTTTTCTCTATGATACCCTAATGAGGGATTGGGTCAAAGGCCTTGACTAAATTGAGGTAGGCAGTATGTACTCTTTTGCCCTCATCCAGAGCTTTGCTGACATTCTCAAAGAAGTCCACTAGGTTTAATAAGCAAGATCTACCCTTGATGAAAAAAACCTGGGTTGGGTCAGGGGTGGTCCATGATTATTCTTTTCATGGTCTTGCAGATAAGGCTGGTTAGGCTTATGGGTCAATAGTTCCCAGATCAGTTGATGGACCCCCTTTGTGCAAAGGGATTACTGTTGCTGTTCTCCACTCTGCAAGGGCAAAACCATTTCTCAGGCTATGGTTAAAGAGATTGCTGAGTGGTACCACTAGGTCTTATTTTATATTAGTAAGCAGTCTGGGATTTTTTTCTGGTCCCATAGTGGCTGTGTTTTTGGCTTTGGAGAGTGCTTGTATGACCTGGTCTTTGGAGATACTCAGTAGAGGACTGGTGTCAGGAATGCTTTGGAGTATGTTATTTCCAATTCTGTTGGCTAGCAGGTTGGCAATTTCCTCAGTTCAGTGTGAGTGGTACTGTCCAATATAAGTTTGGCACACAGCTGGGAATTCTTTTTTTTTTGGCAAAGCTAAAGAATGCCTTATGATTGTTTTAGCTAGGGATGCTAATTTAGACTTGTAGCTAGCCTTCGTGGACTTACAAGGTATCTTATTTGTTTGTTCAAGCTGAGGAAGGTATTCTTCCTCTGTTGAGTAAGTTCCCTCCTGTTCATAGACATCAGTTTCTTTATTTTGTTGTATAGCTTACTTATAATTACAGTCCATCAGGGTGGCTTATTTTTTCAGGATGACCTGGTTTTGTTCATGTTGGATACAGATGAGTCAATGCATTTGTTTAAGAGGCAGTATAAGGGCATTTGTGTATTCCTCTGCATAGAAGACATTGTTGGCTATGTTGGCAGGGGCTTTAGAACTTTTTATATCATCATTTAGTAGGCAGTAGTTTGCTTTGGAGAAATTTTTCAGTTTTTTTACTCCTGTGGGGTGTCAAGTTTGATCTTTACTTCAGACGAGACAGATTTATGGTCTGACCTTACCAGGGAAGGCAACACACACTGAGTAGTGCAGTGACTCCACCATGTTGGTGAGCACTAGGTACAGGGCATTTGAGCCCCTTGTTGGGGTGTGGAACTGACTGTTCCAGGGCATTTGAATTAAAGTCCAGGAACCTTGTAGCAATCGTGTTTGTGCTCATGAAAGTCACCCAGTTTGTGGAAAGATAGTTGATATCACCCATGACTACGGTGTTTGGCTGTATACCGAGTGACTCTAGCAAGTTCAGGTAGGTAGTGCTTCTGGTTCATGGTAGGGACCTGTAGCTAGCGGTGATGTGGAGGGATATTTTACCTATAGTTAATTGGACCTGGAGTAGCTTGAGAGTCTTACTGTTTCACCAGTCTTGAGGTGCATTTGTATTTAATGAAGATGGATACACCTCCACCTCTGGTTTTCTCACTCTTGTTTTAGGGTCTGAAGGTGTGAAAGGCATTGTAGCCTTGTATGGCCAGGATGCCCACAGCAGCTTTGAATGAAGTCTCAGTGACTGCACAAATGTCAGCATCTTCCAAGGTGAGGAGTGCTTCCAGGAAGTGCATATTACTGTTTAAGCTCCTAGAATTAAGCAGCGTGACCCTGAGTTTATCTTTAATGGATTTCTTTATGTCAGACATTTTGCCGTTTGGTCATTGTTTGGGCATTGCCTAAAAAAGGCACTGTGGGGGAGGCAAGTGTCTTTGCCAGTATCTGAAATCCTTAAGGAGACAGGTGAAAACCATCTCTGGCAAATAAGCATGGACTGTCGACCATGTCTTCCCAGGAAGATAGGTACTGGACCCCCCTTGGGTGACACCAGAAGCTAAGCTAATTATTAAAATCCGTCATTTTTTGTCTGTACTGTGGCATCATCCTAGGTAAGGTAGAATGCTGCTTAGGGCTAGGGACACATAATCTGGGAATTCAGTCATGTCTCTTTTCATACAGTCCAAAGAGGTATGTCTCAAGTCATTCCCACCGACATGTACTATGACAGTCATAACTGTACTTGTTACTGAGTGACTTCAGTGCATGCATGATTTGACGGATCCTATCATCTGGCAGATTACTGTGACCTTCTCCTTGTTCAGCCCGGTGAGGGGGACATCTGTGTGTCTCACTGTTGAGTTGCCTATGACCAGAATATTAAGTTTTGAGGTGCTTTGCCTTTGGTGTTTAACTGTTGAGACACTCATGTGTGTTCACATTATAGTAAGAAATGTTGCCAAGTTTTAAAGACTTTATCTTCAGTCAAAACAATGGCAGACTTTGTGTCTGTCTCATCAGCAGCACAAACATCAGTCCCCTTTTTCCCATTTGCTGTGTTGCATCAGGGTGATGTGGCAGCGTTTTCAGTTCAGGGTCAGTGTCCTAGCTTTTTCAATAGTTTTGCCTGACAGCTACAGCAGGTCTTTTCTCTTGCAATCCATCCATCTCTGTGCTGGACAATCTTATTTTCTCTTGAATTCTTCCTCTGTAGCAAATCATCATCTGTTTTCCTGCAGATGTGCCTGAACAGCCATAAATTTCTCTCTCTCTTTCACCTTCTCTGCAGTTGGAGCTACGTTGGCTTTTGCTCTGCTATAATCATTTCTTCATCTTTATCAAAGTGTGCATCCTAACACCAATCTTAAGCACTTCATCTCCATCCACCTTTAGCTTCCTCAGCTGCTCTTCACAACTTTATGTACCATGCAGATATAATGGTCACACCACTGTTAAGTACACCATCTTTTCAGCTTCTTTAGTATTCTTCTGACATACACTACCCTTGACACACTGTGCTAATTGGCTGCAGTTTCTCTGATTCTAACTTTGACCTCCTCATTCAGACTTTCTTCCTCCTCAACCACCCCGTCCAGATTCTTGAAGCTATTGACTCGTTCCATTCTTTAACTTTCTGTTTTGATTTTCAGCTTCTAATTTCCTCCCATTTGCTGCCATGACAACTATTTTGGCACCCAGTTTCATTCCATGGGCCTTCAGTTATCCATTCCGTTCCCCTATCATTTACTGAGATTCTTGTTCATTATCAGCTTGTAAAACCACACCACCTGTACACAGCAGCTTTGTTGAGATGCCCCCTCCAACCTGTTTGCTTATGTAGTACTGCCTAAATCCGCTTTCTTGGGACCTTGTTATATGCTTTCTCCGTCTATGAATGCCTGCACGAGCTCTTTCGTCTTTAGTTTCTTCTCCATTAGCTGTCTCACTGCAAATATTGGATCAGTTATGCTCCCATCTTATTTTCCACTACTGAGTATTTATCTATCAACCACCCTGTCCAGCAGTTCCATGTAGTGTGACAGGAGTTTGATACCTCTATACTGCCCACAGCTGTGAATATCGCCTTTGTTCTTGTACACTGGCATTTGAATGTTTATTCTGCAGTTAGCCAGGATATGCCTTTCTCTCCATACTGTTATGAGTGCCCTCTAGAGCCATTTTTCCCCATCTCACCCAAAATCTTGTTCATATCTGCTATAACCTCAACTGAGCCTTTGGTTCCCCAACTTTATTTTATTTAGGTGGTCCGCATGGGCGGGGCAACAGGAATGAAAGAGAGGTCATTATGGCTTGACTGTGGCAAATGCATGGTACAGCAAGGGATCACATACAAGAGTTGCAAACATGCAACTCAGGGAGACTTCCTCCTAGAAAGAAAAGGGCATTGAGGTACAATTGCAGATTGTAAAGTCATCCCTAGTGAAACAGTCATTCTACAACATAAACTACTGGTGGCTGCAATCAGCTGCAAGCAGTGGTCAGAGGAATAACTAAGAGACTATGCTGAAGACCTGGAAGTCGACTGGAGTGAAAGCACAGAGTTTAAGGAAATAATGGTCTAGCACCTCAGGAAGAAGGGGAAATAGGCAGAGTCAAAGAAGGATGGCAACATCTCAAACCGTGTGAGGATTAAGGAACAGCTATGCAACTGGACCAGGTATGGAAATGAGATACATAAGGAAAACTGTGGTAAAATGCAGAGTTTCAGGAAGTTATTAAAAGAAAGAAGTGCAAGAAAAAATGGGAAATAGAAACGATGAACCAGGCTAAGATGAAATACTGGTTGGCTAACAAACAGGCTAAGAGAGGAATCGCAATAGCAAAGAACCAAGACATTAAAGGGACTATTTCAGCTACTGGAAAGTGATTCGGCACACTGCATAAAGAAACTCTATCAGGTTGTAAGGTGACTACATAAAGGTAACAAGATAGATAGCTAACACCATTCATAACGGAGTATCAGCAATCACCTGCTCACTAGTTCACTGGACATCAAAGGCAGATAGGCGTATTCCAGCAGCTTATGAATGATGAAGACCCCACATAAGCTAAGCTTCCCCATATGCAGCCTACAAGGAAAGAGGAAGAAGAGCCCACCCTAGAAGAAATAGGAACACTGCTAAGGAAAATTATGTCCGTTCAATGGCCTTTGATGTCCTGTGGACTAGTGATTAGGTTGTCTGCTTCCCACCAATAAAAGTGCAGTTCATAGGAATTAGAAGGCGATAAAGCTATAAGACACTTTACACCTTGCTGGAGCCTGTGTTCTGAGAGACTGCTTTCCAATCTATCTGCAAATATACAGAGCTGAGAATATTTTTTTGGTTTTAGAGTTTAATTGTTGCTTAGATCTCTGTTGAAACTGTTGTCTCCCTGTTCTGAGAGACTGCTTTCCAATCTATCTGCAAATATACAGAGCTGAGTATATATTTTTGGTTTTAGAGTTTGTACTGTTAGTTGTTGCTTAGATCTCTGTTGAAACTGCCCCCCCCCCCCCCAATTATCTGCTGTGTCTTCAGTTGGTATAACTGTTTTTTACAGCTTGTGTGTTACCTAACTCAAGGATCACTTGCATAAAATTAGACCTGTTAGTAACAGCCTGCATTTAATGCTGGAACCTGTGTTCTGAGAGACTGCTCCAATCTATCTGCAAATATACAGAGCTGAGTACATATTTTTTGGTTTTAGAGTTTGTAGTGTTACTTGTTGCTTAGATCTCTGTTGATACTGTTTTGTTTCACCCACCCTCCCTATTTGTAGCTTGTAGTTTAAATCTGGTTGCTTTTGCAGTTGCCCGCCCCACTGTAGATTTGATCAGGGACACTCCCCCAGTCCCATCTCTTTACCACATTCTACATAATAAACTCTTTCTGCACTTGCTTTTAGTCCTTTTTAATTTAATCACATTTTTTAAACTGTGTTTGGTCTAATATTACTTAATATACCCATGTGCTAGCTTGCACTGCATGTGAATTATTTTTACTATTGTTTTTGCTACTTTTCTGTTAAAAAAAAAACTGTAAGCCTGTTGCCTACCTTTCCTGTAACTAGTGTTCCAGATATAGATTTGCTGTATCCAGGACTGTATGTAAGCTTCTGAGCCCCCCAAGCCTTTCTGTGTTGGAGGGATGCCTTCTAACTTATCAGTGGGAGTTAGGGTTACCACCTGTCCCACTTTGCAAGGGACAGGCCCTCTCTGGGCAGTTGTGTCCTGACCAAAAATATTAAAAATGGCAAATGTCCTGAGATTGTAGGACATAATTATGTCCCATATTTTATGTAATAGTTGCATAAAATAGTTATTTGTGTATCTAAAATACCTAAATGTTACAAGAAACAGAATAAGCAACTACATTTTAGGCAAAAAAGTAAATTTCTAACCTTTGTACTGACCGTGGGTATGTGTTGGCCTGTAAAATCTGATGTGTGTCCTGAAAATGTCCCACTTTGGCCATTTGAAAAGGTGGCAACCCTAGTGGGAGTGGTAAGCACTAGGTAACCTGTTTACCACATAAGGAGTGGTTCTGGCCCAGAAATTGAAGTTACTGACCGTTTGGGCAATCTCCTCCATCTCTCTCTCAACTTTCTGATTTGAAAGCCTGCATTTGCACTTGTTTCTGTCCTGTAACTCATCTAGTACAGATACAGATTCTTAGTTTTAGCACTTAAATTTGCTTATTCGTGCTCAGCAGTTGTTCAGAACTTGTAAGCACTAAATAAGCTACTAATTACTATAGCACTCAACCTTCCTCATTACCTACAGGAAAAGAGTTTTTGTACTTCCTTTTCTCACTTGCTTAGAGAAAAAAAGCTCTTGTACTCACTCACTTTCCTCACTTATCTAGAGTAAAATAGTTTTTTATTCAGGCTTGTCCAAGGGTCAGCTCCCAGTGTTCTCTCCTGTCTATCTGATGAATATGGGCATCTTGAGGCAATGTAGAGATTGCCTCATGTACACAGACAACCCTCTCCTCCTTCCACCCAACACTACAACCTGTGAGAGATGCACTTATCTAGCCAAACTGGAGGTAAAGCTCTCTCCAACCAAGTCTGAACTTGACAGTCATGAGGAGAAGGTAAACATTTGCACCACACCACACTCATCACAGAGTCTCACTAAATCTACACCACCAAAATCCACACATAGTAACACAAAAATATTCGCGGAGGCTCTCAATAATAATCTGTCTAAGCAACAGAGACCTCCAAAGCAGAAACGCAAGCAACCTCCATTCCCCTAACACAACCCAAATGACACATAGCCCACAGACTCAGTGTGCCATTCAACCACAGCCAATAAGGAAAAATAACGTACCCAACACAGTAGTCACAGGTGACTCTATAGTCAGGCACACTGATGTCCCACTCACCAGGCTAAACAAGGAGACAGTTACTGTCAGCTGCCTGTTGGGTGCCAGGATCCGCCAGATAACCCACGCACTCAGGTCACTCCACAACAAGTACAAATATGACTCTGTCATTGTCCATGTTGGTGTGAATGACCTGAGATGTACCTCCCTGGACTACATGAAAAGAGACATGGAAGAGCTCTCCGATCTTGTAGCCCAGGCAGGTATGACCCTAGCCATGAGTATCATTCTGCCATCGCCCAGAATGATACCGCAGTACAAGGATAAAATGATTGACTTCAACAATTGGCTAAGCTTCTGGTGTCATTCTAAGGGGATCCAGTATCTGTCTGCTTGGGATGACATGGTCGACAGACTACGATGCTTTGCCACAGATGGCCTGCACCTGTCACCCCTGGGATTCTGGATACTGGCTAAGGCTCTTGCTGCCCCTATAGTGCCCTGTTTAGGCAAGGTTCCAATAACAAATTCACCACCATAACAGGAACAGGCAAGTAAAAACTGAGGGTAATGCTACTCAATGCTAGAAGTCTAAATCTCAAAATGCACTCACTTGAGGCACTCCTTAAAATGGAGACCATCGATATCTGTGCAGTGACTGAGACCTGGTTCAAGGCTCCAGAGAGCATCCCTGCACTACCAGGCTGTAACTCATAGCACACGTTTCGGCCATGTAACCTGGACCGAAACACCAAAGGCGGAGGTGTGTCCATATTTATTAAGGATATCCACACCTCCAGGCTAGTTGCTCAGCATAATGTATCTGAGGTTATCCAAGTGCAACTAAGTCTGGGCAAAACTGCAATCCAAATTGTAGCTTGCTACAGATCCCCCACCATGCCTCAAGATTCCCACTCCTCTTTTTTTGATGTACTGGAAAATATTAGGGTTCAACCAATTACCCTAATAATGGGTGACTTAAACTACCTCACCATTAACTGGGAAAACTACTCATGTACAAACTCCTTAGCTCAACTCTTTCTGGAATTCGTAAACTCCAATGCCCTGGATCAACTTATCCACACCCCCACCAGGGGTAAAAGTATCCTAGACTTAGTCATTACCAACATGAGTGACTGGTGTTCTACACCTGAAGTCAACTCCTCGTTGGTCCGATCCGACCATAAGCTAATCACTCTTGATATCCACATCCTGCCCCCACCCCCCTATTAAGGAAACCACAGTAAAAAAATTCTCCAAAGCCAACTTCATGCTTCTTAAGACAAGTGGTGAATGTCATGACACACATGCAGATGGACAATACAGTTACAACTGCTGAATCCTACACAAATGCACTCTATAAGCACTTACACGAGTGCATGGATCATGCTATTACAAACAGAACCAAGATGCTATCCTCCAAAAAAAAGAAGCCAATCTGGTGGTTGCCTGCCATAAACAAACTGTACAACAGAAGGAAGAAATTGTTGCAAAAGAGAGTAAAATCCCATGAGTGGAGGAGCTCCCTGGTCAGCCTCAGTAAGAAGCTGAGATCCCTTATAAGATCCTCCAAAGCTAGCTACAAAAACAAAATTGCCACTAATTCTAAGGACAACCACAAAGCATTCTATAGCTATGTCAAGAATCTCGATAGCAACACTCAGATCTGCTCTGAGTTACAGCACAACGGCACGAAAATTACAGAACAAACTGATATTGCCAACATCCTGGCAGATAGGTTCAGTGCTAACTTTACCCCCCCCCCCCCCAAAGGGCCCATATCTATACAGGAAGAATGCAGCTTCCCTGTAATCACAACTACACAGGTAAAAGCTGCACTCTCTAAAGTCAAAAACTCAGCATCCATGGGACCGGACAACATCCCAGGCTGTGTTTTACATGAACTTCAGAACAAACTGGCTCCCCACTTAAGCACCATGTTCAATAATAGCCTCGCATCAGGCTTTGTGCCCACTGAATGGCGCACAGCAACAGTTATCCCACTCCACAAAGGGGGAGCCACCACTGATCCTGGGAACTATCGACCTATTAGCCTGACGAGCCTGGTCTGGAAGGCCATGGAACGTATCATCATGGAACTCATAAACAAAGACATTGGTAACCTCCAAACTTTGGATCCCACCAAGTTCAGGTTTGTGAAAGGCAGATCATGCCTCCTGAACCCGATCGACTTCTTTGAGGCAGTCACCAAAGCCGTAGATGAAGATAAGGTGGTTCACACAGCCTATCTTGACTTTGCCAAGGCTTTCAACACCATCCCCCATTCTGGAATTATAGCTAAACTCACTAAACTAGGTGTAAATCCCTACGTCACAAGATGGGTTGAAAACTGGCTCACTGACAGAACCCACATTGTAAAAGTTGCAGACTCCAAATCTGACCTCAAAGCAGTGACAAGTGGAGTACAACAGGGTTCCGTCCTGGGACCTCTCCTGTTTGGTATCTACTTCTCTGAAGTACAGGCTAACACAGAAGGCCTCAGGCTAATGAAGTTCACAGATGACTGCAAACTAGGAGCCATAGTCAAGTCCCCAAATGATGTGGACATCCTACATAAGGCCCTCGCTGAGGCAGATGCCTGGTGTCAGAGCCATGGCCTCAAGCTCAGTGCCAAAAAGTGTATTGTCATTCCCTTTGGTAAAAAACTCTGTACCCATGAACTACCACATAGGCAGCAATCTACTTAACACTGAATGTGTGATAAGAGACCTTGGGACCCAGGTGGACAGTAGTCTCTCCTTTGATAGTCACATCGCCACAGTAGTCAGGAAGTCCTTCTAAGTGGCACACCTCATCATAAAAGGGTTCTCATCCAGGAAAAAAGAGGTCATTGTTCCCCTCTACTCGACACTCATTAGACCCATTATAGAGTACAACGCCCCTTTTGGAATGTACCTCACAAGACATCTGCAGCAGCTGGAAAGGCCACAGAAGTACCTCACAAATGAGAATTACTGGCCTCAAACAAATGCCCTACACTGACCACCTCAAAAAACTCCAGCTTTACTCCATAGCATATCACCTACTCCGAGGTGATTTCTGCCTAACATATAAAGCTATGTCAAACCCAAAGCTGTTGGACATGCTACACCTAAAGAAATCCCAATCTCTCCGAGCTACATGCTCTAGGGACCTAAACCTTGTCACCACAATAAATAGGACTTGCTGGAGGGATAGATTCCTGTCCCAGAGACTTCCCATACTCTAGAACAGGCTACCCATCTATGTCAAGCAAAGTTCTTCATTAGCACTCTTCAAGAAAAATCTTGAGTGGATGAGAAATAGGAAATACACCCCAGGGATCACTTCTGTGTCTCTGCTCGACAGTGGCACAGGAAAATAACTTTCTTGGGTGGCGTAAGCCAGGGAACCTTGTTGGCTAGGCTTCCATAGGCCCTTGGGCCGATAGCCTAGTACCTACCTATGAACCTTGCAACACCCACCTTTATGGAGTATCTCCTGCTTTCAATAGGTGGAAGAAGGGAAGGCCCAGGTAAATTTGTAGGTGCTCCTCTAATTTTGAAAGGTGCTAGGGTATCACTTTGAGCAGTATGTAAGTGGAGTTTATTCAAGGGAAAAGGTAAATGTTGGGTAATGAATCTGCCCTTTCAATGTCATTTATTTATATGTTGGTGGAAGTTTGTCTTTAGGTATAGTGTTTGAGGTGCTGTTGGTTTTACTGAGATGCAAGAGTTCCGGGAAGGTTAGGTCCTTCAGGGAGCTAAATGCAAAAAACAAATCGCAGTGTAAGAGTCTATAAGAGACAGAACATTTTGATAGGGCTTCAAGTCTATTTTGATAACCTTAGGGTCTTTATAACAGTAAACTTTATAGTCAGAAACTGCTCAGCCTTTCTATTTGGGTTATGTGCTTGGAGAGGTACACACCAAAGGAGGCAATGTAGTCAGCAATTGTTTTAATTAAGGCTGAATATAGGGGGATAGTAATATCGTTCAACTTGGATGAGACGCATTTACTTATCAGTTGTGCTAAATAGAATGTTTTTCTGCCTGCTGATGTCAAGTGGTAGCCCAAAGAGAGGAAGGGAACTGTTGACCAAAGTGTCAAGATCTGATTGATATATCAGTCTGCAGGTTGAGACTAGCTGTGTAGTTTTTTGTATGGTTGGGGATAGAAGTTTTTTTGCCAAAAGCAACAGTGCTACATTTTTTGAATTTAGTTTTAACCCTTTTTTTCAATTTCTTTACCAATATCAATTTCTTATAGAGTCCACTGTGGGATCTGTGCCTAGCCTTTCAAGCCATAAAATATCCAACTTTTTTGATTTCCTAATCCTCCACAGAACAAATGGTTCATCAAATCCCTGGTTTAAGGAACTAACCTGCATCAACAAATAAGACTCATTGGCATGATAGATTCACATCCCACCGCTGAAACTGTCTTGTACTGTATGGCAAGTAGATAACCTCAACCATCCCCCCAAGGCTATCTTGTGGCTGGAGAGAACTTTTGAGAATGGGTTATTTGGCTAGTTATTTGGCTAGTCTTGTAATGATCTGCACACTGATTAACTGGCTAGCAGTATTTAAATGTGAACTAGACAGTATGCTTCTAACATAGGCTTCTAATATATCTTATTAAAATGCTTTTCCAATATTGTTATATAATCAATAACATCTGTAAATCTTTATGTAGGATTTAAACATTTTATAGCTGTTTGTACTTTTAAAAAGTCTTCCTTATGGCCAGCAGATGGCACTCCTGTTTTGTTAATGTGTAGAATAAAAAAAAAGAGCTGTGTTTGGAAAAGCATGGAAACATGGTTATGTTAATTGTTTGTTTGGATATTTTAACATTAGTGGAGAGGAATAATGAGAAGGCATTGCAAGAGTCTGATCACAGAGGATTCATAGGACTGAGCAGGTTAAATATGCATGATTTATTATCGCAAGTCATCAGCGAAGGATGCCTCAATAAGGATGCTCCGAATCTGGTAAGCTATTCTCAGTAAAAGCTTTGCCACAGGCTCCTGATGCTTTCAGTGACTACTGTTACATGCTTATGTGAATGAGAATTCTGGAAGACAGTATGGTTAAGAATGCTTTTAACTTTTGCCATCTCAGGTGCCAAAGACAGCTAGGTGAATTAGTACCCTGATCAGCCTGAAGTACTTCATTGCGTCTTCTTGACAGTTCCATTACAATGCTAACTTGGTTAGTCATGCTGAGCCAAAGAATCCTTTCTAGAAACAATGTGAGGGAGAAGCCAAACAATTCAGGGAGCCACTTTATTAAAACTGTGCATCAACCAGAGCTGCATGTCCTTGGGATGTGTAGGAAGCAAGAGAAAAACAATGTGGACTTGAAGAATATGCAAACTGTACAAGGGCAGCAGCCAGACATGATGCTTGAACCCACAGACCCTAGAATTGAGAGGCAGCAGTACAACTATAGACTGCAAAATCCTGTGCATATGCAAGGCATGTGCGAGTGCGTGTCCAGCTGGGTGCACCTTTTCTGAAACATTCAAACCATGGTAAAGCCGTATTTCTATCTCTGCCTGCTTAGTTTATGTATTTATTTGGCTGAGAAGTATAATAGTATAGGCTGGAAACAAGACACTGCCAATAACGGTAGCCTGCGTATTACTGCAGAAAAAATCTTCAGGAAAAAACAATAATAGAAAGTAGAATAACAAGGTGCAGGAGATAAGACATTTTTTGCTGCACAGTTGTGATAAGGTCAGCTTATGATACTGTTTGAACGATGGCTTAAGGCCATAAAAGGAATGGCTTTTTACAGAAAGGAGTGCATTTATAATAATACCTGGAAATGATCTATGTTGAATTATTTTGTGTGTGTGCAAAAGCACAAATTATACAACGACCCCCCCCCCATTAATATTCTAAAACGTGCACGCTGGTTGGTCAGTGTGCATGTTGTAAATCAAAGACTTATACTAATGGAAAAATGTCCGGTCGCCCGGACTTTTTCCATTAGTATAAGTCTTTTTTTTTTTTTTTTGACAGCAACGGAGAACGGAAGAGCTCCGTTGCTGTTATCTCGCTATGTTAAATGAGTTTAATATAGCGAGATATCTTAAAAAAAAAAAGCAACAGAAATCTTCCTTTCTCCGTTGCTTCGACACACACACAGTTCTGATGTACTGCATAACCATAAGCATGCGCAGTACATCAGAACTGCTGCAGAATACTGGACAGCTGCGGAAGGGCAGCAAGGAGGCATTATACAGTGCCATTATTTAAGAAAAGTAAGTATTTTTTTTCTTAAATAATGTCATAGTATAATAGCAATAACCCACTTCTGGGTGTGGGTAATGCTGGATTTACCCACAGTTGTCTTTGTTTGGCCACTCGGGCTTCGCCCTCATGACCAAACCACATCAACCGTGGGTAAATCCAGCATTACCCACACCCAGGCGTGGGTTATTGCTTAAATATTTAAGGCAGGACAATTTTATTTTATTTTGGCCAACTGGTGAGCAGTTAGTTATACAAGCTGATTCATGGAAATGATTTATGTATATGTTTTGATAACTTGGGAGACATAGAAATAATTTGCCCTGTGATTTGTAGTTATTAGATTGAGAAATGCATAATGACCATTCCCCAACAAGAGACCTTTCAAATAAATATAGTTCATCTGAAGACAGCACAAAGTTTTTTCATTATATAAAGTATTTTGTTTGGGTCTCAGATCATAACCAAGTTGTTAAATATCTGAGAAATGTGCGTCAAGAAATTCATCTTGAGAGCAGATTAAAGTGAAGCATCCATCCGTTTTTGCGAATATATAACTAATGCATTATTATCAGAGACCTAGTCACATTTTGTTTCTTGTATGTTATGCTCCAGTGATGTGAAAAAAGCACTGCTGAGTGCAAAGTGTTTTACAGCTTTGAAACCTGTAACACACTTAATACTGGATTACAGATGGTGGTCATAAGTGAGTATTTCTGATCCTGAAACAGCTTTAAAAGTTGTAATACACTACTCAATGCCACAAACAGAAAAAAATGAGTCAGTGTATTGCAGCTGTTTTTAAGCTGTTTCAGCCTTCAGTATCATTCTAGACCGGCCGCTGTTTATATTTTGTGTGAGACTTAAGCAAATCAGCTCTGGAAGTTGTTTAACAGTCTGTCATTACGTTGACAGGGTACCTTATAGTACTGTCTTCTTCCTTGACATCAGAAAATAATCTCAACACTACATGAACTACAATGAATTTCAGTGTTGGCTACACCTGAGAGTAATTCACAGCATGACTTGAGTAAACTGTAAAAGGTCTGCAAGTAGGCAGTCAAGGAAACTGTCTTAACATATCCGGTCATGCAGAATATGTGGACATTTTTGATCTTACTGTAGAAATTCTAAGACATGAATGTTCTTCAAGCCTTGCCTGACAGATTCACACTTAAGATCTTTTGCACTGAAAGTCTGTCCATTTGGCCCCCTCACCTCCTCAGTGAATCCTGTTCTGTTTTATTTTTTTTATTTATTTTTTTTTTGCCAGACAAAATAAATGCACAATCTTGGAAATGATGAAGTTATACTCTAGGTTGTCTGCATCCTCCATAGTATTGCATATATTCTTTGGACAAGTGCAAATGAATTGCCTTACACAGCTGTGGTTGAATGTGGCTCAAGCCAGCCATGCATGGTAATTAATTTTTCTGGATATTTAATTTTTATGTATGTCTCTCTAGCTACTTTCTGAAGCCAGCTGGTATATTTAAGGTTTTACTCTGGAGGGGCAATTTAGAGATCATGTACACTTTTTGGTCCACTAAACGTCTTCAGACAGAAGCAAGTCTTAACACTCAAAGAACATTCATATTTGAGTGACTTTATTCCAGATATGCTTTTTTGCATACAAAGCAGGTAGTTTGATAATTATTTATTACATACATTGTGCAAAGTACAGTCCTCAGAGGGACAACATTTAAACATTGTTGGATTGTTGGTTATGTTGTTTTAGCTTTAAGCATTGCTGATTATGATGTATAAATCATTTACCGCATTAGCTATTCCTATCTGACCTAGTGACAGAAGAATATGTGATAGCTCAGGTGTACTAAACTAAGGTGATTAACTCTGTATTCTTTCCATGTAAAGATCATTTCCTGACTGCCAGAGCACCCCCTGTGTATACTTATGGTTGGATGCTAATACAACCAGCCTTACAAAATTCAGCAACTCCTTTAGTAAAGATTGGTTGTGGGCTTGGCAACACAGCTTCTCCCTTCAGCAGCACTGAAGGGGAGACAACTCTTTCCCACCCTTAAATCCACCCATCTTTAGGATCATATTTTGTTTATAGTATAGCTTAGTACATCTCTTCCTCTCATTTGATCCCAGCATACTAGTTTGCAGGAATGAAAGGTTACTTATTAATTTACTTTGTTAACAAGGGTAGTGGGCTGGTATTGAACTACTTTCAGCCACTTTTCAGGCCATCTGGCAAAGACATGACGGCAACAAAAAGTAGTTTAATTACATACATATACTATATAATGAATATCGGTTAGATAAAATACAAATAATACAAAACTGTCTCAATAAACATATAATGTAATAACTATTCTAAACTACGCATGCAGAATGGTTAAGTTAACTGAAAGCATTCAACTTCAAGTTTATTTAGGTGTTGTAGCCCAAAACATTTTAACATCAAAGCAAATCAGTCAAATACAGAGTGAACAAGCTAGGTTTGATAAGTACTCATTAGTACTACAACAGATATAGTCATCCCACCCCATCTTAGCCCAATTAAAAAAAAAAGATAAGTTTTAAGGGCTTCCATATGATGGGCACTCCCAAAGCCACTTTGTCAGCATATTCAACAGGTGGGGAGCTTGGAAATAAAAGGAGTGAAATACTGATGTCTCAAAATGCACCTGCAGAACTGCTAGCAGCAACTCAGAGGCCAAATGAAAGACCTGAGTAAGGCGCTTAGACACTACTACCTCCTTCAGGTGTGAGGGAGACAGGTCCCGAATGGACAGATACACTGATACTAAGGTCTTGTAGATGGTTCTATACCAAACAGGTAGCCAATGTAGGCAGCATAGAAGTGGGGTAATATGATGGTAATGTGCTGTACTGGTTAGTAACCTTGTAGCAGAGTTCTGTACCACTTGTAAACAGCCAAGCTCAGTGTTAGGACATCCCAGGTACAGGACATGCCAATAGTCCAGCTTTAATGAGACCAGGATGTAAATTACAACTAAGAGGCCAGTTTGAGATAACAAATGCTTAAACCTAGGGTTGTTTTGGAGATGTAAACAGAAAGAGTTCACAATGGCTTACACGTGCTTCCAAAGTGTCAATCTGAAATCTAATACAACACCCAAGTTATTAACCTTATCGACAAAGTCATGCTTATTACTGACATATAAGATGAAGTTGATAGAGGAGTGTGGGTGTGGGATTGACAAATCCCACAACGTTGCATCAACTGCCACGGTCTTGGTCTTGGAGGTGTTTAGCTTCAGTCAGTGTTTAATAAGCAAAGAATGTATGGCTTCTAAATCATGAGCTAGGGAATATACACTTGCTCTATCATTTTGGAGAAAAAAAAAGGTAAATTTGTATGTCATCAGTATAGCTATGGTTTAACTAATCTCCCCTCCCTTACCAGATCTTCTGGAAGATGCATATATGGCATGAACAATAAAGGGCCTAAGATAGAACCTTGCGGTACTCCACATGTTAATGGCTATATGGAAGAGAAATTGTCAGTCAGAGATAAGAAATAAACCAGTCTAAAACCGCACCAAAGATACCCAGTCAATGAGTAGCTCCTGTATCAAAGTGCCATGGTCCATGGTATCAAGTGCTACTGAGAGATCCAGGAGGACCAACACAGAATAGTGCTGCTGGCTTCTAACCAGTGGAAGATCCTTACTTGTGCAGTTTCCATGCCATGGCAGGTGTGAAAACCTGATCAAAGAGAGTCCATGAAGTCACTAATTGTAAGGTAACCTCATCAGTAGCCTCAAAAATGGAAGGGTAGAGAGTGGCAGCAGTTGTCAAAGGTATTTGGATCCAAGGATGATTTCTTGAGAGTGGATATAACTCTGTTTTTTTTCAAAAGCAAAGTAAAAACACCTGGAGAGGGAAAGGTAATAGAATGGGAAGATGCCAAGAACGTATTTGGACTTCAGGCTAAAGATTGCCTTCCATATCACGGACTGATATCAGTATACGCAAAGAGAAAATAAATGGGGGGGGGGTCCTAAACGAAAGACCAGCGCTTGCAGAGTTTTTAGCAGAATCTAGAACTGAAGTTGCCATTAAGAAAGGAATAATTAGTAGAGCATATAAAATATTGCATGATAACTATAAGAATCAATCAGAGGAGGTTAGGAGGTCTGGAAGTGCTTACATAGGTATTTTTATACCCTAAGCAGACTTCAACAAAATTTTCCTCGGGTAGACAGTAAATGCTGGAGGTGTGATGGGGCAGAAAGAGGTAATTGGAAACATATTTTCTGAGAGTAATGAATTGGTAGACTTTAAAGATTCCCTGCAGACTGCTGTGTCAGAGATGCTGGATGAGCAAGTTGGAGTGATGAGAGAAACTATTTTTTGAGCTTTGATACAAACTTGGAATCGGCTATACATAATAAGGCCTTACTGAGTCTAATTATGATGGATGCCAAAAAAGCAATTACTAAAAAATGGAAATCCAAGTCTAAATCAACTTTGCTAGAAGTAGTGAATATAGCAACAGTTAAAACAACTTGACTACTAGAAGGGTAGGAGCAAATTACATAGGAAAAATGTGAACTATGGGGTCAATACACGCAGAGGAGGAACGAGGTTTAAAAGAATCCAGGATTTGAATGAACAATGTAATGGTTGACTGACAATGACTGGATATGCTATAAGTGATGTATAATGTTTGCAGCTACAGTTGTGTCGGCATGGTTTGGAATGTATAATGTTTGCAACTGAGATTGTGTCACTATGGTTTGTTGTCATTTATATAAATGCAACATGGCATATGTAATGCATGATATTTTAATGAAAATGTTTCTTTCTTGTTTAACAAAAAAAAAAAAAAAAAAAAATAGTAAAGGAAAAACACCACGACAAATCTAGGGTTTGACAGATCACTGGTCCAAGGACATCAAGGCTGGCCATCACCATCCTAGATGGACAGAGATCCAGTTTGCAAGTTTGTTACATATTCATATCACAATAGCAAGCTCATCAGAATCAGGAATATCAAACACCATTCAAGAGATGGAAAGGGGAGAGGCTGGGTCAGTTAGAACACCCATGGGATCCAGGGGTGGAAATGGGGGGGCAACTGCAACATCCATGGGCTACATTGGCAGAAGGACGGATCTGATTTTGATAATCATAATCTTGTCAGTAAAAAGCTGAGAAGCAGACATTTTAATTTCTCCAAGACTTTTCGGTTTCTAATGCCATGACCGAAATGGACCTCAATCCTAAGTCAAAGTATGATGAAAGTTCATGAAATTAATATTGTTTCAAACTTTAATGTTAGCCAAAAGTGCTTTTCAGAACACCCACAATGTGCCCAGAACCTACTCCTGCAGTTCATTCGTATTGAGTTACATGTATTGGAAATATATCTAAATACAACTATAAATTCTTTTTTTTTTGAGACCCATTGCCCCCACTACTATTGGAACTGTCTGGATGTCCTTCTTCCACATTACCATTGTCTCTGCCTGCAAATCCTTGTAATTTATGACTTTGTGTCTCTCTCTGTACATAAGACACCATAATCACTGGGTGTAGCAATTTCAGTGATCAGTGTTACCTGTGCCTTCTTTTCATGGACTACTCTATCTGGTTTTCTCTGATCTATGTTTTGAACTGTTGGTAATGGGTGATCCCATGTATTATAAACTTTATAATTTTCAATAATGATTTGTGGCTCATGTTTAAAACGCTTCTCAGCAACTTTAATATTCTAATGTTTGCACAATCCTCAATGCAGCAGTCTTGCCACATTGTTATGCCTTTCAGTTTACAGGCCTTCTGCCATTAGTGTATCAGAACTAGCAACAAGATGTGTGACCGTTTCCAGTTCTGTTTTCCAAAATCTGCATTTGTCTGTTTCGCTGACATCTTCAGTGGACTTTGTAAACTGTGTACATAGTCCACTATCCTGGGGCACCAATATCCTTTCATCTTTTGGTTTAAATTCTCCTCTTCTTAAACATTCCTGCATTAAATCCTGACTGACATGAGGTTGTTCCAGGAGTTTTCTGTACTTGTAACTGTTATGTATTTTCCACATTTCTTGCCTTCTCATCCGGTCCTTCACCTTATATTCTTTCTTTTGTTTGTTTTTGGAACATTCAGTTGTTACCTGATTTTTATCATCTTCTGGTTTGATTTCCATTCCCGATTGACATTGATATGCTTCTGCTAAACTAAGCAGGGAAGTCATCTTAGACTTGTTCTCCTCATATTTTAAAACTTTCTCTATGTTTGGATCTTGTGAGGTCAGCAAGTATGTATGCAATCCTATGACTGGAAATCTATACATGTAATCATCTTTGAGGAGACCCATACCCCCTTCAGAATGGGGAATATATAATCTTTGATATGCACTGAATTTTATAAATCATTTGATAAGCATGAAGCCTATTTCCTGTTTGCCTGTCCAACTGATTCAATACCTTTTCACCCCAAAACTGTAAGTTAGAACAGGAAGAGCAAATTGCTTTATAGCTTGGACTTTGTTCCTGGATGTCAGAGCTGTTTTCAGTATTAATTTTAGTCTTCTAAAATATTCCATATTAAGTTTTATTCATGTTTTATTGTTGATCTTTCATCATTTCTCAAATATTTATACACTCCCTCTTGCTCAGATTGTTTTAGATCACATTCCAGTCGAAGACTGATATTTTCTGGGTGCTGCAGCTTTCTTGCTTTAACAAGACCAAATGACGTTCTTATATCATCTGAGAAAGTTTTGACCACTTGCAGTTGTGATTTCCAGTTCCTCATCGATGAACTATACAGTTTTAAATCATCCACAAAGAGAACATGCGAAATCTTTACAGTTTGTATTTCCTGGGAGCCAAATTATAGTCATGACCAAATCTATTAATTAGTCCACTTAATAGGTTAAGGGGAAGACAAAAGAGCAGCGGTGACAGAGCGTCACCCTGGAAATCCCCCTATGAATTTTTATCCCAGAGATAATACTTTGTCCTTTATCATGGCTTAGCTGCTAAGTGGTTTGCCACAGTTTCATGGTCACTGTAATATATTCGATCAATATAGGGTGTGTCTTAAACATTTGTAAGCACTCTTATCCATGAATGTGGGATACTGTCAAATGCTTGTTTTTTAGTCTATCCAAGCCATACTTAGATTTTTTTCCCCTTTTTACAATTCTCCATTATGACTTTAACAACAAATGATCCTTTGTTCCCTATGACTTTCATTTGTTGCCCTGATTGAGTTTTATTCTAAATGACTATAAACTCTGTTATCAGTTCCAGTGTATAGTTTGTATATCGTTGGAAGGCAAGTTATTGGTCTGTAGTTTTTAGGATAGCTTGCAGGTTCTCTCTTAAGGAGGAGTATCATTTTTCCTGTTGTTAACCAGGCTGATGTCTGTTTGGGGTAAGCATATAAATGTTCTTACTCAAGTAAAGATATTAATACTTTTAGCCAGAAGTTAGGTACTTTATCTGGGCCTGGGGTTTTCCAGTTAGGAGCTTTTCTTAATTTTGTTTACATTTCTCTGGCCGTTACTTCATCCTAGTTCATATCCTGTACATTTGAACTTTTTATTCTTTCTTTTACTTCTATCCATTCAGCATCTTTATTATGTTTCATTGGATCTTCATAGATATTTTTTTTCCAAAATGTATCTATTTTTTCTGTTATTGGTGGTGTTTCTATTCCTTTTGCCTTGTGTCCCAATTCTCTATAAAACCTTTTTGGGGTCATCAAAAAATTGCTTATTTTGTACTTTTTATCTGAATATTTTCTAATTTTTTCTGCCTGTTCCGATATATTTAGTTTATAATTTGCAATTGTGTACGATAGATCATGGTTTGTTCAGATACTGCATGTAGCTTTTATCACATCTATGTTTCTGAGTAGGTTTTATTTATTTATTTTTTATTTTTATTTTACATTTGTTAACCAGGAAAGTCCGACTGGACACAGATCCATTTTCAGCGGAGGCCTGGGGAGAAGAGCTCCAAGAACCTTACATACAAGGAAATTGTACATACATAAACAGCTCTAGACATTTAATAAACACATAGCAATGTCCAACTTTCTGTACTGTAATGTGCAGTTTTACAAGTTATTAAGAAAAATAAAGAGCATAGGTCAATAATATTAGGCATTAGGACAGCAAAAAAAAAATTTTTTTTCATAGGTGTACTAGGCTAATGGCCCTAGAGCCTTTACAAGCTTAGCCCATAGGATTATCCTGGCATTGTGCCACCCAACCTTAGTTCCCAGTGCCTCTGTCGAGTAGAGCCACTGGAGTGATCCCGGGGTGAATTTTCTATTTTCCATCCAATCATCAAGATTTCTCTTGAAGAGGGCCAGTGAGGTGCTCTGTTTGACATGTATGGGAAGTCTATTCCATAGCATGGGCAGTCTCTGGGTTATGAACCTGTCCCTTCAGCATGTTATGTTGATTGTGGTAATGAGGTTGAGGTCTCTGGAGCATGTGGTGCAGAGGGATTGGGATTTCTTTAGATGTAGCATTTCTAACAGAGCTGGGTCAGGCATGGCTTTGTAAGTCAAGCAGAGATCGCCTGTAAGTAGGCGATATGAGACAGAGAATAATTGGAGGTTTTTGAAGTGTTTAAGGCCTAGGATCCTCTTTGTGAGGTACTTTTGCATCCTCTCCAGTTGTTGCAGGTGTCTAGTGAGGTACTGTTAGCTGCCTGTCAGGTGCCAGGATCCACTATATAACGCAAGCATTCAGGTCACTCCAGAACAAATACAAATACTACAATGTCATTGTCCATGTTGGTGTCGTACCTCCCTGGAATACATGAAAAGAGACATGGAAGAGCTCTCTGAACATGTAGCCCAGGCCAGTATGACCCTGACCCTGAGAAGCATCCTGCCCTCACCAAGAATGATACCACGGTATAAAGAAAAAATTATCAATTTCAACAATTGGCTAAGCTTTTGGTGTCATTCAAAGGGGATCCAGTGTCTGTCAGCCTGGGATGACATGCTCGACAAGCCACGCTGCTTCATTGGAGATGGCTTGCACCTGTCATACTTAGGCTTTTGAATACTGGCCAAGGCTCTTGCCACCCCCATAGTGCCTTTTTTAGTCAAGGCTCAAAAGACAAACCCACCACTGTAAATAGCACAAGTAACAAAAAACTGAGGGTAATGCTACTCAATGCCAGAAGTCTAAACCTCAAAATGCACGCAGTCGAGACGCTTCTCAGTATGGAGAAAATAGATATATGTGCAGTAACAGAAACCTGGTTTAAGGCTCCAGAGAGCACCCCAGCACTACCAGGCTAAAACTCATACCATACATTTCGGCCACAAAACCCGGATCGAAATACAAAAGGTGGGGACGTATCCATATTCATCAAGGATACCCACACCTCTAGGTTAGTGGCACAGCATGATGCTTCAGAGATCATCCACGTGCAACTAACAATGGGCAGAACTGCAATTCAAATTGTAGCTTGTAGATCACCCACCATGTCCCAGGACCCCCATTCCACATTCTGGAAACACTGGGAAACATAAAGGTCCTACCAAACACCCTGATATTGGGTAATTTCAATTACCCAAACATTAACTGGGAGAACTACTCAAGTACTAACTCCCTTGCCCAACATTTTCTAGAATTTATAAACTCAAACACCCTGGATCAATTGGTCAACACCCCCACCAGAGGTGACAACATATTGGACCTGGTCATCACCAACATGGGCGACTGGTGTTCCACACCGGAGGTCAACCCCTCACTGGTTAGCACTGACCATAAACTAACCACTCTGGATATCCACATTCCGCCCCCACCCCTGGTCAAAGAAACCACCGTGAAAAACTTTTCAAAAGCAAACTTCACGTTACTTATGACTGAGGTGGAAAGTTTCAAATCCCCCATGCTAAAGGATAACGCTGCCTAAGCTACAAAATCCTTTACTAATGCACTCTATGAGCACCTACAAGAATGCATGGATCGTGCTATCCCAAGCAAAACCAAGACTCACTCCTCCAAGAAAAGGAAACCAGTCTGGTGGACCTCTGCCATAAACAAACTATACAATAGAAGGAGGAAATTAGTACAGAAAAGAGTAAAATCCCAAGATGGGAAGACATCTCTGATCAGTATCAGCAAGAAACTATGATCCATCATAAAAACATCCAAGGCTAGCCTCGAAAGAAAAATTGCCAAGGACTCCAAAGATAACCGCAAGGCATTCTTTAGCTATGTCAAGAGTCTAAGTGGCAATTCCCAGATCTGCTCACAGTTAGTGCAGAATGGCACAAAATACACTGAACTTACCGATATCACCAACATCCTGGCAGACAGGTTCAGTGCAAACGTCATCCCTCTCTCACCCCCAAAAGGGCCCATAACCATATCAGAAGAATGTAGTGCCCCTGAAATCACAGACACTCAGGTTAAAACAGCCCTCTCCAAAGCCAAAAACACAGCATCAATGGGACCGGACGGTGTCCCAGGCTGTGTTCTATATGAGCTCAAAGATGAACTAACCCCTCACCTAAACACACTGTTCAAACTCAGCCTCCCCACAGGCTAAGTGCCCATAGAGTGGCACACAGCAATGGTTATTCCGCTCCACAGAGGTGGAGCCACAACAGTCCCTGGGAACTATCGTCCTATAAGCCTGACTAGCTTGGTCTGCAAGGCTATGGAGTGCATCATCATGGATCTCATTAACAGAGACATTGGGAACCTCCAAACACTGGACCCTACCCAGTTCAGCTTTGTTAAGGGCAGATCATGCCTCCTAAACCTGGTGGACTTCTTTGAGACAGTTACCAAGGCTATAGATGAGGGAAAGGTGGTCCACACAGCCTACCTAGGCCTTGCAAAGCCTTCAATGCCATTCCCCTTTCTGGTATTATAGACATGCTCACCAGCCTGAACATAAACCCCTACATCACAAGATGAGTTGCCATCTGGCTCATGGACAGAACCCACATGGTAAGAGTTGAGGGAGCTAGGTCTGACTCTAAACCAGTTACAAGTGGCGTTCCCCAGGACTCAGTCCTAGGACCCCTCCTGCTCGGCATATACTTTTCAGAGGTACAGGCAAGCACAGGACGACTATGGCTGACCAAGTTTGCAGATGACTGCAAACCAGGGGCTATAATTGACTCTCCGGCTGACACGGACATCCTCCAAAAGGGTCTCACTGAGACAGATACCTGGTGTCAAAACCATGACCTCAAGCTAAATGGCAAAAAGTGCATAGTCATCCCCTTTGGAAAAAACAAAGTGCCCACAAATTACCACATAGGTGGTAGCCCCCTAAATATGGAAGACGAAATAAGGGATCTGGGGACCCAAGTAGATAGTAATCTCTCCTTTGATAATCAAATTGCCAAAATGGTTAGAAAATCCTTCTATGTGGCCCACCTAATCACAAAAGGGTTTGCATCCAGATCAAAAGAGGTCATTGTGCCCCTCTATGCATCATTCAGCAGACCCATCATAGAGTATGAGATGTACCTTGCAAGACACCTGCAACAGCTGGAAAGACCACAGAAGTACATCACCAAGAGGATCACTAGCCTCAAACAGATGCCCTATGCAGCTCGACTGAAGAAACTCCAGCTGTACTCGGTTGCATACCGCCGACTCAGAGGTGATCTTTGTCTGACATACAAGGCCATGTCCAACCCAGAATTGATGGACATGCTCCACCTAAAGAAAACCATATCCTCTTGAGCCACATGCTCTAGGGATCTAAACCTCACTACAACAATAAATAGGATGTGCTGGATGGATAGATTCCTGTCCCAGAGACTTCCCATGCTCTGGAACAGGATTCCAATCTACATTAGGCAGAGCTTCTCACTAACACTCTTCAAGTGAAACCTTGACGAGTGAATGGGAAACAGGAAGTTTACCCTGGGGATCACTTCAGTGGCTCTGCTGGACAGAGGCACAGGGAACTAATCTAAGGGGGCGGCGAAAGCCAACACATTCCGGCTAGGCTTATAAATGCCTTTGGGCAGATAGCCTAGTACCTACCTATGAACATGTCAAATGGGGCTTTGTACTTGATGACTGGCCTGAGAGAAGACTAGAGGGAGAAAATGACCTGTTTCTTCCTGGATGCAAAACCCTTATTAATGAGATGTGCCACCTAGAAGGACTTTCTGACTACAGTGACAATGTGGTGGTCAAAAGAGAGGTTGCTGTCAACCTGTGTTCCCAGATCTCTTACAATGCCTTCTGTGTTCAGTTGACTACCATCAATGTGATAATTCATGGGAACCGGGTTTTTCCCAAAGGGGATGATGACACATTTTTGGCATTAAGCTTAAGGCCATGGTTCTGACACCAGTCGTTGGTCTCAGTGAGCCTTTCTGTAGGATGTCAACATCACTTGGGGAGTTAATAATAGCTCCCAACTTTCAATCATCTGCAAACTTTGTCAGTCAGAGTTCCTTTGTGTTGGCCTGGACTTCAGAGAAGTAGATACCAAACAGGAGAGGACCCAGGACCGAGCCTTGTGGGTCCCCACACACGACTGGTCGGCAGTCTGAATTGGAGTCAGCTACTTTCACACTGTGAGTTCTATCTGTGAGTCAGTTTGCAACCCACCTAATGATATAGGGGTTGATGCCTAGCTTAATGAGTTTTTCTATGATTCCTGAGTGGGGAATGGTATCAAAGGCCTTGGCCAGATAAAGGTAGGCTGTATGAACCACCTTGCCTTCATACACAGCTCTGGTGACTGGCTCAAAGAAGTTGACCAGGTTAAGCAGGCATGATCTACCCTTCACAAAACCAAACTGTGTAGGATCCAGAGTTTGGACATTCCCTATATCCTTGTTTATTAGGTCCATGATGATGCGCTCCATAGCTTTGCATATCAGACTCATCAGGCTAATCGGTCGAAAGTTCCTAGGATCTGTAATTGCCCCTCCTTTGTGGAGAGGGATGACTGTAGCAGTGCATCATTCAGTAGGGACAAAGCCTGAGGTGAGGCTGTGATTGAAAAGGGCACACAGGTGAGTTGCCATTTCACTCTGTAGGTCATATAGAACACAGCCAGGGATGTTGCCAGGTCCCATAGAAGCTATATTCTTGGCATTGGATAGTGCTGTTTTAGCCTGTGCAGCAGTAATACTGGGTGTCTGGCAATCTACTGATATTGTGATTGGTCCTTTGGGGGGGGTAAAGTTGGCACTGAATCTATCGGCCAGTATATTGGCAATATCTGTTGGCTCAGTATAGGAGGTACCATTGTACAGTAGCTCAGAGCAAAAGGTATTGCCATGGAGATTCTTTCCATAACTATAGAAGGCCTTATGGCTGTCTTTACTATTTGCTGCAATTCTGTTTTCATAGCTAGCTTTAGAGGATTTAATGAGGAATCTTAACTTTTTGTTGAGGCTGATAAGGGAGTTTTTCCAGACTTGGGACTTCACCTTATTCTGCATCAGTTTCCTCCTTCTGTTGTAGAGTTTGTATATGGCAGAGGACTACCAGATTGGCTTCCTTTTTTTGGAGGAGAGCATCTTGGTTCTATTGGGTATGGCGAGATCTGTGCATTTGTGTACGTGTTCGCACATTGCATTCATGTATGATTCGGCAGTCATGCAACTATTCTCCATTTGCATGGGTGCCATGAAGTTAGCCACCTCTGGTTTTAGGAGCCCAGAGTTAGCGTTGGAGAAGTTTTTCATGGTGGTTTCCTTTGCAGGGGGGTGGGTGGGAGGGATGTGGATTTCCAAGGTGATTAGTTTGTGGTTGTATCTAACCAGAGAGGAGTTGACTATTGGTATAGAGCAATGGTCGCCCATGTTAGTAATGACCAAGTCAAGGATGTTGCTACCTCTAGTGGGGGTAAGAATGAGCTGGTCCAGGGCACTGGAATTAATGAATTCCAGGAAATGTTGGGCAAGTGTATTGGTACATGAGTAGTTTTCCCAGTTAATGGAGGGGTAGTTGAAGTTGCCCAGTATGAGAGTATTAGGTTGGACCTTAGCATTCTCCAAGGTGCTTAGGAACATGGACTGTGAGTCTTGAGAGATGGTTGGGGACCTATAGCAGGCAGCGACCTGAATTGCTGTTTTACCCAGTGTTAGCTGCACCTGAAGTATCTGTGATGCATTATGTTGAGCTACCAGTCTGGAGGTGTGCACATCATTTATGAATATGGAAACACCACTGCTTTTGGAGCTTCAGTCCACATTCTGGGGCCAAAAGGTGTGGAATGATTTATAAAAAATAATCAAACCAGCACCAAACAGTCTTAAAAAAGACCGAAAAGGAAGAACAAACAACCGGGGATCCCACGTAGCAAAATTTATTACATAAAAATGTCTTAGCGCCTCGGCCACCACAGCCTTCAGTGAGCACATCCCGGTGGAATGATTTATAGCCTGGTAGTGCAGGGGTGCTTTCTGCTGCTTTGAACCAGGTCTCTCTTACAACACAAATGTCGATATTCTCCATTTTAAGGAGTGCTGCAAGCGAGTGCATTTTGAGATTTAGACTTCTAGCGTTAAGCAGCATGACCCTCAGATTGCATTTTTAGCTGTTACAGTGGTAATTTGGTCTTTGGAACACTGCCTAAAAAAGGCACTATAGGGGTGGCCTTGGCCTGTATCCAGAACCACAGGAGTGACAGATGCAGGCCATCTCTGGCAAAGCATTGAGGTCTGTCAATCATATAATTCAAGGCAGACAGATACTGGATCCCCTTAGAATGACACCAGAAACTTAGCTAATTGTTGAAATCAATAATTTTCTGCTTGTACTGTCATATCATTCTGGGTGATGGTAGGGTGGTACTCAGGGCTAGGGTCATACCTGCCTGGGCTACATAATCCGAGAGCTCCTCCATGTCTCTTTTCATGAAGTCCAGGGAGGTACGTCTCAGGTCATTCACACTCACATGTACAATGACAGACTCATATTTGTACCTGTTGTTGAGGGACCTGAGTGCGTGCATTATGTGGTGGATCCTGGCAGCTGAAAGTTACTTTCTCCTTATTCAACCTAGTGAGTGGGACATCAGTGTGTCTTACTATCAAGTCACCTATGACTAGTGTGTTGGGCATGCTGTTTTGTCTAAGGGGCTTTGGTTGAGTGGCACACTGTTTAGGAGAGTTATGCATCTTGTGATTAGTGTTGTGTTGTGATGGTCGAGTGTGTTTCTGCCTTGGAGGTCTCTGCTGTTTGGGTAGATTTTTATTGAGAGCCTCCACGAAGGTGGGTGCGTGGTTTGTGTTTTTATATGAAGGCAGTGCTTGTGTGTGTTCTGGAGGGCTATGTGTTTCATGTCGTATGCAAGTGTTGACCTCCTCTTGACCAGCTATTCCGGTCTTGGCTGGAGAGTGTGTGGCTTCCAATTTGGATATATAAGTGCATCTCTCACAAGTCTGAGTGTTGGGTGGTAAGAGGCGTGGGTTGTCAGTGTACATGAGGCAGTTGCTACATTGCCTCAGGATGCTCAAGTTCACCAGGTTAATAGGAGAAAGCACAGGGAACTGACCTTTAGATATGCCTGGAGGGGTGGGCATTGATAATAAGTACTGGAGCTGTTTCCTTGTAGAACGTTTAATGCTGATAGCACTTTTGTTTGCTACAATAATTGCTATAGGAAGTCTGGTAATGTGCTACACTAATAAGTTAGTAAAAGTACAGGAGAGGAGAGAACTAGCAGATCTAAGGGAAGAATTGAAGAGCAGACTTTGGCACCACTCAGATTCTTACAAACAGTCCTGGATACCAGCATATCTTTATCTGGACTAGACTAGTTACAGGAAAGGGGGGAAACAAGTGCAAATGTGGGCTTTTAAACCAGAAAGTTGAAAGAGATGGAAAAACTGCCCAAACAGCCAATAAACTACAATTTCTGGGCCAGAAACCACTCTTCTTGTGGTGGCTAGGCTACCTAATGCTTACCTTTACCACTGATAAAGTAGACGGCTTCCCTCCAATACAGAAAGGCTTGCATACAGTTCTGGATACAACAAATCTGTATCTGGACTACAATATTTACAGGAAAGGTGGGAAAAGAGCAAACGTGGGCTTTTAAACCAGAAAAGTAATCACTTCCAAGTCTGGAACCCAGGACCCTGTGCAGAACAATTACAGCAACATACCTCTACACCATCTGAGCTGTAAAAAGTTGCAACTGCCCTGTGTGAGGATCAAACTCACGACCTTCAGATTATGAGACTGACAGGCTACCTATTACACTAACAAGTCTTCATCTGTTCCTTTTTCTGTAGTCTTCTAACAGAGACACTTCCTGTCTTTATTGTTTTATAGTTTTCTCTATTCGATACTTCCATGATGGCATTTGATTTCACCCCTCCTTTCCGTTACTGCCGTGTTTTTTTGTGGTAAGACTTTATATGTTATTAATTTAGCTGCACAGTAATAAATCCTATTTACTTCTGTTATATTGCTAGAATTTCTATGAACAATTTTGATCACGGTGTTCATTTGTTTTCAGACTTCTAAAGTTTTAGGTTTTATTAACTTTCTGTAGTCTAGTTCTTTCATTGATCTTAATATGTCTATCTCTAATACATCAAACAATTCTTCCCTTAGATCATTTTCTTCTAAACTAAGGGTACATTCTTTGCTATCTGTTTCCTGTGGGCATTCCACAGAAAGTTCCAGAAAATCTTCTTGTACCATATTCTGTTCAGCTTCACCCTGTATCATCCGTTACTCTTTCATATGGGAACTCACTGGCCTATCACTCCACAACATTGACTGTGTCAGAGTTGCCACAGTTTCCTGTTCCTTCCCTTGCTGTGCAACTCCATCTGAACTTTTGTACTGGTTTCCTGATGAAGGCTCCAAAGCATCTTCATATGACAACTGATCAGATGCTTCCCACTCCACTGTTTTCTCCTTAAGTTGTGGATTCATTATTCTTTCATGCTGTGATGTTGTCAGAGTTAGACTTTCTACAATAAATCCTTCACTTTGCAGGTACTCCCTAACTTCAGTTTCTATTTCTTTAACTCCTCCATTACCCATCCTCTTTTCTACTTTCCCCCTTTGTTTTCTTCGTTTTTGTAATGTAAAATTTTCCATATCCGGATGTCTTTGCCTGTATTTCTCTTCAAATATATTTGGTGCTGCTTTTTTGTATTGATTAGTTTTGCTTTCTCCTTTGCATAAATATTGTACCATATTTCCCCACTGTAGGAATGTTTCAGTGTCTAGAGGATTCTACATTGTCATTTTTTTCTAGTCCTGGCAGCAGTGTGCCTACCAATTTGGTCACGTTTTTATCCTGGGACTTGTGCACCCAGCTGTCTTTTTTATTTTTAATCTAATTCTGTCCATGATATATGCTGTTTAAAATACAATCTATATATCAGTGTTGTCTTGGTAAGATGTTGTAAAAACAGGGTCTACCTTGTAAAGGTACTCACCAAGACCTGAGGATGGATTCAGTTACAGCAATACTACTCTCCTTTTCTTGATGATTTTTTCGTCTCTCCATTTGGGCCTCACATTATGAATTAGCTAATGCTGTCTTAGTGAGGAGACAGGCTGGGCTGCACAACCTCTCCATGGCTCAGAACAGGCTGGGCTGCACAGCCTCTCCATGGCTCAGAACAGTGCTGCTGGTTGATAAGCTGTTGAAGAGATCTTTCTGCACAGAAAGGCTGCCTTGTTATGTGAAATCTTTGCCTTTTCTTAATTTCTACAAATCTTTTGGGTTTCTAATACCATGACAGGAATGGACCCCATTCCTAAGTCAAGGTATGATTAAAGTTCATAAAATTAGTATTGTTTCATTCTTTGATGTCAGACAAAAATGTTCTTTGCAGCACCCGCAATGTGCCCAGTAATGACTCCTTCTGCAATTCATATGAAGTTACATGTATTGGTAGCAAATTTAAATAGGATTGTCGACTCTTTTTATAAGACCTGTTGCTCCTACTACTATTGGAACTGTCTGGGTATCTTTCTTCCACATTGCTCTCATTTCTACCTGCAAATCCTGATATTTTATGACTTTGTGTGTCTGTGTATGCAGGACACTGTAGTCACTGGGTGTGACGATTTCAATGATCAATGCTACTTTTGTTTTCATTTCCCGGACCACTATATTTGTTTTTCTAGCATCTATCTTTCAAATTGTTGCTAATGGGTGATCCCATGTGATGTAGACTTAGTCATTTTCTATGATGCTTTGTGGCTCATATTTCCAATGTTTTTCAGCCACTTCCATATCATAATCTTGCACAATCCCCAGTGCAACAGTCTCACCACATTATTATGCCTTTTCGTATACAGTCCTTCTGCCATTAATATGTCACAACCAGAAACGAGGTGTGCAACTGTTTCCAGTTCTGTTTTACAAAACCTACATTTGTCTGTTTCTCCCACATATTCAATGGACTTTGTAAACCAATGTGTACGTTGCCCACTATCTTGGGCTGCCAATATTAACCTTTCATCTCTTGGTTTGAATTCACCTCTCCTTAACCATTCCACCAACATGAGGGTTCTTCCAGAAGTTTTCTCTACTTACAACTATATTAATGCGTTTTCCACATTTCTTGCCTTTTCATCTGGTCCTTCACCTTATATTCTTTCTTTTGTTTTTTGGCACATTCATTTCCTGCCTGATCTTTATCTGCTTCTGGTTTGATTTCCATTCCTGCTTGATGCCAATATGCTTCTGCTAGATTAAGCAGAGAAGTAATCTTAGATTTATTCTCCTCATGTTTCAAAACCTTCACTATGCTTGGGTCTTGTGAGGTCAGCAGATATGGTGCGGAGTCCCACGATTGCAGATCTGTACATGTAATCAGTTTCAAGGAGGCCCATCCCTCCTTCGAAGCGAGGAATATATAATCTTGGTATGCACTAATTTTTTATAGATCATTTGGTAAGCACGAAGCATCCTTCTTGTTTTAATATCTAATCTATCCAACACATGTTGGGGCCAATCAATCACTCCAAAACTGTAAGTTAAGACAGGAAGAGCAAATTGGTATATAGATTGGATTTTGTTTCTAGATGTCAACGTTGTTTTCAGGATTAATTTAAGTCTTCTGAAGTATTCCTTACTAAGTTTTGTTCACATATATTCATGTTTTATTGCTGTTCCTTCATCAATCCTAAATATTTATACACTCCCTCTTGCTCAAGTTCTTTTATATCACATTCTTGTCCCAAACTGATGTTTTCCTGGTGCTGCAGTTTTTCTGCTTTAAAGGTTGCTTTTGCACATTTGTCAAGACCAAATGACATTCTTATATCATCTGAAAAAGTTTTGACAACTTGCAGTTGTGCTTTCAGTTCTTCATCTGATAAGCTATACAGTTTCAAATCATCGACAAAGTGAAGTTGAGGAGTATTCAGACTTTGTTGTTTTCTAGGAGCCAAACTATAGCCATGGCCTAAGCTGTTAAGTACACAGCTTAATGGGTTATGGGCAAGGCAGAATAACAACGGTCACAGAGAGTCACCCTGGAATATCCCCCTTTGAATTGTTATCCCTGAGATAATAATGTTTCCTTTATCATGGCTTATTTGCAAAGTGATTTGTCACTGTTTCATGGTCACTTTAATGTAGGCGATCAGTGTAGGGTGTATCTTATACATTTTTAAGCACTCTTTTATCCATGAATGTGGGATACTATCAAATGCTTTCTTCTAGTCAATCCATGCCATACTTAGATTCTTGCCCTTTTTACAATCCTCCGCTATGACTTTAACAACAAATGATTCTTTGTTCCATATGACTTTCTTTTATTGCCCTTTTGTTCTACTACCATAATTGAATTTTCTTCTAAATGACTATAAACTCTATCTGCATCAATTCCCGTGTATAGTTTATATGTCGTCGGAAGGCAAGTTATTGGTCTATAATTTTTGGGATAGCTTGCAGGTTCACTCTTAAGTAGGAGCATTGCTTTCCTCTTGTTAGCCAGGTTGGTGTCTATTCAGGGTGCGCTTGTTTATACTTCTTACTCATGGCTAAATCTTCATGCAACGATGTTAGTACTTTTAACCAAAAGTTAGGTACTGCATCTGGGTCTGGGGTTTTCAATTAGAGGCTTTTCTTACCTTTATTTCAATCTTTGTGGCTGTTACTTCATCCCATTTCATATTCTGTACCTTTAAACTTCTTATTCTTTTACTTCTTTTATCCATTTAGCATCTTTGTTATGTTCCACAGGATCTTCATAGATAGCTCTCCAAAATGCATCTATTTCTTCCTTTTTGGTGGTGTTTCAATTCCTTTTATCTTGTTTCCAATTCTCTATAAAACTTTTTTGGGTCATCAGTAAATTGTTTATTTTGTACTTTTCATTTATATTTATCTGTGTATCTTCTAAGTTTTTCCACCTGTGCTGACATTTTTAGTTTATTTGTGATAATGCATGATAAATCCTAATCTGTTATAATACTGCGCACTGATTTTATCACTTCTATCTTTCTGAGGATTTTTGTTGATCTGTTCCCTCTTCTATAATCTTCTAATAGTGACACTTCTTGTCTTAACTGCTTTACAGTTTTCTCTATTTGATATTTCCATGATGGTACTTGATTTCCCCCTTCCTTTCCCCTCACTACCCTGTATTCTTGTGGTAGAACATTATCAGTTATTAATTTAGCTGCACAGTAATATATCCTATTAACTTCTGTTATATTACATGGGTGTCTATGAACAGTCCTAATTACTGTGTTTTTTTGCTTTATCAAACTTTTGACTTTTTGGGTTTTATTGACCTACTACAGTCTGATGAACCACACGAAATAACAACTAAATGACAAAAAAAGTGTAAAAACGAGCCAAGCAGCAACAGCATGGACTGTTTAATGTTAGCGCTTTCGGTTAAGGATATTCCTCCACCTTCTTCAGATGTATACAATACAAAAAACCACAGCACCACTTTTTATACACAACGAGCAAACTAATTAAAAGCAATTAGATAGTTAATTGTTGTAAATACCTCATTACCTACAACACAATTATTTAAAGAGCTAATACCTTTAACCACACACTGAATATTTTAAAACTGTATATATAATAATATCATTAACTAAACAGTGTTCTCTTATACTATTGACAAATATTGAAATTAATGAAATAGAACAAACTGAAGAATAATAAAGTAAAATAAAATAAAATAAATTCAATTCAAATTCTGCTATCTACCCTCCACAATGCATGTAAATATGTTGTTATATGACCATTCAATACAATTGATTAATCTTACATTTTATATAGGAAGCCCAATGACTTTATAAATACATCCATAAATGTTATTTATAAAAATGAAACCAACAATAACAATAAATATAAGAATAAACATGAAAATAAAATTGAAGAAAAATGCATCATGAAAATTCATAAATGTAGACCACAAATAGTGGCTGTTGTTATTATTAATAGCAAAGTTATAGTTAAGAGGAACCAAATGTTTATTAAATAAATCTGTCTAATTCTCAATTAATTCAAAAACCATGAAGAAATTGTCACAATAAAAGTTGTCACAATAAAAGCATGACAGACATGAAAACAACCTCATCTCTTCAATGCTTTTAATTTGAGGATGCATTTAATAGATGCATACTCATTCAACCCTGGGGGTAAATGGGCAAGTCTTCTAATTTGCCATAGAACTTCCTGTTCTTCAAGCCATAGTTGCTATGGACCTCCCCTAAGGCATGTTTTTACATGTTGTATGACAGAAAATAGAAAAGAGTGATCAGAATGTTCACAAATATGCCTGGCAAGAGCATTGGTCATGTCCTTTCTCCCTATGGCATAAAGATGTTCGTAAACTCTTTTCTTTAATGACCTCTCCATTTTACCAATGTAAGACAAAGGACATCTCCTGCACAACGCCACGTACACTACACTTTTACTTTCACAGTTATATTTGTCATTGATGGAATAATTTTTGCCATTAATATTCACCTTGTTACCTGGTAAGATGTATTTACACTGTGGGCACATCCCACATTTCGACATTCCCATACTAGACCTTGTGATTTTTACAACTGACTTTTCAACAAGGTTCTTTAAATTGACCCCTCTCCTATATGTAAATGTTGGATGAGGTCCTATCACTTTGACTAGAGACTGGTCCTCCAAAATAATGTTCCAATTTTTGGAGATAATGCCCCTAATTAAATTGAAATCAATACAATATGTAAAAAGAAAATTGATAGATGGTAGTTCTCCTGTTTTAATCTTTGGTACTACCTGCATAGTTCCCCCTCCCAGCAAAGGCCTGAAGTGGCCTGCATCTCTTTTAATCTGAACTTCATCCATCACCTCTTTAATTAGAGAATTCGGATAGCCTCTCATGGCAAACTGTAAGCTTAGATTTTCACATTCACAAACAAAATCTTGTTTATCAGACACCATTCTTGCCGCTCTCACAAATTGTCCTTTCACCACACTTCTCTTTTGATGAAAGGGATGGCTACTAGAGAAGTGGAGATAGGAATTTGAATGAGTTGGCTTTCTGTGGATCACTGATTTAAATTTACTATTGGGGATGTCCTTACTCAGTTTGACATCTAAGAAACAGATCTCCTCCACCCCAATAGAATAGGTGAATTGTAGGAAATCGGTCATTTTTGAAATGCTGTTAATAAATTCAGGAATCAAATCTAATGAGCCTTTCCATAAAAAACACATATCATCTTGGTACCTAATGTACCAAGTGACATTTTGTTGATACACGTCATTTTGGAATAAAAACTGGTGTTCCCAATGTGCAAGTACACTGTTTGCAAAACTGCATCCACAGGGAGACCCCATGGCAATACCCGTCTTTTGGAGAAAGAACTGATCTTTAAACACCAAAAAGTTGTTTAACAACACTAAATCTAAAAGTGTTTCCACTAGGTACATTTGGTCATTAGAAGCCTCTTTACGCAGCATGAAGTTTCTCGTCCACTCAATACCCAACTGATGAGGGATAACCGTATACAAGTCTTTAATATCTACCACAAGGAAAATAAGATCTTCATTAAATTCAATTTTATCTATATGTTGCAAGAAGCTCCAAGAATCTTTACAAATTTGTGGCTCATTTCTTAATAAAGGTTTGAGAATGCTATCAACTAGTTTGGCACAAGCATACGTGATAGAACCCCTTCCATCTACAATTGGTCTGAAGGGGGGGTTAACCAACTCTTTATGGATTTTGGGTGTGCCAAACAAGGTGGGAATTCTAGGGGCTGGCATGGTTAAGTAATGTAAAGTATCACAATCTATGCTACCTTCAAGAAACAGGTCTTCCAATACTCCCCTGATCTTCTTGTAAGCCAGATGCACCTCATTAAGGCTAGACTTCAAATATGTGTCAGATTGTAAATGTTCAAGCATCTTTCTATCATATAGATATTCATCCATGAAAATAAGGCCCCCTCCCTTATCTGGCATCATAACTCTTATGCTGCATTCATTAAGGAGGGATATATAAAATGTAGGATTAATCAATTGCATTGAATGGTCATATAACAACAACATATTTACATGCATTATGGAGGGTAGATAGTAGCAGAATTTGAATTTAATTTATTTTATTTTATTTTACTTTATTATTCTTCAGTTTGTTCTATTTCATTAATTTAAATATTTGTCAATAGTATAAGAGCACACTGTTTAGTTAATGATATTATTATATATACAGTTTTAAACTATTCAGTGTGTGGTTAAAGGTATTAGCTCTTTAAATAATTGTGTTGTAGGTAATGAGGTATTTACAACAATTAACTATCTAATTGCTTTTAATTAGTTTGCTCATTGTGTATAAAAAGTGGTGCTGTGTTTTTTTGTATTGTATACGTCTGAAGAAGGTGGAGGAATATCCTTAACCAAAAGCGCTAACATTAAACAGTCCGTGCTGTAGCTGCTTGGCTCGTTTTTACACTTTTTTTGACCTACTACAGTCTATTTCTTTCACTGATCTTAATATGTCTGTCTATTAAGTCAAGCAACTCTTCTCTTAGCTTGGTTTCTTCTAAACTGAGGGCGCATTTTTTGTTTTCCGTTTCCTGTGGGCATTCTATAGAAAGTTCTATTACATCTTCCTGTGGCACCTTCTCTTCAATTTCATCCTGTCCCATCCATTGCTCTGTCATATGGGAACTCACTGACCTATCACTCCTCAACATTGACTGCATCAGTTTCCACAGTTTCCTGTTCCTTCCCTTGCCGTCCAACTTCAAGTGAATGTTTTTACTGGTTTCCTGTGAAAGGCTTCAAAATATCTTGATATGGCACCTGGCCAATTGCTTCCTGTTCCACTCGTTTCCCATTAGTTTGTATATCCATTGCTCTATCATGTTGTGGTCCTTTCTGCATTAGATTTTCTACACCGAATCCTTCACTTTGCAGGTACTCCATAACCTCAGTTTCTATTTCTTTAACTTTTCCATTACTAATCTCCTTTTCCTGTTTTTCTTATTTTTTGTCTTGTAAGATTTTCCCATATCTGGATTTCTTTGCTGTATTTCTCTTCAAATATCTTTGGTGCTGCCTTTTTTGCATTAATTAGTTCTGCTTTCTCCTTTGCATAGATATTGTACCATGTTAAATCTTTTTCTTTCCCATGCCCATATTTCTTCTTCAGATGTCTCCTGATCTTCCTGCTTCTCCTTAATTTGAGGACTCGCTCTATCGTGCTGTAAAGTAATCTGTGTTAGACCTTCTACATTAAATCCTTCACTTTGCAGGCACTTCATAACTTCAACGTCTATTTTTTTAACTTCTACTTTACTATTTTTCTTTTCTACATTCCGTCTTTGTGATATTATTTTTTTATTGTGAAATTTTCCGTATCTGGATGCCTTTGTCTGTATTTCTCTCCGAATATCTTTGGGGCTGCCTTCTTTATATTTATTAATTTGGCTTTCACTTTTGCATAAATATTGCACCATATCAAATCTCTCTTTCTTTCCCATGTCCATATTTCTTTTTTATACTTTTCAAAAATATCTAGGTTTTGATGTTTACATTTTCACACTTCCTCATATACTTTTTTTTCCCAAACAGATCAAAATGTCTTGGTCTATATACTGTTTTTTAAACATCTGTTCTATTAATGAACACAAATTTTTATTTAAAGCTTCTGACAGTTTTTACTGTGGAAGTATTTTTCTTTCCACTAATTTATCTCTTAAACTTTTTGTATATCCTGTGGCTGGAAATTCTGGGCTTTTTCTTTCTTATCATCAATAGTCCACTCTATTGTCTATATGGCTCTTCTTTGGCCTATCAGTTTTTGTGAATTTTGTGAACTGCTACTTCCTTCTACAACAGGGGGCCATCCTCCCCCTGGGCCTGGCCTGGCCCCATTGTAGGAATGTTTCCGTATTTTGAGGATTCTACATTGAAATCTCTGCCTTGCAGATAGCATAATGTTCATCCAGATCAAGTTTGTCACTCCACCTATGCACACAATGCTAGCAACACTTTCTCACAATGGGTCATACCTTCCAGTACACACTGAGCAAACATGACTTGGGGCTTACAACTCTAGCGCCACTGAAAAGGAGCTATTGAAGTCCATCACCAGGGAATCTAGAGCGTTAGCGCAATTCTCCAAAAAGAACTGAAGGAATGATTCTGGATCTGCGTAGTTGAACAAGTTGCTCTCAGTTCATAATCAGGGGGACTATAATATGGGATATCCAGGCCAAACTGACCAAGAAAGTGGGCAGAACAAGAAAATGGATCCATCACAAAGTCAGAGGTCATCACATCCATTAGGAAGATCAAGTCCAGAACATGGGCTAATTTATGGGTTACAGAGATTGAGCACATCCAGAAACCTCTCATTGTACAGCAGACTTATCTTGCAAGTGTCTCTGATTCATCATCAGTGCAAATATTCAAGGCAACCAACATGCCATATGTTGATGATTAACAGCTGAGTCAATGAAGGGTTTGAACTCCTGTAGGAATGTCCTCACACAACCTGGTGGGCTATATATGAGGATAAACCTACAATTTGCTCCCACAACAAGAATGTACTGACATGAGTTGGTCTTCCTTGTGGCAATCTGAGTCATCCACAGGCAGTAGTCCCACCCCTGAGTGTACCAGTCATTGGGTGCTGTATTACAAAGAGCCCAGCTGTAATGGCTGCAGCCAAATGAGGGCCAAAGTTTTCATCCTGCCACATTAGTCTCAGTAATAAAGGCCAGATCAGCATCTCACAGATAATAGCTATTTTACAGCAGATTGATCTTGAATTATCATACAAATGGGGTCTTAAAGAGAATGGGTCCCTGGTAACTGTCACTGATGAAAGAGCAGAACGCTAGGTACTGTAAGAAGACAGAAACTTTGATGGCTTACCATAGGAAAGAAGCCTCTCCACTACTGGAATGCACAGGGGAGCATCCATAAGGGACAGGAACTGTTTAGGACCACCGTGTTTGCATACAATATGTAAGCAGCTACAAATCTACAAATGTGGAAAACACTAACACACACACACATGTGTGTATACACACACTCATATATATATATATATATATATATATATATATATATATATATATATATATATATATATAGTCAAAGAGATTGTGTGAGCCAGTATAAATACTGAACCCAGTAAGTGCAGTACATTTAAAGAAATAAATTATAAAATCAAATTAATAAAAGCTGAAAAGTCCTTAATAATTTGTTAACCAGCCACTGAGAAGCAGGCTATATATATATATATATATATATATATATATATATCGTTCTAAAAGAAGGGACAATTTCTGGCAAGTAGTATTGGAGGCAAATGGGGATGAATGACACTATTTCCATTGCTCCAGTATTAAAACTGAGAGCAGCAAAACTTTAATTTCAGTTCTTCTTTTTTAAAAACATTTTGTATTAAGTATACATACACATATATATTTGTTAATAAATTTGCACCTTATACCTCTTATGCATCAATTCTATATATTTATATATTTTATGTATGGTTTTACACAAATTTTATATATTTATTGACATGGTTATATTATATTGTATAATATAGGTGTAAGAGAATGTTTCTATTTATGTTTAAATGTTAGTAAAGCAGGTCAGCGTTTCTATGTTAATGTGTCTTTAAATAATTAATTGTTTTAGGTATTTTGAATTTTATATGCATTGTGATAGGATGAATCTAATTGAGTACACTATTTAAGAATTAATTTTTCTATGGCTTTTATCTGATGAAGTCATTTCATGACAAAAATGTATGGTATTTGGAGCGTTAATGTGTATGGAGCCTCTGTGACTGAATAAAACGTATCTACGATATTTTGGGTTCATGTTCCTTCCAGGTGCCTGTTTTTGTGTTAAGATTAAAATGGCCTGCAAAGGCAGCTAGCCTAGTACACACCTATGAACCTATAAAAACACTTATCACTGTTCTTGGTTGTGAAGCAGTGTGTGTCTTGGTGGCATTAGTACAGGCATTACATTGAACACATGGAAAACATGCAGTAGACTTGTTAGTTTTAAAGATATCTTGTCTGAAAGTTATGAGCATGTTTCTGCATGTTCAGTATTTGGCTAAGATTCTTGACCTTGCAATAAATGAAGTCTATGTCATTTGGTCCCCATGAAGTATAAGCCAAAATGATTGTACAGGGGATTTAAGTTGCTTGGCATTGCTTTCATATGTAGTGATGAATCAGGGTATGTTTGACTGGACAGCGTCCTCCCGTTGTGGTCTGTATTGTAAAAGAGAGTCCCAGAGCATAGTATCAACTTCTGATTTAATCTGATCTGAAAAATCCTGAACATAATGCTGTGCAGTAATCTGATGTAAATCAGTAGACAACTGTTAATAGTATTCCTGTGAAGAACAATTTTTATGAACTATGATGAATTGATTCTAAGGGATACTTTTTTCATGTGAGGCAGATGACAGTTGGAGAATGCCAGGAGAGAATTCTTGGAGAAAGACTTATAGTAAAAAGAGAGGTCTTATTGATGAGATGTGTATCACTGACATCCAAAAAGTAAAATTAAAGACTTCAGCTTGTAGTTTAAACTGTATGTCAAATCTAGTGTGATTGATATGTGTAAAAATAAATGTCTGAAGCTCATACTTGAAACCAGCGCAAACCATCCAACAGCCATTCAGACAGTGACGCTTCATGACAGTGTGTTTTAAAACAAGATTATTGCTTGAATTGTAAAACTTATATTCAAAATATCACCTAAAATGATAGTTGTAAATGGAGACAGAAGATGCCCCTATTGCATTCCCTTTGAGCTGTACATAGCATTCATCATTGTAATAAAAAAAAAAAATTAATTAGTACCATCTCTGTGAACAACTTCTTTTGGCTTTTCCCGGTTAGGGGTCGCCACAGTGGATCACCTGTCCGCTCATGATTGGCAGTGGAGTTTTACAGTGTCGAGTTGCCAGCCTGGCGCCCAACCTTCCACAGAAGGCACACACATGTACACACTCACACCTAGGGCTAATTTAGAGTGTCCAATCCACCTACAGCATGTCTTTGGGATGTGGGAGGAAACTGGAGCACCCGGAGGAAACCCACGCGACCATAGGGAGGACATGCAGACTCTGCACAGAAGGCACCCCAGCCGAGGATCGAACCGGAGAACCTCTTGCTGTGAGGTGGCAATGCTAACTGCTGTACCACCATTGCTGCCCAGTAACATCACTGTGAACAGTGCAATAAAATTGTTAAACTCAAAGGTGAATATATCAGCATATGACAACTAAAATCTCAAAGTTTCTATTCCAAGTTCTTGAGGAAGGTTAGTGTAGAAAAATTTTCTGTCTAATGTGCATAGAAGTGTGTTGTTCTATATTTGTAATATTTGTAAATCACCCATCAACTGCAAAAATGGGTGGTGTCTTTAATCCTAGAAGTAACTAAGTCTAAAAGTGCTTTCACGCAGTGTTCCAAATAATCAAAAATAGATTCAGTGAGGAACTCTTTGTCCAAGACAGTAGGGCAACCAGGTTGACGGTTCAAAGTTTTTTCATTTTTAGAAGGTTATACAAAATCTGAAGTGTTGTGATATTCTACAGAAAGTTCCAGGCTGAGTGTTCTAGATGTCACTGAGATCCACTCAGTAAGTGAGAAATTCCTTAATTTCTCTCTGAAAAAAAGTGTGTGTAATCATAGTTTAATATATTATTAACCCCGTGCTGGGTGTGGATAATGCTGGATTTACCCACAATTGGTGTGGTTTGGTCATGAGGGTGAAGCCAGGCACAGTCTTGGTAGACCAGGTCAACCACATCCAGGCAGAACAGGCACTGGTCATGGAGACAGGGGACCTGGAGTATTACCTCATTCTCCACAATGGAAATGTTTGGTTTCCATGTTGTCTTTTCACCAGAATCTGCAGTGTGTTACTACTTCCTCTGTTTTTAAGCATTGCTCCATAGTTATGCAAAACAGTGGAATTAACATCTTGTTCATAAGTGGCCCTGAAAAATCCTTACACCAACAGTAAAAGCCTTGCCCATATAGCATGCTGTTTGTGGGTCCAACAGCTATATATCTCTAGCCACAGGAGTTTACTGAGCAAATGCCCCTCACAATACAGTACCTATAAGAATGCAACTGACTGAGGTGACAAAACTGTTTTCTCTCACAGTTAAAAAGATTTTTGCATATGACATATGTGTGACCTATACAGGAGTTTTTTTTGTATTAAAACTGCTGTCAGCTAGAATGTGTTGGATTGTGCCAATACTTATGGGTGTACAAAACACTTAAAATATTGACTAGCTTATTTGATGTTATGTCAACAATTACAGTAGCAGTTAAAAGCAGACAGACTTGACAAAATGTACTTGTAAAATGTAGCACTTAACTCGTACAAGCAAAGTTTTACTTTACACTTACAACTACTAGCAGGGTTCAGATACTGCAAGTTCAAAAGTTGTTGTTTTATGACTTTAGTAGCACAGTGGGTTTCAGCATCTTCTCTTGTGCAAATTCACCTGGATGGGTGCAATGATTATGCAAATTTGGACTCAATATACTATTGCCTCTGAATCACTCAGCACATTGGGAAAACCTGTTAAACATCGTGATCAGTTGTATTCATTGCTGTGCACACTCATGGGTTCCTGCAGATAGCACTGTCCATGTGTAGTCTACGCCTTGCCTCTAGGGGAGATTTGTAATTTCATAAATATGCTCATGGGAATAGAGTCACTGTGGAGACATCTTTATTATCAGCATAAACAGGGATACAGCACCTCCATGTTTTACCATTCTGAATCATTCAAGAATGGGCGACCTGTAGATCGCACCCTGAATGGAGAATTAATGTTCTCCAGCAGGGTGTTAATCTACAGGAAATGCTCACTGAAAAATGAGTCTGTCACTTCCTGGCAGCATATCAAGCTGTCGTGGAACTAAGACTGAAAATGAACTAACAGCCTCCATTATTTTACCACTGCTAAGCAGTGCTTCTGGTGTTTTGCAAGTGTAAAAAAAAAAAAAAAAAAAAAATATATATACATATATATATATATGGGTCCCCTTCTAAACATCTAAAACCCATAACGTCTAATTTCATAACATTGAGACCAGAACATCTAACAGTACAAATCACATGAAAATAACATCTCCTCCAGATATAACAACATATAATGATACCAAACGTACTTTTTACTATGTTTCTGCAGTGGGGCTTGATAAGGAAATTAACTTTTTCCCACTGTAGTGCGATCTGGGAGTTGGTATATTTAATTTACGGGGGGTGAAGGGGGGCTTGCCCCCATGCATAAACGTAGTAAAAAGTGTGTTTGGTAGTTTGGTGGTGTTTTATGTGGAGAGGATGTTATTTTCTTGTGATTTGTAGTGTTAGATGTTATGAAATTCGATGTTATGGGTTTTAGATGTTTTGGTCTCAATGTTATGAAATTAGATGTTATGGGTTTTAGATGTTTCAAAGTATATATATATATATATATATATATATATATATATATATATATATATATATATATATAAAGGAAAATTTAAAAAAAAGTATGTATGTGTTTAGGTCTGTGTGTGAGAGTGTATGAGTGCATGAGTGAGAGTGACATCAATCGAGTCATTATTTTTACACTTGCTAAGTAGAGCTTTTGTAAAAAGTAAATAATACAGAAAAAAGTGCATATGTGTGTTTATGCTTCTGTCTGTGTGAGCATATATGTGCTTGCGTGCTTGAAAGCGAGGTGTATGTGAGTGAGAAAGAGAGAGAGTGAAGAGTGGAAGTGATGAAGCCCTGGCAACAGTGAAGAGATTTTCATACCTCTCAACCTTTTACCTCAAGATATCTATATAAAGATTAAAATAAAGGGGGAACAAATGTAAAAAAATAGGAACATATTTTAAATATTGCTGTTATAACTAGGACATGTGTTAGCATGCATATTCTAAGGTGCAAGTGTGTGTGTGTGTGTGTAAGAGAGACTGAACAAAGGCTTAAAAATAGGAACAGATTTTAAATGTGTTGTTATAAAATTACAAAGTAGTTTAAATAACAGGATTTGTGTTAACATGAATTTTCTGAAGAAAATAAAGTCTGAAAGTCAAATGTATGTTATTATTTAGTGACTTGAATCCCCAATGACTTTCAACAAACCACAAATTTCATGAGTAAGGGAGCAAAGAATAAATTAAAGATCTAGATATTTTTAAAAACGTGTGTATTCTGGATGTAAAATGCTTCCTCCAGCACCACTGACATATACTACAGCAACTTTAAAACATTAGGCGGGGGAACTATTTTAGATCAAAAATATATAAAAAAAAAATAATATAGCAATAAAAAAAAGTAAACAAAACACAACAATTTTACAGACAGCCCATTCTCTAAGTGCAATAATGCTCTCCAGGGTGTGTGTTATTGTGGAAATAATGTCCTGCCAAGGGTGTAGAGGCTCTCCACCTGCGGCGTTGGGCCTCAAAATACCCCTGGGCAGGCATTATTTCTACAATAACACACACCCTGGAGGGCATTATTGCTTACTTATAATACAATACCTATATTAGCCTAGTCCATAATTTGCCACACAAATCAGCTGCCTGTCAATGCCTGTCATTACATGGTCAATGGTACACATGAGAACTGTTTGGATGCAAATTTTCTGCCATTTTGTTTTCCTGGGATTCTTCATGGTGACACATCATGGCTGAAAAAGGTAACACTCCTTTTAGAGCCCAGAGTTAGTTGTGGAGGAGTCAAAAATCCTTTTCTCCTTCTTTGATAAAGGTTACAGCTAGAAGCTCCTGTAAGTGGCCTGTCAAGGGCTGCAGTATAAGAGTGAAGCCTAGAATAATTTAGCTCAAGCTCTCACCCCTGTCACTGGTGTCCCATGCACACAGGAACATTGCTGTCACCATTACAGTGATCTGAAGTGATGACATCCTAACTTCCTAGGCCAATGGGAGGGTGCAGTTAGATAGAAGGCACCACCTATATATTGTGAGTGGAACTTGGTTAGCCACACATATAACCTGACAGTGTATGCCATCCACAGATCTTGCACACTTCAGATTTTCTCTTCATAGCCCCTAAAGCTAATGCAGAGACTAGGCAGCTGCACAGGAGGAGGTTTTAAGAGACTAGTAGGGTGAGTATACTTGTTTCACAATGGGCAGATGTTAATATTAAGTATCTGTTGTGGTAGTATTGGTGCAGTTTTATGCAGTGTAGCTCTTATGCATCATTGCCATATCTGGATTTATTTCCATAGTTCAACGGTAACAAGATGACTGTTGGATGTTGTGTGTGTGTGTGTGTGTGTGTGTGTGTGTGTGTGTGTGTGTGTGTGCACGTGCGTACATGCGTGTGCGCACATTCATGCATGTGTGTGTGTATTTGTGCAACCTGCCATATACTTGGACAATTCTGATGATTCCTGTAGGTTCAAGCCCCTCTCTTACTTATGAATGTTATCAGCTTCATTGTATGTGTCCTTCTCTCTCCACACCCTGCTTATGATTGTCACTATCTCTTCTAATACATGCATTTATTTTGTTTATTATTTGTTCCACTCCATTTATTTTACTATTATATGCAGCAGCATCTAGACCTACAATCATCCCTCAGACAAAGCTTGTCGGTCCCCCACAAGAGGCAGAAGCAATGTCAGCACCACCAGAAACACCCAGCACATTTGGGTCCTGGCCTGCTACAGTCTCTTCTACACCTCCTACCCAGCTCGCACCACTCACTACAGGTACACCTGCACTACATGCTGGGATTGCTGCTGACATTGTGGAGCAGATAATCAACAGGAGGTTAGATGCCCAAATCGTCCACTCCTATGGCAACTTATTGAGTTGCATCCTTGTCCAGCACTGTCTCCACCATCTGAGACAGGGTCCAGTGATAATGGTACCCAGTGTGGTGAGTAAGCTCCCACTGGATCACAGCTGACAGGTACAGCAGCTGCAGAATCCCATCCTATCCCCAATCATGTTGTTGCCCTTTTTGTATCTATTCCCACCTCTGTTTGTTTTACAATATGCTCCTCAGCATTGTCTTTCCCTCTGTGTGTCTGATGTCTCCTTCATCAGTGTTTCCCCTTTCATCTTTGTGTTACCATCTTCCCTGTCAGTCTTGTCCATTCCTTTGTTACTTGCCCTAACCCCCTTACTTCCTTTTCTGCATTCCCAACTTACTTTCTCTAAAGTGCATAACAAATGGGCATCTGTACCACAAAATAAAATTGGTCTCACCGTCTCCTCCTCCTTGACGGTCATTCCTTAGTTTTTTCACCTTATGACATTCATAATTCTCACTGCTGCAGTAGCATTTGGCTGTCTGGGTTGTTTCAGCCCATTCTCTAAGTGCAATAATGCTCTCCAGGGTGTGTGTTATTGTGGAAATAATGTCCTGCCAAGGGTGTAGAGGCTCTCCACCTGCGGTGTTGGGCCTCAAAATAAAATTTGTCTCACCATCTCCTCCTCCTTGACGGTCATTCCTTAGTTTTTTCACCTTATGACATTCATAATTCTCACTGCTGCAGTAGCATTTGGCTGTCTGGGTTGTTTCTTGCCCAGAAAGCAACAACTAGCTTGCTTCAAAAGCTCTTGCTTCCTCCCACGTCATCCATCTGGCTGCAACCATTCAGATAAATAGCAGCCAGAAGAAAGTGACTTCAGTATGTTCATGCCTCTTCACAGAAAGCAACTTAGGAACTCCTTGGGAACAGTAAATGGTCTACAGCTTGATTTCTTGCAGATACGTCCCCTTTAGGGAAACCTTCCACACAGAATCAATTGCCCTTTTTAAGATTAGGGCATCTTTTTTTCTAATTTTTGACTAACAGTGGCATTTTTATCTTTAATAAACCAAGTATTTCTTTAAATAGCAGTAGTTTCCTGTCTACTGTCTAGGTTTAGAGGCTTATTTATTTTTTGAGTGGGCATTTTTCTGTTAACAGTGTACTACTTCTGCTGTTTTAATTTTATGTTTTATTTAAAGGGAGTGTTAAAACTACGGATATTGTTTGTAGTACTTCTGTACTTTGTGGCAATTTTCCTGAGTGTTTGCTTTCAGTTGTGACAGCAGAGGGAGAGAAAATATGGTTCAGTCAGGGATATTATGTGCTGCTAGCTATACCTTCGTTTTGGGATTGTTTGGGGAAGTATAAGTGAGTGCATGCTGATTGTAAACACTTTGTGACAACTTACCTTTTGACCGACTCTTTCCAGCACTGCTTACTGACAATTAGGCTTTTTCCTTGGTGACAGCATGGATACTCACTCCCCTGCAGTTGGTTCTTCTCCCACTGTACCTAAAAAGACAGAAATTACTAAAAGAGAGTCATTGTAATTTCCGTGAGCTACGTTAGTGCCCGATCCACTTTGTGGGAGATTTTGTAGTGGCCATTCATTGTTCCTCAGCTCCCCTCCTATGGATTCCCAAGGCCAGGACTCTGATTCTGGAGAAAGCACATATATCTCATCTCCCTTGGAGGAGTTTTCTTTTTCTGAGTCACTTTCTTGGATTTACAATGTCTTTTTGTGGGAACAAGTGGAGGATCCACCTGAAATAAGGAGATACTTTGAGTTCTTACACGTGGAGGTCCCACATGTTATTGCTGTTCCTCTTATTTTTCCAGCCTAGGAAGATGTCTGTAATGCTGCCAGCAGTAATCCTGATTCCAAGTCTTCCATCCCTGATAAAGTGGATAGACTTTATAGAGTTTTCCAGGCTAACAAATTCTCATTTTCTCATCTTTGGTTTCATCCTGCAGCCATTTTTACCTTAGCATCACATGACAATAGGCATTTGGTGAATCCTTTACCCTTTCCAAGGGATAAAGAACGTAAGGTGTTGGCTAGATATGGAAAGAGAATTCTTCTCTACAGCCACTTTGGCTTCTAGGAATACTGAATTACAGGGGCTGTATGTGGAAGAATACATTATGTTGAAAGGAATACGCTACAAATCTGCCTTCTGAGGAAAACTCCTTTGTGAATCCCATTATTTCTAATATCAGGTCTCTAAGCACACACTAAAGAATGTGTATGCTGTGTCTAAAGTGCCTAGGCATGCAGTAAAGAGTGCGTATGCTATGTCTAAGCATGCACTAAAGAGTGCATATGCTGTGTCTAAGCATGCAGTAAAGAGTGCGTATGCTATGTCTAAGCACGCACTAAAGAGTGCATATGCTGTGTCTAAGCATGCAGTAAAGAGTGCGTATGCTATGTCTAAGCACGCAGTAAAGAGTGCATATGCTGTGTCTAAGCATCAGTAAAGAGTGCATATGCTGTGTCTAAGCAGCACTAAAGAGTGCGTATGCTGTCTAAGCACACACTAAAGAGTGCGTATGCTGTGTCTAACCATGCACTAAAGAGTGCGTATGCTGTGTCTAAGCACACACTAGAGTGCATATGCTGTGTCTAAAATGTCTAAGCATGCAGTAAAGAGTGTGTATGCTATGTCTAAGCATGCACTAAAGAGTGTATATGCTGTGTCTGAGCATGCAGTAAAGAGTGCGTATGCTGTGTCTAAGCACGCACTAAAGAGTGCATATGCTGTGTCTAAGCACGCAGCAAAGAGTGCGTATGCTATGTCTAAGCACGTAGTAAAGAGTGCATATGCTGTGTCTAAGCATGCAGTACAGAGTGTGTATGCTGTGTCTAAGCACACACTAAAGAGAGAATATGCTGTGTCTAACCATGTACTAAAGAGTGCGTATGCTGTGTCTAAGCACGCACTAAGTGTGTATGCTGTGTCTAAGCATGCACTAAAGAGTGCGTATGCTGTTTCTAGGCCACCGTCATGCAGCTGTGCTAAGGTGGTTTGCTTGGCTACATAACCAAAGGGTCATTGATGAAGTTAAAAAAATGAAATTTTGTACTCTTCTTTATTTAAAGAAGTTGTGTTTGGTACATTTGCTACTCAGGTACTCAAACAATATGGTGAAAGAGGGAAATTAGTTCAGGGAGTTAATAAACCTTTTCTGATCCCCCATTATAAATCAAATAGATAATCTTACTCCTTCAGAAAACTAACTAAATAGTCCCTGCCTACTTCTGGCAAACAGGGCACACTGAAGAGGGTAACAACATTAATAAAACTCAGTTATCATTTTAGATAATTAAACCTTTAGAATGACTATATCTGCATTCTTCCTTGTCCTGTCCTGCCACATCAGTGTCAAAGGGATACTAGCTGGGATCCATACTATAATACCTCTTTTTATCTGGGATCTCAGGGACCCTTGCATGTCATTACAGACAACATCATAGTGCTGTGGCACTTCAGCTAGTAGGGGACATCAGTTCTTTCCCTCTGTGCCAACTGGCTAAGAGCTTGGGTGTTAGCTCTGCAACATTTCTTGATCCTTCAAGCACTCTGCATCCTGTCAGAGCAATATTTAATGGCAGATAGGCTGTGTAGGATCAGGATAGGCACTAGTTATAGAGAGGGTGTTCCTGGGAATGATCCAGTTGTGGGGAGCATCTCAAGTCGATTTGTTTGTCTCCTTGCAAAACAGCAACCTAACCAGCTTCTTTTTTTAGGACTCCTGTCAGGTAGACTGAGGAAACAGATGCATTTCCACCCTTTCCACTGATATATAGGGTCATTCTCAATATTCAGAGGGACTCTTCAAAGATCTCTGTGGTAACTCCCCTTAGGCCTAGTCAATGGTGGTGCTCCCTTCTTATGGAATTGGTAAGAGATTGATTGCCATAATCTTCCTCACAGAATGGATCTTCTCACACAAGAGCAGGGGTGTTTGATACACCTCAGTTTCCAACTACTACAACTGACTGCTTGGATGATTCAATTCTGATACCTTTTAGGCACCTGTTTCATGAGGAAGTACAGCAGGTACCAAGGGAAGTAAAAAAAAATGCCTCCATGAAGTCATACATATAGCCAATAACCGGGGCCTTAATAGGATTATATATCACTGGTTCTCAATATCTGTGTGAGTTACTTTTCTCTAGTCTATCTTATTTCTCTGACAAGGTTCATCTTGTGGTCATTTCACCATGTCTACCCATGACTTGACCCCGGCCATCTTTGTTTCTCATTAAACAATTCACAAAAGGGATTTCACATATGAGGCCACCTAGAAAGGAGGTGGCTTCATTTTGGAACCATAACTTTGTGCTGGTAAAACTGACCACATCTCAGTTTGAACTGGCTCATGTTGCAGATTTTTGGTTCATTACTTGGAAAACTGCTCTTATTACTCTGACATCTGCAAGAACAGTATCTGAGTTGCAGGCTCAGATGGTTGGTGAATACAATCTCGTATTCTCAAGGATAAGGTCATTTTAAGAACAAATCCCTCATTTATACCCAAAGTAGTCTCAGAGTTTACTTTGAAGCAGGACAGCAGTCTCCTGGTGTTTTATTCAGAACTTCAAATCCAGGAAGAAAAAACGTACATACCCTAGATATACATAGATAGCGCAGGTACTATTTCAACAGAACTAAGTCCTTTAGACAAGCTGATAAGCTGTTTTATGATTTTATGCTTTTATGCTGAGAATAAGAAAAGACAACTTGCCTTTAAACAAACTGTTTTTAGATGGCTGTCCTCAGCTATTGGTTGTTGTTGTTCTCACAATGGCATACAGGTTCCAGGCAGTATCAAGACATGTTCTACGAGAGCCTTATACTTTATGATGGCATATTTGTATAGGGGTGGACTCTAGAAGTATTCAGGCAGATACTTGGACCTCTGTGCATACATTTACAAAGCATCACAGACTGCATTCCTTTTCCATATCTAGATCTAGCTTTGCAAGGGCCATTCTCCAGGGGCTCCTGGAACCTTATCCTTCCTCCCCCCAGTTGGATAAGTTTTGGTAAACAACCCAAATAAATAAAGGCAACTGCAGCAGCGGGAATGATGAACATAGTGCAGCTGTGTAAGAGCTTAGCATAACAGCTGATGCTCAAATTCCACACCGCTGCAGTAACCCCGCCCACCATTCTACTTTTCTTTCCTATGCATATTTTTTTCTGTTTTCTTTTTTTTTTTTTTTTTTGAGAATATAAAATGCTTTTGTGTTTGTTTATAATCAGATGTTCAAGATGAGGTTACTTCCTATTTTTTTCTATAGGAAAGAAAGTCCTGAAGTCACTTCTTTCTGGTTGCTATTTATCTGATTGGTGCTAGCCAATCAGCAGCCAGAGGGAAGGTGGGGAGGGAGCCAGAGCTTTGAAGCAGGAAGATTGTTGCTTCCTGGGCATTAAACAACCTAAAGGTTTTTGCAGCAGTGCAGAATTTAAACAGCTACTGTTCTGCAAGGGTGTAGCCAGGCATACACTTTGTACTCTACAGTGTACATTTTTCTTTGCTTCATTCAGCAGGACCGGCTTTAGGTTAACTGGTGCCCTAGGCAAAAGGGCTCCACAGTGCACCCCCAACACCAACCGGTACCCCTATCCTGGTCCACCTAGACCATCCAGATTACTTTTTTCTTCCTTTTCTCACAGATTGTCCTACTGTTCAGTTTTTTTCTGTATTCATTTAACATATTTTAAAGAAACCACTTCTTTACTACAAAGAATAAACAAATAAATACTGGCAAAACATCACTGCTAGAGCGGCGCCCTAGGGGCCTGCCTAGTTGGCCTATGCCTAAGGCCGGCTATGTCACTCAGAAACATTGTAATTTTTTTACAGGACAGATTATTTTTCAACTATCTAAATTAATGTCTTAAACAATAAGTATATAACTTGCCTACAGAGAGGATTGCAAATCTAAAAACAATATCCTTAATTGTTTTAGAGAGAACCACTGAAAATGATGAGTACATTTATTAACTGCAAGGGGGCAACATTTTGAAAAATGTGTTCATTTGTTTGAAGTGCCAGGTGAGTTGGGGGGGGGGCAGTAAAAGGAGTTCATGAGTACAAAATGGAATTTTCTGAGTATACCCCTGCTGTAGTGCTAAGTTCTTACACAACTGTACCTTCTGTCCCTTGCTTGATTCCCCTGGTCATGTCTTCCCTGTGCTCATGTGCTCAGATTTCATCCTTTAATTTGGTCACAAAATAGATAAATGCACCTCAGTCATGGCCATTTAAGACTTCCGAATTACTTCTCCTTCTTGCTGCTACTGTGGGTGGGGTATTATGCAGTGCACTGTTGATGTGCTGTGATAAGCACTGATACTTGTCATATAGCTAGAGGCTAGGCTGCTGTATTTCACACCTCCAAATGTTATGCGCAGATGGTATCGTACCCTACTTATATTGGGCTTTACCTCCACTAGACACTCAAATGAACTGTCCATCACTGTGTGGAAGATGGGACAGTCGAATACCAGTGTGACCACAAATTTTGAAGCATTTCTCTTTGAGGGCTAGCAGTGCCAACTATGGCTTTGAAAAAGGAGTTAAAATCCTGTAGATGGAATCATGTGGAAGCCACAGTCTCCCTCTACCTCTTCCACCAGCATTACATGCCAGGACTCCCTGATGAGCAGTAACAAGGCTCACAATATAGGGCTGAGGCTGGAGCAGACTGGCATTAAATGTGATACGTGCAAAAAGTGTATGACATAATGGTGAATAATGCCACCACAATTCACAATTACAGTGATATGAAATATAGAAATACTGACCTTATGAGGCAATAGGAGGTCAAGGTGATGGAAGTCACCACTCTATACAGTAAGTATGTCATGCTTAAACTTCCCAATGCAAACTGCCACTGTCTGACGTGCAATGTGTAATGAATTACTTTTCTTTTTCCATAGCTCCTGAACAGATGGAAGGAAATATGCAGCTGCACAGGAGGGGGTTTGAGTACCTCAGGGAGTGCCTAGGTGAATATACCTATTACAGGTAGCATATCTTGACATGTTAGCAAACCAGTCAGTTGTCATACCAGTACTTTAGATAGTTATGTGTTTTTGCTGGGGATGTCACATTATCAAATGTACAGAGTGGTACTTAAAATTTAAAATACATATGTCTTGCCAGCAGCATCATAGACCATTTATAAATTGTTACCACCCGTGCAAGTTATGTTGTACACTGTCAGGATAAGATCGACCCTATAATGGGATCTTTGTTAATATGGTACAATAATAGTTAACTGTACATTCAACAGGTATGTTAGGAAATACAACTGTCCATATAGGGAGTGTTAAATATGTTACCTGTGACACCTGTGCACTGGCCCAATCAAGGAGCCTCAATTCTCACCACTAACACCAGTGAGGGGTGTCCATATAGGGAAAGGATAATAAATACACACACAATAAAGTACAATTTCCCTTAAGAGCACACAGAGATCACAGTCAGTCTGGGGCTGGTTTCTCCCTTTCTCTTCAGGTCCCCAATAAGACTCCCCACTGGCACAGCTATAGGGTCCATATCTCAGCCTAGTGGGCAAGCTAAAACCTCCAGCACCCTCTCTGTCCAACCAGTGCTTTGTGTCCCTGCCCAAGTAGCTGACACACACACTTTGAGATAAGAGTTATATACAACCATACAGACACTCCTGGGGAAGGCTGGCACATGTTCTCCAGCTGTGCCCCTTTTCTGCCCAATCTAAAAGGTAGTACCAGCTGCCACCACCCACTAATATCACCTACTCAAAGGCCCTTCTAAAAGGGTGTCCAATTATTACTGTGCAATATTATTATCCAAATGGTAAGTGTGACTGAACAGTCAAGACTTATTAGAGTGACTTGGTACAGTATCACTATATACATGCAATGTACTCTACAGCTTAAATTGACTCTACATAAAACAGCCACTGTTGAAAGGTTTAAAAATATTTAATAATAATTAATAAAAGCACAAGACAATACTTCTTACTACACAGTGCTAGTCAAGAGTTCGGAGATCACAGAAAAATACTTAAAATAATACAGTAGAAAAGTTCTAACATAATATGTTGGAGATGTGAGCAAGTACACAATGCAGATTGGAACCACATTTTCTTTGATTGTGTTGGAATGGTATTAATAACTTTCTGCAAGCTTTATTTAATGAATCATTTTAATTAACTAAAGCTCTTGTATTATTAAATGTGAACGAAGGGCCTCATTTGAATAGGTCAAACATGTATCTAGTATGGACTATACTTGCTATTTCAAGGACGTGTATAACAAGAAGATGGAATACAAACACAATACCAACTTTGGAAGACTTCTATAGCCTACTGAAGACCACAACATTATTGGAAATTAAAATGAAAGAACTAAGAATTTATCCAAAGCTATTTATCAACAACCCTTGGGGAAAAGTCTTATTGTTGCTTGACACTATACAATAATTGATCAGGCACTCTGATAATGGACTGGACATACTTATAAAGTAACTGTATACATTAAGATCTGTTATAGTGTCATGCTAATGTAAACAGTGTACATAGTTATTTAAGATGTTATGTATAAATACTATGGAATTCATTCAAATGTATTTAAAAAATAAAAAAAAAATTTGAGAAAAAAAAAGAAGTGCTAACATCAACACAAAAAACACTTAGTCTAATCTCCCTAATTCTTATCTATTTCTAAGAGAAAACACAGTTCTAAATAACTTGCATATAGAAACAGGCAGAGTGGTGAGTCGAATGTTCTCAAGACAAAATGCTCAGAGCTCTCTGATTCTCTCTCTTTAAATTGATAACACGGAGCTGCTTCACATGACATCATTATTCACACTTCTCTGGTGTTCCCAGGCTAACAGAAACTACATTTACATTCTTTACACCTGGTCAGAAACCAGAGCAATAAAGGACATTTATACATGCAAATTCTAGCCATCAACTCTGGCCTTAAAACAATAGGCAATATGCCTCCCTGTAGACATATCGGCTCCGAATTTTGACATCAAAGACTGTCATAAAATGCTTGACTTAGCTTTCTTACAGCAGAGTGCACTGTTCTTACATTTCTGCAGTTCAATATCCAATGCAGTCTTTTCACATTTAAGAGAACAAGCCTGTGGCTTACATTATTTATAAATGACTATCTGGCTAGGCTGGCAGCCTATACCTATCACATTACCAATACATGTAACCCCTTATGAACTGCAGAAGGAGGCGATTCTGTGTACATTGAGGGGGCTGAGAAAAGCACTCTTGGCTACCATTAAAGACTGAAACAGTACTGATTTCATTAACTTTCTTCATGCCCTGACTTAGAAATTGGTCTAGTCCAAACATGCAAACTAAGCATTTGGAGAAACAAAACCTGGGAATGTTCAGCTTAATGGGATATAGGTGTTACACCTTGCTGAATATAGTATTGGCACTCAAGTGGTACATTCAGCAATAAATGTGAGGAGTATAGGATTTATGACATAGATGTCAATGGTTGCAGGCTTCCATACACTACAACATGTAGCTTAACATGTTGAAGTGGTACTGTCCAACTATAATGCTGGCAGTAGGTTCAGTTCCCCCTTAGTACAGTTTCCAGTCTTAAGTGTGTGACGCATGCCATTAGCGTGTGTTTTTCGCAGCTTGGAGAACAAAATGTTGCTGTCAGTGAAAGCAGAGCGGATCAAACCTTAACACAACTAACTGGTTGTCATTTCTGCAGTTATTGAAATGTGACATTTACCCTTTGTCGCCACACTGAATTTATTTTACTGAAAGTGTAGCAACAGAGATTGAGTCAACCAAATTACAAATAACTTAGATGGTGATAGCCCAGAACATGTGCTCTTTTGTGACCTGAGACATCAAAATAATTGAAATGCTTTAAAAGAGTAAGTAGCCTGCTTCCTGTTAGGTAACTCACCAGAAAAATCAGTTTCTGTATTGTAATTCAGACCTGTAAGCATGATTAATGGAATTATGATAATAAAATTCTGAAAATGTGGGAGAACAGTGACTGTTGAACATTCCTGTTCTTCTTTAAAATTGTTTTTTTTTTTCTTTTTTGCAGTGGTAAGCCTCCTGCATGCCTCAATGTTGGGGACAGGCCTCCTCACACATGCACTTCTCAGACGTATCCAAGATCACCATACCTTGGAGGAGAGAATATTCTGAGTAAATGGTTATCTCGGACTTAATGTATGTAAGTCCATATTTTTTAGTCATTCAGTATTGCCGTTCTCGGTCTTGAACAGAAGAGTTGGAATATCAAATGGTTACCAAAATATCATAGCAAAGTACAACCTTAACTTCTGTTAATATGCTTAAAAGGAATATATTGACATTTTTCTTCTCAGAAAGAGTGGTGACTAAATAAAACAAGTTGGCAGTAGAGGGTCCAAATAAATTTCAGTAAAAACTTTTAGATGGGCTATGGGAGGTACAGAGAAAAAGTAAAATCAATAATGTAGAGCTTCAGGGACACAATTCTGATATGTGCACTGGAAGCAAAGTAAAAAAAAAAAAAAAGAGCTTCTTCATAATCTGTATGTTTGTGGAGTGCTGCTAACGTATGATATTTTTTTTCTCAAAGTCATTTATTTGGATAAAATGGCTGATGTTCTGGCCTATCTAAAGAGAAACGAATGCTTAGGAGAGAGCAGATGGTAAGTACAGCTGATAAATGACTGCAGGGAATGCCAGCTGGGGTCCATGGGAAGGAGACTATAGCTACTATTACAAGTACTGTTGAGATACATAAAGTATCTGTGTTAGATGAATAGCAGAGAATGAAGCAATTTCTTCCAGCAAAGAATGTGATATTCTTGTGCTACGTACCAGATATAATAAAACTTACGTAGCAGCTGGAAATAACAGTTCTTGCGTATATGACAGTTGAAGACAGCAGCTGAATTCAGCCTGAGTAGATACTAAACCATGGCAGAAACAGAAAATGTTAATGCTTCATTTATATTTCAGTGTGGACTTTGTGTATTTCAAAGCTGGCAGTTACAATTATTATTTTTAAACGGAATCAAATAACACTGGTAATTTTGATATTCCAGTTGTTTTATTTTATATGGTTAATATTATTTGAGACATAATTAATGGAATATTTTCCAGTCTGATAAAACATAAACGTTGCTTCAAATAATACCTGCAGCTTCCTTCAGCACACCAGATGCTGCTAACAGTTATCAGTGTTGCTTACTTCTCAATGCAGTTAGAGTTATAATGGCACATTTTTGCAGTTTTTATATGCACTCATTTCTTCTACAGGGACTAACCATTTTATCATGAATGTAGCTGCATTACATATGCCTTTGTCAGGACCAGACAGGGTTCTTTTCTTTTTTACTCTTATTGTTCCCTAAAAATTAAAGTATCCCTGCACAATCTTTCTTACAGGCATGTGTGCTCTAGGCCTATGATACAATATTAACTAGTAGTAATTTAAAGTAAGACTTACCTCTAAGGTTGGTACTTTTTTACTGTTAAAAAATGCAATTGAGAATTCTTATATGCTATTAGACCTCATGGTGTTTTGGCAACCAGTACTACAACAGCTCCAGTGAAGAGACAGCCAGTAACATGTTGTTTTGTGTTGTTGTTGTTGTTATATTGCTACTTCTTATGCATATTTTCCTTCATTACCTATTTTTGTCCTTCATATATGAGTCTTCAGTGTCCCTGTTCTCAGTTGGTGTTTGTCTCAGTCTTCTGATATCAGTGAGTGTTGTTTCACCCTCCGTTAAGCTAGTTTAGCCCACCTATGGTGGTCCCTCTGTTTTCTCCATGTTTTGCCCTTTAAGTTGTTGAAAGAGTGCACAAAAAATAATGAGAAAAAAATAAAAGAAACAAAAAGATTTAAAAATACACCAGCTTAATTTACCACCTGCTTCCTGCTCACAAAGAAACAAAATCTTTATATAGTATAATGAAACAAACTTGGAAATCAGTTTCAGTCATTCCCTCTATATGTTCGTTGTTAAAAAGTATATAAACAAAAATTAATTATTCCAATGCCACATATACAAGTTTTGTAACTTTTAAAAAATTTAGACTTTGCAAGTATTTGTCTCTTGGGTTTCAATAAATGTCGCAATAAATACCTCTCAACTGTCTTGATTTTTGCTTCACATTTTTGGTCTGTTCCTCATAAAATTTGTGTTTTTCTTTCTAATATTTTGGATTGAAGTAACTAAATAATGACCGAGAGGAAAACAAGCCACAAAATTCACCTAAACAATCCAAACCCAAAACACAAGAACTGGACAGCAAAAATACTCAGTTTAAAAAATTCACATTTATTTAATCTAAATGAAGCGCTTCCGTCCCACAAAGGGGAAAGCCCTTAATGTGAATTAAATAAAAGTGAATTATTTAAGTAGTGTGAGTTCCTATGGTTCAGGTTTGGATTGTTTAAATAATGACATGCATATGAGACTAAAATCCTTCAGCAAACGCACGTGAATGTAAAACATATTATTCTATCAAATTTATAAATTTATAACAACAATATATAAAATATCTGTCTGATTTTGGGCTTTTGTCCCTCTGTTTATTTGCTTTGTCCAGATTTCTTGTACTTAGAGGTGAAGAGGTATGGTCACAAACCTCTGTAATGCATTTGTGTACTTTCTCGATGAATAAACACGTGGGGATCTTGGTGGAAAACTGACCAGTCGCTTGTTCTGTCATTCTTACGACTAAGAGAGAAACGGTCTGTAGTTTGTGGTGGGAATCAGGGCTGTGTGTTCCATGTTGTAATCCTGAGTTGGATTCTCTCATTCTTGTCTGTATTGCTTAACAAGTAACATAATGCAGTGATCTTTGGTAATCCCTAAAAGGAGATACTCGAACTTTGTGGGCTTACTTACTAAGTTGTTATAAATATACGAGTGAATACATGTGAGATGTCAATCATTTGTTTTTTCTCCCTGCCCCGTTGACACAAAATTTGATAAGTTTGCGATGGCCAAAGTCAGATCATAGTGAAAAAAGTTCACTTTAGGATTTTTATGGTTCACCCAGGACCAATGGATTGTATCATAGAAGTTATTAATAATTTGAGTTAAAGTGCATCCAGTATAAAACTGTGTAACATATTTTGCTTGAGTAGCACATTTTTAATATAAATAAGTAATTTAGTGAGCTTATTTTTAAATTGGTATTATCCTTTGGCATTTTAGATATTGGGTAGATAAGTGGGCACTGGGGCCTGTCAGGGAAAGGACTGACCACAAAGCATAGAACAAATCCTGGATGGGATAATGGTTCATTGAATAAGTGAGTATTGGACATGAATAAAAGAAAGATTGGATTAATGTTACATCTGAACTTACCTCAGAGCTATAGTAAAAAACTACCTATGGCACAGCTTAGTCATAATAGCTAGCTCAAAACAAGTTATATTTTTTCAGAATGGAAACTAAACACCTGAAATTCAAAAGGGAGTGCAATTATCAGATAAAATATTGTCTGTGAGGTGTTAATGAGCTGCTTCCTGTATTCCAGGGTTTGACTCCTGCAGCCAGCATTTTGCCTATGTACACTGTACTCTCAGGTTGAGTCTAAAAAAGGTTTGTGTTAATGGGTGCTGTGTGCAAGTCAACAAATACAAATAAATAAAAGCATAATGCATTATTCTTATGGGAATAAAATGAGGAACCATAATGTGATAAATGTTGCACAGTGTTTATATGTTCAGGAAGTAAGGAGAGAAATTTGAACTAATCTGGAGGCGTAAGTTCTTGTGGAAGGAAATACATGAGACAGAGCTACTGTCTTAATTTCTGCAGTTTGTGCAAATGATGAAGTGCTTTTTTTCCATTTTTTCTTTATTAATTTGTTGCTTGTTACACACGTGAGCCTTGTTTCTTAAAAAAAAAAGTGAATGGAGACTAGGGAAGTTGTATTACTACATAAGTATTGTAGGGTATACTTGTACCAATGTTAAAATAAATAAAAAAAAAAAGTAAAAAAAGATAAGAGGTCCAAGACATTGAGGCATAGGCATCCCTTATCATTACCTATACATGAAGCACATGTGAGTATAGTGGGACATCTAGCACAAACGGGTAATGTTCGACTAGCATCAGCTATGCAATCATATCTGGACTAGTGCAGAAACATCTTTAGTCCAGACATTTCTCTAAGATGCACAGCAACTGTAGTCATAAGTGGTAGATACCATACAAATGGCACTACATTTTTAAATTCTGCAGTTTTATATCAAGATGTGTAGTGCATAGGCAAATGAGTCCATATACCACTGATGCCTGTTCACACACATTAGGAATGTAACGTGATAGGCTTCTCTACTCATAATTCAGAAATCTTTCTGTAAGTGCGAGTCTGAGAGTATCATATGTAATTAGTAATGCTAGTGTACAGTGGAGAGTACCTGCCTGATGCAGGAAAGAGTCAAAAATACCAGAAGTGAGTAAGATGCAGTCAGTATACAGTTTTCTATCCCTCAGAGATCTTTCTCTAGGAACCACAAGGAGGGTAAGAAACTATGGTTTCAGAAATTCTAAGATTTCCCTCCTAACACTTCTGGAGACAGAACCTCCACAAGGAAGAGGGGGAAGTTGTAATAATGGACATCACCCATGAGGCTAGGTGGACCACAGAACCAAAACTTCAGAAGTCCCTTTACTGAAAGGCCTTATCAGCACTCCTGAAGGATTGCCTGACTGCCGTTCTCTGGATAGTCTAGGGGGGGGGTGTCCCTGCATCCCAAAGCCTGGATGTCCATTACAAATGAGGATAATAGCCAGAGGCTGTTGCATTCTCTTTTGTCCCTTCTCCAAATTCAAAAAAAGTTGCTAAATGTTCCACCCTGTCAAAGACAAGCAGCACTCAAAGAAATTTAAAAGTTTCTAAACAAATGGGTCATTTAAGTGGTCTCACCAGGCCAACTAGAATCCAGAACTTACTAAAGTTTCTTTTTGGGTCCAAAAAGACTGTGGACTTCAGGCAAATCTTGAACCTCAGCCAACTCATTCAATATGCCATGCAATGTAAGATCCATATGGTCATGGTTCAATCCATTCTTCCGCTTCTGAGAATGAATGATTGGATGTACTCCATAGACCTTCAGGATGTGTACTACCATATCAAAGTGAACAGTCAATCCAGGAAGTTTCTGCACTTCCAGCTGGGAGCCAATCTTTTCAAATTTAGAGCCCTGCCCTTTGACCTTACCACAGTCTCCAGAATGTTCAACAAATGCATGGGTATTCTCATATCTCAATGACTGGCTCATTTCTGCCCCTACCAGAAATTTGCTTATCCAAACAACAGACTCCCTGCTCCAAGTTTGCTCAATTTTGGGCATCACAGTCAATCCCAACAAGTACAAATTTCATCATGTTCAGATAATAGCGATCATAGAAGCACACTTTGACAAAATTCACCAGACAGCAAAACTTGCACAGAGCAGGTTATTGACACTTCATAGCCACACACAAATTGTTCCTTCATCCCATCAACCAAAGGTAAGAATGAGCCTTCACGTGTTCGATGGCAGCATCCACCACCTGAGTTCCTCTCACCAGATATCACAAGAGTACCACAGTGGACCCTAGCAGTACAGTGCTCAATCAGGAGACAATCAATGTCTCACCCACTACATCTGATGAACATTTGCAGCATTCACATTTGCTGGTGGCTAGAATCTCCTATGATACAACAAGGCCGACCATTTACCTTTCCCCAGCGAAAAGCTATTTTAACCATGGATTCTTCCCTACTAGTGTGTGTGTGGGGTGGACTAAAAGACACTATGGTCCCTTTGCAGGGCCAATCTTCATATCAACATTCTAGAGATGAGGGCAGTCCTTCTGGCATTGGAGACCTTTCATGACTCCCTCCTTCAAGGAATGATTTCTATCCAGACTGACAATATGTTAGTAGTCTTGTACATCCAACAAGCAGGGAGGAACCAGGTCTTATCCATTATTTTGAGAAACCATGAGTGCTTGACAATAGGTGATATCTTCCAATCACTTTCTTCTAGCAATGCACATTCTGGGGAAGTTCAGTGTTCTAGTGGACAGACTGAACAGATACAGCCTTCTTTCTCTCAAGTGGTCCCTCAACCAAAATGTAGCAGATTTTACATCACTTGGGTCAACTGTGCTGCAATCTTTTTGCTTCTCCCCAAAATTCCAAGTACAGCAGGTTCTTTTCCCTGATCCCTCTGGTGGGACAGTCACCTGGGGACATGCTGATCCACACTTGGTACCCTGGTCTCCTTCATGCCTTTCCGCTGACTCCTCCCATCCCCAAATTCCTAAAGAAAGCACAAGAGAGGAAGCTCATCGTGATCCTCATTGCCCCATTTTGCTTCAGCAAGTTTGGTTCCCCTACCTGTGCCCTCTTCTGAAACACCCTCCATGACTGCCATGAGTGCTGGTTCTCAGTTGTGATCTCATTCTCACCCATCTGGCTTGCCACTTCCAGACATTCACATCTTCAAGTTAACTGCTTTGTTTCTCCACTTCCGATGATGTCTAGCCAGTCTAGACTTTCTTTTCAAGTTATGTATATTCCTTCCTCACAGAAACCATCTACAAGGAAGATTTACAAAAACAAATGAAAGCTTCTCTGTTTGGGTTATGGAGAGAAATTTAGACCCCTTTTTGACACCTCTTCCAACCGTCTCAGATTTTCTAGCCAGTCCAGTTATCACCTATTTTCAGTTTTCACACTGGGGAAAATCAGTCCCCCATTGCCTTTCTTAAATCATATAAGGCTTTTCTGAGGGGTACCTGCCCTTTGAGATCCTATTCCTCTTTGGATATTACCATTTACTTCAAGCATTGACTCAACCACCATCTCAACCTTCAGACATGTCAGAGCTCCAATTCTGTACATGGAAAACATTGTTTTTGGCGGCAATTACTTCTGCAAAGAGGGTATCAGAACTTCAGGCCCTTTCATGCAAACCTCCATACATTATTTTCTATAAGGACAGAGTTTTCCTTTGAGAAGATCCTTCTTTTTCTATCAAAGGTAGCTGGCAAAACAAACGTAAATCAAAACATTAATCTCCCAGTTTTCTTTGTGAAATTTTCTAACAATGGAGAACACATGCTACATTTATTCGTGTTGATAGGTAGCTTCATTTATACATTCACTGTACAAAATAATTTAGGAAGTCTGATCGACTTTTCATGTCCTTTACATCCAATAAAAAGGATCATGGAGTTTCCAAGTCACTTTATCCAGCTGCTGTCTGTTTGCATAGCTCATGTATATAAAGAAAAAGGTATCACTCTAACAAATCCTGTCAAATCCCACTCTACTAGGTCTGTGGAAACCTCTACTGCCTTCTTTTCCAGGTCATCTATTGATGACATTTGTAATTCAGCCACTTAGTCTAACATTCATACCTTTGTATCCCATTATAAACTGGATTTACTTTCCAGAGGCAGAGCATCCTTTGGTTCAGCCATCCTCCAGAATATCCTTCCATAAATCCACCCAAAGTTTATATTAACTGGAGACTCTGTCCAACCCATTGAGGAACAGCTGGCAGAGACAATATCAGATACGAAGCTTATGTATCTACTGTAATGATAGATCTGTGTTGTCTGTTAATGCCCTTCCTCAACTTGCCTTCCATCTATCCCTCCTGCAGATTATGGAACTCATTGTTCTTTTATCCTGGTTGACCAGACTGGCCTATTCTAAAGGCCCTTCAAGTGCACTTATTAGCTCCAGATTAATTTCTGGGCATTTATAATTGATCGGATAATCTTTTATAGCATTGTTGGTATTGCTGTTTATTACAAGATGCTAATTTTTTTTCTCTTGGGCAAATCTGATCTGAGGTAATGTTTGGCTTTGCAAGGGGTTATGGGTAAGGGGAGGAGCCTGTGCTTGGGATACAAAGTCTTGAGTCACCAAAGCTGGAATCTGAAGTCAGATCTGAAGACCCGAAAATTGAGGAAGGGCAGAAGCAGACAACACGGATCTATCATTATAGTAAGTACATCATTTTCATTTTCAATATTTAGTGTTTGTTGAAAAGGCACCCCCTACATTTTATTTATTTGACTATAAACGGTTTATTGTTTTGAAATAGATTACATGTATCCATGCCAATGTTTTCACACACACCAAAAAAGAAGAAAATATTACAAAACAATTCACAGTAGCACTAAACAAAGTGCTTTGACTGTAGAGTCGTGGTTCTATTGCTGGGATTCATACAGAAATGCTATGTAACTGAGCAGATCTTCCACAGCTTTCTGACAATGCACATCAATAAAGAGAATAATTATCAGTATTAATGGACATACATGATTCTCTGGAGAGGACAAATCTCCTCAGTTGTGTTATGGTACAAAAATAACTTCATGCAGTACAGTTCAGTAGAGTATGATGATCTCCTTTTTTGTAAAAGAACACACGTACATAGGTTCATAGGTGTGTACTAGGCTAATGGCCCTGGAGCCTTTACAAGCCTTGCCCATAGGATTACCCTGGCATTGTGCCACCTGACCTTAGTTCCCAGTGCCTCTGTCGACTAGAGCCACTGGAGTGATCCCTGGGGTGAATTTGCTATTGCCTATCCACGCATCAAGATTTCTCTTGAAGAGGGCCAGTGAGATGCTTTGCTTGACATGTATGGGATGTCTATTCCATAGCATGGGAAGTCTCTGGGTTATGAACCTGTCCCTCCAGCATGCTCTGTTGATTGTGGTAATGAGGTTGAGGTCTCTGGAGCTTGTGGCTCCGGAGAGATTGGGATTTCTTTAGATGTAGCGTTTCTAACAGAGCTGGGTCAGATATGGCTTTGTAAGTCTAGCAGAGATCACCTCTAAGTAGGCGATATGAGACAGAGAATATTTGGAGTTTTTTGAGTCTGTCCATATAGGACGTGTTTAAGGTCTAGGATCCTCTTTGTGAGGTACTTTTGTGGCCTCTCCAGTTGTTGCAGGTGTCTTGTGAAGTACATGCCAAATGGGGCATTTTAGTCGATGATTGGCCTAATGAGGGAAGACTAGAGGGAGACAGTGACCTCTTTCTTCCTGGACGCAAAACCCTTAGTAATGAGATGTGCCACATAGAAGGACTTTCTGACCACAGTGGCAATGTGGTGGTCAAAAGAGAGGTTGCTGTCAACCTGTGTTCTCAGATCTCTTATAATGTCTTCTGTGTTCAGTGGACTACCATTGATGTAGTAATTCAAGAGAACTGGGTTTTTCCCAAGGAGGATGACAACACATTTTTTGGCATTGAGCTTAAGGCCATGGTTCTGACACAATTCGTTGGTCTCAGTGAGGCCTTTCTGTAGGATGTCAGCATCACTTGGGGAGTTAATAATAGCTCCCAACTTACAATTGTCTGCGAACTTTGTCAGCCAGAGTCCCTTTGTGTTGGCCTGGACTTCAGAGAAGTAGATACCAAACAGGAAAGGACCTAGGACCGAACCCTGTGGGACCCCACTTGTGACTGGTCTGCAGTCTGACTTGGAGTCACCTACTTTCACACTGTGGGTTCTATCTGTGAATCAGTTTGCAACCCACCTAGTGATATAGGGGTTGATGCCTAGTTTGGTGAGTTTTTCTATGATTCCTGAGGGGGAATGGTATCAAAGGCCTTGGCCAGATCAAGGTAGGCTGTATGAACCACCTTGCCTTCATCCACAGCTCTGGTGAGTGACTCAAAGAAGTCGACCAATTGAGCAGGCATGGTCTACCCTTCACAAAAACAAACTGTGTAGGATCCAGAGTTTGGAGATTCCCTATATTCATGTTTATTAGGTCCATGATGATGCATTCCATAGCTTTGCATATCAGACTCATCAGGCTAATAGGGCAATAGTTCCCAGGGTCTGTAGTCGCTCCTCCTTTGTGGGGAGGGATGACTGTAGCAGTGTGCCATTTGGTAGGGACAAAGCTTGAGGTGAGGCTGTGATTGAACAGGGCACACAGGTTAGGTGCCAGTTCACTCTGTAGTTCATGTAGAACACAGCCAGGGATATTGTCAGGTCCCATAGTACCTGTATTGTTGGCCTTGGACAGTGCTATTTTAGCCTGTGTAGCTGTAATACTGGGTGCCTGGCAATCTACTGGTATTGTGATTGGTCCTTTGGGGGGAGAGAGGGGTAAAGTTAGCATTGAATCTGTCAGCCAGTATATTGGCAATATCTGTTAGCTCGGTATAGGATGTACCATTGTGCAGTAGCTGACAGCAAATCTGGGTACTGCCATGGAGATTCTTTACATAATTATATAAGGCCTTGTGGTTGTCTTTCCTATCTGCTGCAATTCTTTTTTCATAGCTAGCTTTAGAGGATTCGATGAGGGATCTCAACTTTTTGTTGAGGCTGATAAGGGAGTTTTTCCAGTCTTGGGACTTTATCTTATTCCGCATCAGTTTTCTCCTTCTGTTGTAGAGTTTGTTTATGGCAGGGGACCACCAGATTGGCTTCCTTTTTTTGTTGAGAAGAGCGTCTTGGTTCTATTGGGTATGGTGAGATCCACAAATTTGTGTACATGTTTGTATGATTTGGTGGTCATGCAACTATTCTCCATTTGCATGGGTGCTGTGAAGTTAGCCACCTCTGTTTTAGGAGCCCAAAGTTAGCTTTGGAGAAGTTTTTCATGGTAGTTACCTTTGTGGGGTGGGGTGGGTGGGAGGTATGTGGATTTCCAAGGTGATTAGTTTGTTGTTGGATCTAACCAGGGAGGAGTTGACTATTGGTATAGAGCAACAGTCGCCCATGTTAGTAATGACCAGGTCATGGATGTTGCTACCTCTAGTGGGGGTAAGAACAAGTTGGTCAAGGGCATTGGAATTATTGAATTCCAGAAAATGTTGGGCAAGTGTATTGGTACATGAGTAGTTTTCCCAGTTAATGGAGGGGTAGTTGAAGTAGCAATTAGTGTAGCCACACACCCACCTTTGCAGAGGCTGTCAGGGAGACAGTTGAGGTGTTGTCTCCCTGAACACAAGAAACTTCTCTTTTATATTATTATTACTTCTAGGCAGAATATTTTGTATCTATTAAACTATAGCCACTGACCAATTAAAAGTGAACTCCTCTTTATTATTTTGCTTGCTATGAATCAGCAGACCCCTTATCTGTGGCTTTCCTTATCAGGCACCAGTTCTGATCCTCCCTAGAACTTTCTGTGCTGGCACTATCCATGTTGGCAGGAAACAGATACTTAGAAATAGACTTAAAAATCATCCGAATCCATCTTGAAACAGTATGGAATACAGAGTGAGAAAATATAATATAAACTAAGAACATGTTTCCTATTTTTATTTCTCCCTTCACAATCCACCATTTGATGCTATAAAGCATCACTTAAGTCATATATTTTCTAATGACTGGACAATGGCAAGAAGTTGTTAAATGGGCAGACTTTTTCACATGTAATCATTCATCACATGATGTTTCTTTCTGACTTTGACATGCATAATGTTTATACAGTTGTTTAGCAAATATGGTATTCTGAGCAATTAACATGTTTATGCTTAGATGAAATAAAAAGCCAGGTTGGGTTTTCTGTTTCATGCTTTCTCCCAAACAAATGTTCAAACATATGACTGGAATCTCTCAATACAATTTCATCACTATTCTCTCCTTTATTATGATTTTATACAATAGTGGTCAGTGGCAGTGTTTCTACTCTGTTTTTTCTTGATTTGAGAAGCTTCATAATTAGCATTTTACACATGAATAAAATGATACCTTCTTAAAATTATAATAACAGCAATTAACATGAAATATTTCAAAACACCTCCTCCCCATTCAGAAAGCAAGTTAGTTAACCATGGTCATTGAGAGCTGTCAACTTCCTTTTTATGTGACAGCTGATAACATTTTTGTATAATTTGTAGGTGACTATGAATGACATTGAAGTTTTCAGGAATAAACCAACAACACTCTGTGTTAATGGGTGTGCATGTACCACCCTTAGAAGTAAGGGTGGAATCAAGTACCATTCTATTCTGCAGTACCACACTGAGCAAGGAAGTAATGTCTGCAGTTATCTGATTTATTGATTCAAAAGTAGCTTTGCTTAATATTTCTACTAGTTTAGACAGTTTTCTCACCTCTCAGACTGACTTCACTGCCCCCATAAGCTGTCAGGATTCCTGCTCCTGAAATAACACCATCACTTAAATCCATGTGTGCTAATTCTTCAAATGCAGTACTTCCTACTATGTGGTGGTAAACCCAAGAAATATCTATTTTTTAAAGGATTTTTAATGTTCTTTGCCTCCCTGTTTCAGCAAGCATTGCAGATCTTCCTACTAGGTAAATTATCTGTATGTCAAACAGCTGGAATTACATGGCTTATGTAGCAACATCCCAACCAATCTGTTGGTGATCAGGGATAAGCTTGGTCTCCAAAGTAATGCTGACATTCTCACCCCTTCAGCCCCATCATATACCTTTTGGGTGAAATTGCAGTTACTCCGACATGCAGTGTCTCACTATTAACATAACAACAGTGACCCTTTTCAGTCATTGACAATTGAAGTAAAAACAGTCCAAAGTGGGTAGGATTACACAGAGTTATGTTTATTCTTCCAATGTCTGGTCAGAAAGACTGTATTAAATGCTGCTCCAATTTCTGCTTCGGTTGCTGGTATTGGAATTAACAGAATACCCTCACTGCATGCAGTTGGTATGTGTGCCCACACTCACCAGTTACTAACATTCATAGTCTTTGCATACATATATAATGCAGCAGAAAAAAAGTGTTAAACTTGGGATACCAGCCTGGGGTTCTCTGCTCAGTTGTAACTAAATGCCTATCAATGATTTTTGTTAAATGTTTATCTCTGATAAAACATTGATTAGTACTTACAGTTCCAATGGTTCCAGATAAGAGAAGAGAAGAAAGTGTAAAAAAATTATGGTAAATATTAAGACAGACAACCCAATGATAAGTCCCTACTAATATTGAGCAGAATGGGACAGGAGAGGATTTTTGAAAAACAGTAAACATGACTGATAAATTGTCTTTTTGTAGTCCATAAACCATTGAGATCCAAACAAACTCCATCCTGAAGTTTCATCTGGTTGCAGTTCCACAAGTGACCCTTGATCACCTGTACCATTGCTCAGATCTTGGGTTGATTTCCAATCATTGTCCATTGTAGATGATATTGCTGAACCATTAATCCTCATTTCTGATTGCATTCATGATGACTTAATTGCTGATGTTGAAGATGAATCACTAAATTTTATTTCCAACTACAAAGACGTTGCTGAGTTGCTAAGAGTTACTTCTGGATATGACCATGGTGGCACTGTTGAATCACTTTTTGAAAAACAGCAAGCATGGTTGATAAATTGTCTTTTTGTAGTCCATAAACCATTGAGTCCCAAACAAACTCCATCCTGAAGTTTCATCTGGTTGCATTTCCACAAGTGACCTTTGATCACCTATACCATTGTTCATATCTTGGGTTGATTTCCAATCATTGTCTGTTGTAGAAGATATTGCTGAACCATTAATCCTCATTTCTGATTGCATTCATGATGACTTAATTGCTGATGTTGAAGATGAATCACTAAATTTTATTTCCAACTACAAAGACGTTGCTGAGTTGCTAAGAGTTACTTCCGGATATGACCATGGTGGCACTGTTGAATCACTAGGCCTTACTTCCAGATTATTTATTTATTGACATTTGATTACCAGGATAGTCTGACTGGGTAGAAGCCCATTTTCATTGGAGGCCTGGGGAGAAAAGCTCCAAATTATTACAAAACATTTTAAGAACAATAATTTTACAGACTTCAAAAATAAAACAAACACATCTGCAGTTTAAATAATTATAACAAATTAGTGATAATATAAAAAAATTAGCTAAGAATTGTTACAAGTTATATGACAATTGTTTAATATTAATATAAATTTTAGACAGTTTGTAGAGAAATTAAAAGTAAGTTAGTCTAATACAAACAGGAATTACAATATGAAGTGAGGGAAACACAGGCTTATGGTATATTTAGAGAGAAAGTCAGGGAAGAGAATTTGATAGAAGTAAGGAAGTAAGTGAAGAAGGGAGAGTAAGGCAGTATAAGGAATGAAAAGGTAGTTTTTCAAATTTAGGGATATAGTTTATCCTGGTTTTGAGCAAGAACAAAGTCAGAGTTTATTTAGGAAAACTTTCAGGGTGTTTTTGAATGATGGGAGGGTATTGACCTGATGGATGCAGGTAAGGAGTTCCAGGCCTTAACAGCCTTCTACAAGTACAGACAATGCTCAGCAGATTTGATAGGTTTGTAGACAGACATGAGTTTTGGTCAATGGATCGTAATGACCGACTGGGAAAATATTTATGTAGAATTGTTTTTAGTGCTGGCCAGACAGATGGATGCTGGTATGCTGGATGCAGATATTTTGATTTCCCTGTTTTTTCTTCTGGTGCTGGATGTAATTGGCTCATCATCAATGAAAAGCATGATGATGGCATCTCGTCAAAATCCATCACTAGCAGAGCTTTCTTGATGTGTAACACATGAATCCGTGTGGATGTCCTTCACATCTGATGGTTACAGAAGTTGCAAACAAAACCAGGAAGGGTCCTTTCCATCTTGGTTGAAGTGCATGCTTTTTGGAGAAAGTCCAGATAAAAGTAAAGTCCCCAGGTCAAATGTCATGCTGGAAGGTTGAGTTCAGGTGTTGTTGGGCACTGATAACTTCTGAGTGTAGATGCTGCAGGGTAGGAAAAGACACTTGCAATAAAGAAAAATTGATTCATCAATGTTTTGCAACTCCAGTTTTTTGGGTAATGGGCATTCTCATAGGTCTTCCCTTGAGAATTTCATGTGGTGAATACTTTGTATTACTACTTACTACATTACATACACTAAATAATACTAGAGGCAATGCTTCTGGCCATTTGAGACCAGTTTCTGTACACAGTTTAGCAAATCTAATGGTTTGATTAGCTCTTTCAACAATTCCTGAAGTTTAGGGTCTATGAGGGCAATAGTACTGCATGTTAACATGTAAGACTTTGCATATTTGTTGTACAATCTGAATTGTCAAATGTATCCCCCATCTGATTGCATACAACAAGGAACACCAAGTCTGAGAATCAGTTCAAGTAAGATTTTTTGGCGACAATAGTACATCATTTTTAGCACAAGGGTAATCCTTAACCCACCCAGACAATACATCAGCTATCACCAAACCAACTTTTTGTGACTGAAGACATTCAGAAAAATTCCACTGCACATAACAAAAAGGTCCCCACTTTTTTTTTTTCAAAGACTGTGTAAGGACAGGCAGGAACACTTTTTGGCACATGATATTCTAGACATGTAACACATCGATCAATGAAATGCTGAATACCTTCTGAAATATAAGGGACATACCAATCAGTCAAAATTTATCGTATTAATGCACTTTTCCCAAATGAAAAGCTAAATGCTAAGCCTAAAATAACCACGTTAAAAAGGAGTATGAGGCTACTAGCCTCCCATTCAGGTGGTGCCACAGTGAGTCCAGAGAGTGGCTGCAGCCAATAGAAATCCACTTCACTCTTTCAGGGTCATCAGCATGATTTTGAAAAGACAGTCATTCTTGTGAAGGTGGGTTCCAGAGTTTGGAGGTTACCAATGTCTTTGTTTATGAGTTCCATTATGATACGTTCCATGGCTTTGCAGACCAGGCTCATCAGGCTAATAGGGTGACAGTTCCCAGTATCAGTGGTGGGTCCCTCTTTGTGGAGTGGGATAACTGTTGCTGTGCACCATTCAGTGGGCACAAAGCCTGACATGAGACTATGATTGAACATGGTGCTTAGGTGGGGAGCCATTTTGTTCTGAAGTTCATGTAAAAGGCAGCCTGGGATGTTGTCCGGTCCCATGGATGCTGTGTTTTTGGTTTTAGAGAGTGGACCTTTTACCTGCATATATGTGATTACAAGGATTCTGCATTCTTCCTGTATAGATATGGGACCTTTATGGGGTGAGAGGTGGGTAAAGTTAGCAGTGAACCTATCTGCCAGTATGTTGGCAATATCAGTTGGTTCTGTAATTTTCATGCATTTGTGCTGTAACTCAGAGCAGATCTGGGTGTTGCCATTGCGATTCTTGACATAGCCATATAATGCTTTGTGGGTGCCCTTAAAATCAGTGACAATTTTATTTTTATAGCTAGCTTTGGAGGATCTTATAAGGGATCTCAGCTTCTTACTGAGGCTGACTAGGGAGCTCCTCCACTCATGGGATTTTACTCTCTTTTGCATCAGTTTCTTCCTTCTGTTGTAGAGTTTGTTTATGGCAGGGGACCACCAGATTGGCTTCCTTTTCTTGGAGGATAGCATCTTGGTTCTGTTTGGGATAGCACGATCCATGCACTCATGTAAGTGCTTATAGAGTGCATTTGTGTAGGATTCAGCAGTCGTAACTGTGTTGTCCATCTGCATGGGTGTAATGAAGTTTGCCACTTCTATCTTAAGAAGCATGAAGTTGGCTTTGGAGAAATGTTTTACCGTGGTTTCCTTAATGGTGGGTGGGGGTGGAATGCGGATATCTAGGCTGATTAGCTTATGGTCGGATCTGATCGAGGAGGTTTCTTCAGGTGTGGAACACCGGTCACTCATGTTGGTAATGACTAGGTCTAGGATATTGTTGCCCCTGGTGGGGGTGTGGATAAGTTGATCCAGCGCATTGGAATTTATGAATTCCAGAAAGCATTGCGTGAAGGAGTTGGTGCATGAGTAGTTTTCCCAGTTAATGGTGGGGTAGTTGAAATCACCCATTATTAGGGTGTTTGGTTGAACCCTAATGTTTTCCAGTATATCAAGAAAAGAGGAGTGGGAATCCTGGGGCATGGTGGGGGATCTGTAGCAAGCTAGAATTTGGATTGCAGTTTTGCCCAGAGTTAGTTGCACTTGGATAACCTCGGAATCATTATTCTGCGCAACTAGCCTGGAGGTGTGGATATCCTTAGTGACTATGGACACAACTCTGCCTTTTGTGTTCTTGTCCAGGTTAGATGGCCAAAAAGTGTGGTATGAGTTATTGCCTGGTAATGCAGGGGTGCTCTCTAGAGCCTTGAACTAGGTCTCAGTCACTGCAAAGATATAGATGTTCTCCATTTTAAGGAGTGCCTCGAGTGAGTGCATTTTGAGATTTAGACTTCTAGCACTGAGTAGCATTACCCTCAGTATTTGCTTGCCTGTTCCTGTTATGGTGGTGAATTTGTCATTTGAAGCTTGCCTAAAAAAGACAGTATAGGGGCGGCAAGACCCTTAGCCAGTATCCGGAATCCCAGGGGCAACAGGTGCAGGCCATCTCTGGCAAAGCATCGTGGTCTGTTGACCATGTTGTCCCAGGCAGACAGACACTGGATCCCCATAGAATGACACCAGAAGCTTAGCCAATTGTTGAAGTCAATCATTTTGTCCTTGTACTGCGGTATCATTCTGGGCAATGGCAGGATGCTACTCAGGGATAGGGTCATACCTGCCTGGGCTACAAGATTGGAGAGCTCTTCCATGTCTCTTTTCCTGTAGTCCAGGGAGATGCATCTCAGGTCGTTCACACCAACATGGACAATGACAGAGTCATATTTGTACTTGTTGTGGAGGGAACTGAGTGCTTTTGTTATGTTACGGATCCTGGCACCTGACAAGCAGCTGACAGTAACCTTTTCCTTGTTTAGCCTGGTGAGTTGGACATCATTGTGCCTGACTATAGAGTCACCTATGACTAGTGTGTTAGGTATGCCGTTTTGCCTTATGGGCTGTGGTTTATTGGCACACTGAGTCTGTGGGCTATGTGTCATTTGGGTTGTGTTGGGGCTGGAGTTTGCTTGCGTTTCTACTTTGGAGGTCTCTGTTGCTTGAGCAGATTATTATTGAGAGCCTCCACAAATGTTTTTGTGTTTCTGTATGTGGATTTTGGTGTTGTAGGTTTAGTGGGACTATGTGATGAGTGTGGTGTGGTGCAAGTGTTTACCTTCTCCTCTTGACTGTCAAGTTCAGTCTTAGTTGGAGAGAGCTTTACCTCCAGTTTGGCTAGATAAGTGCATCTCTCACAGGTTGTAGTGTTGGGTGGTAGGAGGAGAGGGTTGTCTGTGTACATGAGGCAATTGCTGCATTGCCCCAAGATGCCCAGATTCATTAGATAGACAGGAGAGAACACTGAAAGCTGACCCTTGGACATGCCTGAATAGAAAACTGCTTTCCTCTAGACAAGTTAGGAAAGTGAGTATAAAAGCTTTTTTTCTCTAAGCAAGTGAGGAAAGTAAGTACAAAAACTGTTTTCCTCTAGGTAAAGAGGAAGGTTGAGTGCTGTAGTAATCTGTAGTTTATTTAGTGCTTACAAGTTCTGAACAAGTGCTGAGCATGAATAAGCAAACTCAAGTGCTAAAACTAAGAATCTGTACCTGGATCTTTTGGTAGATAGGCTACTTAGTGCTTACCACTCCCACTGATAAGCTAAAATGCTTCCCTCCAACACAGAAAGGCTTGGGGGGCTCGGAAGCTTACAAACTGTCCTGGATACAGCAAATCTGTATCTGAACTAGACTAGTTACAGGAAAGGTGGGAAACAAGCGCAAATGCAGGCTTTTAAACCAGAAAGTTGAAAGAGATGGAAACTAGACTAGTTAAAGGAAAGGTGGGAAACAAGCGCAAACATGGGCTTTTAAACCAAAAGGTTGAAAGAGATGGAAAAACTGCCCAAACGGCCAATGAACTACAATTTCTGGGCCAGATACCACTCTTGTGGTAGATAGGCTACCTAGTGCTTACCACTCCCATTGATAAGCTAGAAGGCTTCACTCCAACACAGAAAGGCTTGGGGGCCTCAGAAGCTTACAAACTGTCCTGGATACAGCAAATCTGTATCTAGACTAGACTAGTTACAGGAATGGTGGGAAACAAGCGCAAACACAAATCATCCCATAAGTATAACGTGAGTCTGTGAAAATTGTTACGGTTTTATCCTTTGCTAATTTACATGCTTCAGTAAAAGCTGCAAGTTCAGCTACTTGAGCAGACTTATTTCTGTTCGACTGTCTGGATAACTCTACTTAATTTTTTGTGTACATGGAAAATGTCACTACTAATATGCCATCTTCCCTTTGAACACAGGCTCCATCAACAAATAGCAGTTAATTTAGAATTTGGCAATGGGGCATCTTTTAAATCAGATGTAGGAGGAAACACATGGTCAACTGCAAAAAGACAATTACATGGTTCTTCTTCATCCACTGCAGGAATTAAAAGAGCAGTGTTAAGATGTGGACATCTAATAATTTGTAAAGAGGGGTTATTAAGAAAGATAATTCATATTTAAACATTTGTGCAACTGATGAATAATGTGGTTTTGTTCTTAGTATAATGTTTCTACACGATGCAGAACTGTCACTGAAGTCTTGTGCCCAGGAATTAGTGGAACAACCATTTCCACTCAGAGTGCTGTCATGGCCTCCACAGCCATCACCCTAAGATAGTGGGAGAGGGTTGCTGCTACAGGATCAATATTTCCACTGGAATAAACAATGGGTCTAAAACCATCATTTCTACACTGTGCTAAAATCCTAATGCCACTTTATTTCTTTCACAACAAAATAGGAAAAATAATTTTGAATAATCAGGTAATCCAAGAGCAGGAGGGTTAGAAAGTAGAGCTTTTAGTTGAATGATGGCTTGTTCATGATGTTCTCAGGATAAAGGTTCAGGAATATTTTTCTTTAATAATTCTATCAATGGTTTTACTGTTTTTGCATAATTAGAAATCCATTGTCAGCAGTAACCTGTCAGTCCCAAAAAGGTCCTTAACTGTTTTAATATAGTACAGCTTGGTGCATTTCGAATAGTGGTAATATGTGAAGGTAAAATTAGCTGAGAGCCTTCTGAAATAAGAAGTCCTATATAGTCCGCGGGGTTTCCACAATTGCAGTTTAGCTTTATTAACCTTAAATCCTAATTCCATTAGTTTTGTTAGGAAAAAAATAGTGTCTTGTCTACAGCTAGTGCAAGAATCAGAAACTAGTAGCAGATGGTCTTCATACTGTAATAAGGTAGACCTTCATGAAAACTGAATTTCATCTAGTTGTTTCTTCATTTCTCTAAAGAAATGAGTAGTTGATTTTACATATCACTGAGGTAACATTGGCTATGTGTATTGTCCTTTGTATGTAAAAGCAAACAAATACTGACTGTGCATATAGCAACAGAGAAGAGAGCAGAGGAAATATCTGTCACCGAAAAGGTGGTAGCTATTGGGGAATAAAACTTGTAGTGGGCTTAGGCACTACAGGAAAAGTTGCCACTACTATGGCAGTAACTACCCTCAAGTCTTGTACAACTCTGTATATATTCTTGTCTTTTTTTTTAACCAGCAAAATAGGTGTGTTACATCGGCTTCTAGTGAGGACAAGTATTCCTTGTTGAAGTAATGCAGAAATTACAGTTTTGATTCCTTTTTCTGCCTCCATTGATAAGGGATATTGAACTACCTTGGATAGGCATTCACAAGTTTTTAAAGCAATCTTTACAGGATCTGCATCTTTTATGAGTCCTACCTTGTCATGGGTAGTCCAAAGCTGTGGGGAAATGATTTCCAGTCCCTCCAAATCAGCTACATTAGAGATTTGGTCTGATGTAAGTACTGTGAATAATGTCTTTGCACAGATATAAGCTGAATAGAGACCCAAAGGAGTACAAAATACAGTGCATAGCAAACCTCTACCTAACTGATTTAAAGGGACAGTATTTCCTACAATAAAATCATGTAGCTTTTTTAATGGGCTTATCTGATTGGAAATAAGTTTTGTTTCTGGATAATCCAAAAGAAGCCCAGAGACCCTAACACCATGAAAAGAGGTAATTGTAGATTGAATCACTCCTGCCTCAATAAGAAGGGGAAGATAATTGTATACTGCAACATTAAAAAAGGGACCTACGGACAGAAGCATATCTGTTTCAAGGAAAAAAATTAAATACATAATCAGAAATAGACTTAAAATCATCAGAATCCATCTTGAAACAAGTTGGAATACAGAATGTGAAAATATCATATAAAGGAACAGCATTTTTCTCATTTCTACACTTCTCCCTTCACAGATGCTAATAGCTGAGGAGGGCAGCATCTATGTAATCCCAGCAATCCATGCAGGGACATAATCACACAAACGAGTTGAATAAGAAGGATATATGTATCATGTAACTGCAGTGACCACACGTCCCATTACATGGCCTTCAAGCATGTATGGTCACTAGTGAATACAACCCAGCAGCATCTAGTGTTACATATAGGAGTGCTGGTGTACTCAATAGTGCATCTCAAATTAGTGCAATACAGTGTGGCACTCTACACAAACCCACCCTTACACACACACACACACACACACACACACACACCATAATGGCACCTGCAGTGTGTTATTGAGAACTACATTTATAAACACCCACATGATGCATAAAATAGGTAGAAGAGGAGTGCATAAGAAAAGGGGATGGCAGCAACCAAAGGGACACACACAAGGACAGTACATCGGAGACTGGAACATGGGAATAAAGGCAGGACAGTCATTTTTGGTGGAGATATATTACTGTTTTACATATAGAGACGAGGGTGAAGGGTGACAAGAAAAGCTGAGGAAGGAAAGACAGTCTAGCTGAGTGTGCAAGAGCAAGCAGGCAAGCACATAACATGACAGACAAATGGGGTGGAGCAAACATTAGGATGGGGATTCATGGGATGGACACAGACACACAGAGGATGGAAAAATGGAGATGATGACTGGACAATGCATAAGGTATGGGTCTGCACACAATAAGAAGTGGGAATACTAGGCTGGGGATAATATAAGTTGTAGGCAGCATATAAGCTGCTTCTCGGCCCAGAGGAAAACTGTACTGACCTATCTCCAGCTGACAAATCAGCTTAGCCCATGGTATAGATTGGTTCTTTCTCTGTAAGACCAAAGATCAGAGGTGGCCAAATGATCATATCTGTTATTAATTACAGGAAGTATTCTATGAAGCAAAGCAGTACATCTAGCTTCCTCTTCACCACAGAATGATTAACAACTGTTGTAGCTTGTAGTTACTACAGGGAATAAGGTCAGGATACCGTCTGAAAAGAGGTTACCACCACCCCCTCCTCTGGCAAGGTATTCCCATTCTCCCCTCCCTTTGCAACCACAAACTGTGGTTAAGGTACCCACTCACCCTCCTGTTCCACTGGACCTGCAGAATGGCTGCACTATGGAAAAGATACCTTGAACCATAGCAAGAACATCATAAAGGAGGTGTTTGTTCCAGATGCAAGCTGTTAGGGACTCATCTGGTACTCTAGAAGAGGTGCCAGTTATTTCCTACAAGCAGTATTTGCAGTCATGTAAGCAGCCATGAGTAGGAGTTTTGGTTGCTTAAACGACAGTCACTGAGTGTTTGTGTGTCAGGGACTGCAGCAAAGACAAGGAGCTATTATAGTTCTTTGCTACAGTTTAGGAAAGGTATTTGGCACATTTTAGCAAAGAGATGTTAAGCAGATATTTAGTACCTCTCTGCATATTTTTCTCTTTTGTTTTCAGTGTTCATGAACTTCAAAAAGGAGTTGTTATAGCTTGTTTCTGCAGTTTAGCAAATATGTTGAATCGGTAGTGAGCCATTATATATATATATATATATATATATATATATATATATATATATATATATATATATATGTGTGTGTGTGAGTTTGTGTGTGTGTGTGTATGTATATATATATATATATATATATATATATATATATATATATATATATATATATGTGTGTGTGTGTGTGTGTGTATAGTGTATAATGGTTCATTGCTTAGTCTGCCTGAGAGGAATTTTTCTGGTTCTCATCTTCAAATTGGGAAGGTTCCAACTGGGGCATTTACCAGGGCACAGACCAGTCTAGCTGCAGCTCTAAGGATGCCATAAGTATATTAGTCCAGTAACTACCTCAGGACATCATATACCATTAATACTGACCTTGCCTTACTACCAGTCTTTGCAGCCTCCTGCTACAGCCCTTGTGGTTAAGATCCCATTCTGTTCACACTGAAAGAGAAAGGATGCCATCAGTTAACCAGAACAGCTGGTGAGAGCAGTGGCAGATATACAGTTGAAACCCATACTCATATGCCTGCTGTAAAACCATCACCTATACATATCCATCCATCCACAACCTCTTTTTCCCATTTTTGCACAAGGAGTTGGGGTTTCACTTCAACAGTGACAATCATCTAGAGCCAAGGCTTACAATACCGGGTGGCTAGTCCTGCCGCAGTAGTTCTTCCACATCACACAGTTGCACCTCTGCCCAATTAGGAGTGTCCAATCCACCTGCTGCATTTCTTTAGAATGTAGGAGGAAACTGGAGTACCCATAGGAAACCCACATGAACAGGAGAAGGACATGCAGACTCCACACAAAAGGCACCCCAGCTGAGAATTGAACCCTATCAACTCTAAACTTCCGCACATATGATCCTTGTGCAACCTACATCATTACAAGAATGTCTTCCAGATATTCCATTACCATTAACCTTATGTCTTCTTTACAAACCACACCTATACACGTCACCTATACAATTCACACTCTCCAACCTATGTCCACTATACAGCACACACCCCTACACTTGTGTTCATTATACAACTGACACCTCTACAACTATCTCCACTATACAAACCACATCCCTACATGTGTCACCTATGTAATTTAAACTTCCCCACCTATGTCTGCTATATTGCCTACACTCCTGCACTTGTTTCCACTATACATCCCACACCCCTACACCTATGTTTCTAACCCTATTGCCCAGTAGACAGCTAGATATGTGCCTCCTTTATATAACTACACTGGCCTGCACAGTGATATTATCCTGGAACATATGGTGACAAATCAGTTAGCATTGCTGGCACCCTGACATGTATTTCCAAAACCTTCACATATATGAACTCCTTGCATCAGTCCAGCATAAAAATCCAGTACTTATCACAGGCCAACTTACAGGTAGCAGGAACACATCCCATCACCACCGTCTCCACACATAGTAACCCCTCACGTTACTCCACCATAAATATCAATGATTTCTGAACAGAAATATCTGCAAGCATCAGGAATGCATCTTTATAGGACATTGACAGCAGTTCCCACACACGCAATCTGCACAATGGCAGACAGTTGCAACACCATATGGGGCATTGTCGCTTAAAAGTTGTGTCAGAATCCTGGCCAGGCCATGCCAGGAATCAGTCTTATAAGGCTCCAGTAGACACTTTGTGTAGTGGATGTGATGAGGTTACTGCATTTTTTTGTCTCTATGATACACCAGGCAGGTGCTCTCTGCTGGCCACTAAAAGTAATAACCATCGACATGTGACAATATAAAATGACTGCCAATAAATCATGCACCCAATGTTATTTCTGAAACTTTAGTAGTGCAGTTGGATGACACTTGTATCTATGCAGGTCACCCACATGCTCCTGTGGACATTATATTCTTAACGTATGCCTCAGGAACAGGCTGCGATGGTGTGATTAGACAATTCAGAGACATTCATCTTTTACCGAGGCAGCACACATTGACATGTGAAATTATGGAGTTTGAGAATATGGAGGTATTTTAAATGATGTCTAGTGCATGGCTTCACAGTAGTTGTATGGGCTGAGAGAGGTCTGTGGAGCACCGATATACCTGAGTTTGTGTGGTAAGGTGAATTACCCCAACTACTTAAAGGTGTGCTCCTATAGCTCAGTCTAGTAAACAATTATTCAGCAGTACCTTGAGTCCCACTATGCTTAGGTATCCTTTCTACCTATAGGTAATAATAAGTATGTGTGCATCTAAGTGGTTTGAATTGTAAACCTTTCTTCTATTTGTATTTTCAACTATGTACTCTGTGCAAACCCTATGATTTTAACTCCAATCTCGCAGCCCACTATGTGAAACCTGAATTTCTCCTATACAAATGTGGACTAGCTGACAGAGAGACCAGGAGCCGATCCAACACAATATGACTAAGGCATCTGCCTAGGACCTGGTGATGTTGGGGGGGGGGAGTAACCATGCAACATTATTTAAAAATATGTCCAAACCAAATTCCTTGGCACTTCAAGGGGGGAAAAAAGCAACAACAACAAAAACTAGAGTCATCTACCTAACTAATTTTCCTGGGCTCTTTAAAAATGATTTCTTGTTCAGCATGCATTTTATTCCACTTGTTCTGCATCCCAGCTCCATTATCATTGGCTTGAGCTAGGATATAAGGCCAATGAGAGACATCCAGGAACTGGCTTGATTTTTTTTAACTGTCCCAGTATTGAAAGTGGAAATGGAGAGCTGTTTATTTTCTTTTGCAGTAAAGCACATTTTTTGTCAGCATTAGTGTAACAGGAGACTTTACAGCATTAATGGGAATGTGAAACACAAGAGTCAGTCTACATACAATAATTCTTTTGCAACCTATTTTTTCAGCATTTAGGGGAGATACTTTAAATTCTGCTTCACAAAATCATTAGCAGGAGATAATTCTTCTATACAGAAGGTGTTTGTGTAGTGCAATGCAGTTTTTTCAGCATTAATGGGAGATACTCTGTGTAGTATAATGCTTTTTACAGCATTAATGGAAGATACTCTATGTAGTATGATGCATTATACAGCAATAATGGGAAATACTCTGTGTAGTACAATGCATTTTACAGCATTAATGGAAGATACTCTATATAGTATGATGCATTATACAGCAATAATGGGAAATACTCTGTGTAGTACAATGCATTTTACAGCATTAACAGGAGGTGTGTGTAGTAGATATTTTGAATTCTGCTTAACAGAAGCATTCATGATTCTGCTTTATTGAAGGTGTATGTAATACAACGCATTTTAACTGGAGATGTGTATGTGTGAGACAGAGAAAGAAACACCCCAGTTATGGGGTACTGTCTAGTTAAGTAACTTGTTCAGAGTCAAACCCTGTACCTTACCTACTGGAGGCAGGAGCCTTTATTCCCCACACCAACTGCCAGACCTAGTTTTTGTAGTTTGCAGAATACATGTTGATGCAAAATCTTTTCTGTTAATTTTTAAGTGATTTAGAGTAATCTGATCTTATCTATCTCCAGTTTTGCAGAACATCTCTGTTTTTCCCTCAGGTTTATGCCCTGACCTTGAGCAAGTTACTTAACCAGATAGTGCTTTGGGAAACCTAGACAGCATGCATAATAACTACCAGTGAACCAGAATAGTTATGGTGTAAAGGAGGAAAACTGATTATAGTGAACAGGAGCCTCATATATGAGCCATGATCTGTGGACGTGATCCTTGGTTTCCTTGTTCTGCTGAACCCTTTTGTATCTTGTATTGATCCAATAATCACTACTTTAACTTGCCCGCTCTAGTCATTGTGCTTACTTCCAACTTATTTTCTATTTTCTTACACAAACTGTCACTGCTCTGTTATGCTGCTTCACCTTTTACGTAGAAACTATTTAACTACCTTCAACATCTGACACAGGTACAATGTGTAAATTCTATATTAATCCCATTGATAATATTCTTATGAGTTTATATTATTTTTACTATGTATTACATGCTGTTATGAGGTTTCCTCCCATACCCCAAAGACATGCTGTAGGTGGTTGGTGTTAGAGTGTGCTCAACAATATACTAAGGTTGAAAGTAATTTTGCTGCAATTATGCAACATAAATAATGTATAAGATAAAGCTTGCTTAAATGTAGAAATAGAGTTTAGTAATATGTAATCAGCATCCATACTAAATTACCATGGCTTGGAAAAGGAATCTGCTGAATGGACATTTTTCCCCTTACAGACTCAAAACAGGATGTATGCAAGAGCAAAAATACAAAATCTGCTTTTAAAGAATGGACACTTTTCCCTTACAGACTCAAAACAGGATGTATGCAAGAGCAAAAATACAAAATCTGCTTTTAAAGAATGGACATTTTTCCCTTACAGACTCAAAACAGGATGTATGCAAGAACAAAAATGCAAAATCTGCTTTTAAAGAACAATGACATGTTATTCTGCATGGAAAAACAGGATGGCACAAGAACAGATGGTTTTTATACAAAGATCCAAATAAAATACAGGATGTTCACACTGTCAGAAAAGCTGATCTCTGACAATGTGTTTTTTCAAAAATATGTTTTTCTTCATAAAAAACAGGATATGCTTATCAGCATTGGCACAAGAACATATGCTCATATGTTAAGCTTAGTATTGTTTCTACAGGATAAGCAATTCTCCAAATAGAATACAGAACAATGTGTTTCCTCAAAAATATGTTTTTCTACATGGACATCAGGACACTGTTACAGGATATTCACACTGTCAGAAAAGCTGGTCTCTTACAAGACATTGTTAAACAAGGAAGCTTAGTATTGTTTCTACAGGACTAAAACTGTATATAAAGAGCTGTATAAATCCAGCTATGTGAGAGGGATGGTAGGGACACAAGTCCTAAGGTAAATGTTATATCTCTCACATCATCTGTACTATATGAGAAGTAAAGTTGGAACAGTACTTTTAAGCTGTAACATGTTTCCGTTTGGTTTATTATAAAAAGTTATTGGTTACTGCTCTCTAAAGTTGATGCTGCAAAGTATATTCTCTCATCAGTGTATATTCTGCAAGTTTCTGTATGCAACAGACTGTGAATGCAAATATAACTAGACTTTAAATTTTAGCAGAATCCAGCCAGCAAGACTGAGTGTCTTAAGAACACTTCAAATCCATCACACCAAGCAGTAAGCAGCTCCATGTAATTTTTTCAATGGCGAGCCAGCCAGGAGCCGAACCTAGGTACTACTACAGGAATGGCCACATGGTAGTGACAACAGAATGGAAAAAACATTACGCCCAGTCACTTTCTTTAGCAGAAAGATGACTCCAGTGGAATTGGGTTACCATCCATGTATACAGCAGTTATTAGCCATTTACTGGGGTATTAAACAAACTGAATATTTGACCGTATTTTCCAGCATTATAGTACAAACACCACATCAAGCTGTAAAAGCTTTGATAGACAGTTTTGAAATTAATAAAATTACAGATGGTATTAGTCAGGAAGTCTTTGCAAAATGGATGGCACTTTTTGGAATGAAAACTGTTACTATACAGACAGGGGATAAATACCATTTGTCAAACCATATGGGATATGAAGGAAAACAGCATAACTATTTAGAAAAGATAATGTCACCTGAGGTGCAATTTTTAGCATCTGATTTTGATCACTTTAAGCCATCCATCTTTGTGGATGGAGCACGATATTGGGACCAAGGCAGATACTGGACAGGATTTGCCATAGTTCCAGAGAATCCACAATTGGGTTCTCCTGAACTAATCAAGTTACCAGGGCATATGTCAGCTCAAAGAGCTGAACTGGAGGCAGTATTGTATGTGCTAAAGTATTACAATCCTATTAACATTTTTTCAGATAGTGCTTATGTAGTAAATTCTTTAAGACTACATATGGAAACCTGGGTAAGACGAGGATTTGTGGATAGTGTAGGTAAACCATTACGGCATGCTGAAGTATTAAAATACATATATAAAGTTATAACAATGTCAAAACAACAAGGACAGTATAGCATCTTAAAAGTAAAAGCACATCAAAAGCCAACCAGTGAAACTTACAGATTAAATGTGTTAGCTGATACCTTGGCCAAACAAGCAGCACAAAATGGAAAAGAACTTCCAGAATGTGTATGCCAATGTAGAAGTTAGTGTCTTAAAAGAGCTAGATAAAGAGTCAATAGAGAAAGACCTTGTAAATATACAAAAACAACAGGGCTTAAAAGAAGAAACCGATCAGTGCAGATTGGCAGGCATACCACCAAAGGAGTACTATGCATACACGACCTCCAAAGGGTTACAGTTGCCATATGTACCATTTCAGTTGGCACGCCAGTTGGTCAAGTTAAATCACCAAATACTGGGCCATATAGGAACTGATAAGTTATGGGCAGTTGTAAAAGAAAAGTATTGGAACCCAAATTTAAAAAAGGTCTGCAAACTGATTATAGAAGAATGTTTAATCTGTCTTCAGGTAAATGCTAAAAGCAAAAGGCCTCAGTTACATCGAGTACAGCCAGCGGATGGGCCATGGTATGCAGTTCAAATAGATTATGCAGGTCCATTACCAACAACAAAGGGAGGTTACAGATATCTACTAGTAGTAGTGGACGTATTTTCAAAATGGGTAGAAGCAATTCCTACCAAAACCATGACAGCAAAGGCAACAGCAAAAGCCTTATGGAAAAATATTTTCTGTCATTGGGGATGGCCACGGGTTATAGAGTCAGACAATGGCCCACAGTTTGTTAGTGATCTCATTAAACAAATGTGTAATTTGTTAGGCATACAGCAAAGGTTTCATGTACCATACCATCCACAATCTAATGGCATTGTAGAACGTATGAATCGGACGTTAAAAGAACGTCTAAAAAAGGCATGCTTGGAAAAGGGCAATACATGGGTACATCATCTGCCTGGTATTTTAATGGGTATTCGAGCAACACCAAACAGCAAAACAGGTATTTCCCCATATGAAATAATGACAGGCCGCAATATGCCCAATTACCATTTGATCCAGATTTACCTAATGGTAGGCCCATGCTAGAAATTAGCAAACATCAGGAATGGCTAAAACAACTTACTAGTATATGTGACTATAATGCAAGAAAGCGTTCCATCTATGGAAAAAGGTGACAATAATACCAGCTGAAGAAAACCTTCCCTGTGGAACCAAAGTATTGGTAAAAACATTCCAAATGGAAGGACCATGGGCTAGCAATTGGCAAGGCCCTTTTGAAGTAGTGGAACAAACTGGACCATTAGTGTACAAAATCAAAGGAAAAAAGAAAAACAGAACAATGTTGGTACATAAAGATCAACTAAGAATGATAAAAAATAGTGAACAATGTAAATCTGATTAAATGTATTCTTTTGTAGGTTTCCAACAGAGAAAACCCTAATGAAATTGACATGGTTTAAAGTGCATCCTTTTGGAAATCCAGTTTCGGATGACCAAAGGCAAAATGATTCAACAATGGAATTTCTATTTAAAGGATGTTTTTAAATTGATAATAGCTATTATACTAACTATTATTGTATTGCTTAGTATTAAATTATACTTACAACCTGTTAATCAGACTGTAAAGTTACATAAGAGAGAGAGTAAAGAAATGTGGAAAAATGAACAAGACTGGTCACCATCTTTTAACACTTTCTTAGCAAGACAATGTTGGTATGCAAAAGCATGAATGTTTCTAATTGTTGGGTATGTAGTTTAATACCAAAAATAACAGGGTAATGCCTCTAATACCTATTCCACTAAATTCTCTTAGTAGTTGGAGAGTATTAATAAATGAAACAGGAGATCAAGTTATAAATGTACAATTACGTAAAGCAAGAGTACAGTTATCTGCTATAGTACAGGGGATCACATGTTTTCAACAAAATGGAACTGTTCCAGTGGGTAATAGCAATTGTATTCAAGCAATTGAAATGATAAATTTTCGCAACCACATACCAGTACGTGGAGTATTTTCTCATGGTTTCCCTATTTTAATACCAATTAAGGGTCAGTTAATATTAAGTGACACAGCAGTATTTCACTTTTCACAAAATGACAAAAATGACTGTAAAACTAATATTACATGTTGGAGAAGTAAAACAGATAAAAACTTTACAGTTGTACATGATAAAACCCCTACTATGGGGCAAGTAAATGGCAGTCTGGTAAATAGCAGTGTTGCTCTATCAGATGGGTTATATTACATCTGTGGTAAATATGCTTATAAATGGTTACCAAAGGGATGGGATGGCACCTGTTATATAGGATTAGTGGTACCAGCAATGCATCATGTAAAAGAGTTACCAAAAGGAAACATTAGGAATACAAAAAAGAAAAGGGATATATTACCTGTAATTGAAAGTCCAGAAAATCCAGTAGACACCTTAGATACATCACGTATATATCATCAAAATCTTGATTATATTAAATTAAAAGATATGGATTTAGGAGATGATGTAATCTCTGGAGCAGGTATTTTCCTTGGTGCGGGGCGGCAAAATCCATCTGGGAACTGAGAAAACTATCTGAACTAGTTGAGGTATTGGCAAATGCCACTTTCAATGCAGTCCTTGACATTACTGTAAATGACAGCAATACGAACTATGGTTTTGCAAAATCAAATGGCATTAGATTACATATTAGCATCACAAGGGGTACATGTGCTTTAATAGGAGAACAGTGTTGTACATTTATTCCAGACAAAACAGAATCTGTAAAAGCACATTTAGAAGTGATTGCACAAGTGTCTCAACATACTAGAAAAACTGGAATGATGACTGGAGTGAATGGTTTAGTAATCTATTTACAGGATGGACAGGAAAAATCACTGTATTTTTAATTTCTTTTATTGTTATTGTAATGCTTGGTTGCATATTATTTGCATGTATTAAAGTCTGCTTAGCAAAAGCTAGTCAAGTTACTGTTGTTAATTGTCATAATGAAAAGTATTACCAAATAATGCTGAATTTATTTCTCTAGTTTAAAATAAAAAGACGGAATTGTTAGAGTGTGCTCAACAATATACTAAGGTTGAAAGTAATTTTGCTGCAATTATGCAACATAAATAATGTATAAGATAAAGCTTGCTTAAATGTAGAAATAGAGTTTAGTAATATGTAATCAGCATCCATACTAAATTACCATGGCTTGGAAAAGGAATCTGCTGAATGGACATTTTTCCCTTACAGACTCAAAACAGGATGTATGCAAGAGCAAAATACAAAATCTGCTTTTAAAGAATGGACACTTTTCCTTACAGACTCAAAACAGGATGTATGCAAGAGCAAAAATACAAAATCTGCTTTTAAAGAATGGACATTTTTCGCTTACAGACTCAAAACAGGATGTATGCAAGAACAAAAATGCAAAATCTGCTTTTAAAGAACAATGGCATGTTATTCTGCATGGAAAAACAGGATGGCACAAGAACAGATGTTTTTATACAAAGATCCAAATAAAATACAGGATGTTCACACTGTCAGAAAAGCTGATCTCTGACAATGTGTTTTCTCAAAAATATGTTTTTCTTCATAAAAAACAGGATATGCTTATCAGCATTGGCACAAGAACATATGCTCATATGTTAAGCTTAGTATTGTTTCTACAGGATAAGCAATTCTCCAAATAGAATACAGAACAATGTGTTTCCTCAAAAATATGTTTTTCTACATGGACATCAGGATACTGTTACAGGATATTCACCCTGTCAGAAAAGCTGGTCTCTTACAAGACATTGTTAAACAAGGAAGCTTAGTATTGTTTCTACAGGACTAAAACTGTATATAAAGAGCTGTATAAATCCAGCTATGTGAGAGGGATGGTAGGGACACAAGTCCTAAGGTAAATGTTATATCTCTCACATCATCTGTACTATATGAGAAGTAAAGTTGGAACAGTACTTTTAAGCTGTAACATGTTTCCGTTTGGTTTATTATAAAAAGTTATTGGTTACTGCTCTCTAAAGTTGATGCTGCAAAGTATATTCTCTCATCAGTGTATATTCTGCAAGTTTCTGTATGCAACAGACTGTGAATGCAAATATAACTAGACTTTAAATTTTAGCAGAATCCAGCCAGCAAGACTGAGTGTCTTAAGAACACTTCAAATCCATCACACCAAGCAGTAAGCAGCTCCATGTAATTTTTTCAGTTGGATACACTAAATTGGCTCTAGGTGTGAGTGTGTGTGTGTGTGTGTGTCTTCTGTGGAAGGTTGGGTGCCGGGCTGGCAACTCGACACTGTAAAACTCCACTGCCAATCATGAGTGGACAGGTGATCCGCTGTGGCAACCCCTAACCGGGAAAAGCCGAAGGAAGAAGAAGAAGATTACATGCTGTTATGAGTTGTGTGTTTCTTCATGACTGATATATATCTGAAGCTGTTTACTATGTACTGCCTTCTAGTTTTGGATTATGTTTTGTTTGTTTCTTCCTGATTGATGTATGTAAATTGGAGCTTTTCTCCCCGGGCCTCCACTAAAAATGAACCTGTGTTCAGTCGGACTATCCCAGTAAACAAATGTAAAATAAAAATAAATAAATAAAATGTCAGTGTATTTATTATTTATCTGTGAATAAAATGGACAAAATGAAGTTAACAAATTTAATGTTAATATTTTAACTATGAATATATTTTTAATTTAGCTTGTTTTTTTCAAGTACACAGGTGGGAAATGCACTGTGTTTGGGCTACATCAGTTTGTCTATCACTTAACATAGATGAGTAAAGCTATGAGCTGTTAAAGAGTTGCTCCCTGTTTTTGTGGTTTGATTCCCATTGCCTTCATTTGTCGTCTATGTTACTTGATGAAACAGTACTCCTGAAAAGGGACACATGTCCAGTGGGCTCTCCCAGACTGATAGCAAATGTGCTACACATTTGTCTTCTGAATTCCTGCACCCTTCACATACGTGATTCTCAGTACTTCCCTATTTGCTATTTGAATATGGATCGTAACACGTATTTTGCAGTTTAATGGCTTGCCAGATGCATTTTTACAAAATGTGAGTTTCAAGATAAGACAAATTTACTGTTTCACATTCTAAGTCTGTTTTCAATGTGGGAACATTTTGTTTGTTTAGAAAATGGCTGTTGGTGTTTTCTGTAAAATTTGAATTAAGCATTAAATGAAATCCGAATGTCTATACTTGTAAAATTAAAGAAAATAGTATGTACCCTGATGTGCATGAACAGTGTTTATAGAAATTAAGGAAAGAGACAGCCAAATAATGAGATATTAGTATGGCTGTCAGGGCCTGATTCATTACCATGCATGGGGCCCATTTGGACATGATCCAGCTTTATTGACTCTGGAGGTGTATGCTGCAACAAAACAGTATTATTAGTCATTCAATTAGATGAAACCTGTACCGTGTGATGTCAGAGGGGATGACAGACAAGACATAGGGAGGTCAGTATGAGATATAGGTGTCCTGTAAGCATGAAAGCATCCCCAAAAGTATTTTGTATGCAGTAATTCTGATTTTCTTATGACTTGTGGGTTGTTTACCAAAAGCTGGTGCTGCATTTATATTGCTTTTAATTGTTAGGCTTTATTCATTGCAGTAAAGAATGAATTCATTAATAGGTCTGGATTGTGTAATATAACCTAAACATGTTGAATTTTAGTAATGTATTTTTCCAGTATCTTCTTTACAGCCTCCATTTACTGCAAAGCAGTTGACATTTGCCATGTCATATAGTCTGCATTATCTGGAGTGATGACCTGAACCTCCTGATGTTCAGCATCCATTATGTAATCATATGCTACCTTGATACTGTCTTCTCTACAAGATCGGACTGTAAAGAATTTCTGCATTTAGTTAAAAACTGTTTTTCTGGCAGTTAGTGCACAGTACTAAAGCTCCGGCTTGTTAATCAGTTGCTTTTTGTTGTTCTTTTGCAAGGGTGCAGGGTTTAAATCTTTCTATTTTCCTTTGCCTACTGTGTGACATTGAGCAAGTCACTTTGCCAGATAGTGCTCTGGAACAACTGGACATTTGGGTTAAGCTCCGTAACTGTCCCCAGGACTGCATGCCTAGTAACAATGAATCTGTTATCATTGTTTGTCAGGCAGTCCCTATTACATAGCTGATCTAGTTCAGAAAATGTTATGATCGTATCACCAACACACCAAATGTTTAATACACCATAGGCAATTTATTCTTCAAGGGCAGCAGGCACTGCATTTGTAGATGAAGTACTGAAATGAAAAGTTGTTTGAGATCAGCATCCTCTGCATTAGTAATAGTTTTCTTTAATGTGGAATTATTCAGAAAATGTTTACTTCTGCAGAGATTATGATGCAATTTATTTTTACATAACAATAAGGAGTGTACACTGTCAACAAAGTGGCTTTAACTGCTATTTTTGATGGAAGGGTCTCTCTGCAGATGAAGGTACCTTATGCTGTTATCATCTAGTCATTTTTAATCAGTCATAAATCCAGGTTTACAGGACTTGTGCACATGTGTCTGTGAATTAAGTTGAAATACTTAGGCTACTGTGTGTCTGTGTGGAACAAATTTGAAATATGTGACTTTGGTCATTATTATTATTTAATTTTTTTTGATACAGAGATCTAAGAATGATGCAGTCAACAATGTAATATTGACAGTGGTGCAACAGGTTGCACACTTGTCTTTGATGCAGAACATGGTGGGTTCTATTCCCACACCAGGTAGATCAATTACTGACACTGCAGTACAGCATAAGGGGGGTGCTGCATTCCTGAATGTGTTGTCCTTCTGCTGAGATATTAAATTGGGGCCCCATTTGCCTGATTTGATGATAACTCAGGTAGATGTAAAAGATCCCATGGCACCTATTGAAAAGAATTGCTTTTTATGTATAAATATACAAATCTGTTTACACATATTCATAATTTCCTTTACAATCATGTTAAATTTTCATTCCTATTATACCCCATGTATTTTTCCATAATCACCATCTGATTTACTTAATATTGTTGCTAAAATCCATTTACCATTAAATGTAATTTCACAAATTCTTTCATTCCATATAATCCATATAACATAAAATAAGTGTTTATCTGTTCTTTTAACATATTCTTTACTTCTAGTCTTATAATATCCATATTTAATCATATCCATGTTTATTGAATCCACTTCTTTTATATCTTCAAAAAATCTTCTTTACATAGTTTTCCCCATAACTTTTTTACCCTTTTACATTTCAAAAGCACATTTTCTGTAGTTTCTTCTTCATGACAATATAAATATATCCTATCACTTTTCTTTTTATATGGCATATTTCCTTTTACTGTTCTATTACCAGTCTCCACAAAAAATCTTGACATTTTACTTTCTGATTACAACATTTGCTTCTTATTTTTATAGCTTTAATTTTTTTCATCAGTTAGATTTTTGGCAGTGCAAACCTTGGCTCTAGATTATTGTCACCATTGAAGTGACACCTTGACCCCTTGTGCAAAAATGGGAAAAAGGGGTTATGGATGGTTGGATTGCATAGTAATGTTTTACCATTCCATTCTTATACCATACTTTTCTATCTTTTTCTATATTATCAGTTTTTATTTTCCACAAAAATATTTTTCTTGCTAAAATTTTATTTCTTCAATTATATACTTTTTTTTACCATACCCCAAAATTTATCATAATTATATTTATACAGTTTTGCTACTAATTTCTCATCTTTTCATTTATCCACTTTAACACTTTGTACAAATTTAATGAAGCAGTGTATAACACTGGGTTAATTAACCATAACCCCTTCTCTATTTACGTACAAAATTCCTCTTTCTACTGGGTTGAATTTAGAACCCCATATAAATGAAAAAAATATCTGCAATAATTCCTTTTGAAATACTGTTGGCACTATAAATACACTTGATAAGTATGCTATTTTTCCCATAAGTACTGAATTTATCAAATAAGCCTTTTTCTGAATGATAATTTATATGTTCTCCAGAAAAGATGTTTGCTTTATTTCTTTTATTGTTTCTCCCACTGAATTCTACTCACATCCTTATTCCCAAATTTTATACCTAGCACAGAAATTTCATTCATTGCAAAATATATACCCCAATCTTTAATACATCACCTAAACTTTTACTTTTCTCTTTATTTAAAGCCATCTCTATCATCTCTAGACACTCATTTGTGCAAATTATTACTTCTTTTTATCCAAATTTTGTTTTTTTGCAACTACTATAATGTCATCTGCATAAGTTAACAGAACTGGAATTCTTAACCCTTCATGTGTTATATACCCCGCCTCCTTCATTTTGTAATTTATTTCACATACTATCACATTCACAACTAAAGCAAAAAGCATTCAACTCATTGGACATCCCTGTCTTACACCACTCTTCATATGTACCTGTTGGCTAAACCAGCCATTTACAGGCATTTTACTTTATTATTACTATACACTGACATACATAATTTCCTAACTTTCTCACTTATATTATATTCTTTCATTATTACTCATAATATTTCATGTCCAGTTGTGTGAAATGCCTTATTAAGGTCTCCTAACATGATTTCTCTATCATTAATAATTATTGACAACCCTTCACTTTTACACTATATATGCTATCGTCCATAATGTTTTCCATTTTAATTTCAAATATCTTTTGTATTATTTTCATAAAGATCTTATAATTAAGCAATAACCCATGCCTGGGTGTGGGTAATGCTGGATTTACCCACGGTTGGTGTGGTTTGGTCACAAGGGTGAAGCCCGAGTGGCCAAAGACAACTGTGGGTAAATCCAGCATTACCCACACCCAGAAGTGGTTATTGCTATTATACAATGACATTATTTAAGAAAAAAAATACTTTTCTTAAATAATGGCATTGTATAATGCCTCCATGCTGCCCTTCCGCAGTTGTCTGGTATTCTGAGGCAGTTCTGATGTACTGGGCATGTGTATGTTTACGCAGTACATCAGAGCTGTGGGCAGAAGCAAGGGAGAAAGCAAGATCTCCGTTGCTTTTTACAAAGGGTCTCACTATGTTAAAGGAGTTTAACACAGCGAGACAGCTTTAAAAAAAGCAACGGAGAATCTCCGTTGCTTTTTTAAAACTATCTCACTATGTTAAACCCATTTAACATAGTGAGACAGCTTTAAAAAAGCAACGAGAAAGAAAGATCTCCATTACTTTTTTTAAAGCTGTCTCACTATGTTAAACTCCTTTAACATAGTGTGACAGTTTCTAAAAAGCAACGGAGATCTTGCGTTCTCCATTGCTGTAAAAAAAAAAGACTTATACTAATGGAAAAAGTCCAGGCAACCGGACCTTTTTCTATTAGTATAAGTCTTTGATTTACAATGTGCACGCTGACCAATCAGAGTGCACATTTTGGAATATTAATGCGGGGTCGTTGTATAATCATTATTATTCAATACTATTTGGTCTTCAGTTTTTTTTTTAATTCTCTTCGGTCCTCCTTCCATATGAATTTAAATAATCCACTACATAGTTCTTTATACATAAAAACCTTCATTTAACCATTCATTCAAAATCTTAAAAAATTTATAATTTTTTGCCAATCTCTTAAATTGTATACATTCCATACCCTATTCCAGCTGGACTTGAAAGTGACTCTATCGTTACATGTCCTAATACTTGATCTAGCTCATTTAAAGAAATTTCCATTTCTAACTCTTTGTTCTATTTTTCTGTTAATATTTTTACTTTCCACATTTTTTCACTACCTTCTTTTTTGTTTAAACATTTCTTGTACACATTGTACTACATTATTCATAATCTTTTCCTGAGTTCTTTCTATTTCTCCTTTTACATGTTTTATTTGTCTAACTACACTACCATCTTCCTTTACTAATCTGCTTAAGTAACTCGATACTTCTCATTTTCCTTGTAAAATGTCTTTGCTTATATAACAATTCCTGTAATTTTTCTTGATTTCTTTCATAAAATTATTTATATATTTTCTGTCATTATGTTCTAAATCTTCCAATGCATTATGGGCTTTTTTATATTTTTCTCTCCTCTTTTCTTACATCATGCCACCGTAAAAACATTTTCTAGATTTTTCCTTTAATATCATCCATCATTCTGACCAATTTTTATAAAATGTTCTCATAAGATCTCTCCATAACTGTATTACTAATCTCTTTCCTTCCTCATTCCATGCTTTCTCATTTATCCTTTTTATTCCTTTGTGTATTTTATATATTCCTTGTTTTCTTTTATCTCTAACCATAGTGCAAGGTGATCAGAAAATCCTGTTTCAACTACCCCCTCGTATATAACTAAACATTCTGATATGATTTTTTATTTTTATTTATTTTGTTATTTTACATTTGTTTACTGGGAAAGTCCAACTGCACAAAATGTCCTTTTTCAGCAGTACAATACATATGCAATATACAGATACAAATGTTGATTTAATCTCAGATACAAACACAAAATGAAAATACATGCTATACATTTCACTAATACAGTCATATAGTCTAGATAGGGAATAAAAGAATAGCAGTACTGTAACTGAAGTAGGGTATACAATTCAAATACAGAAATAACTGGTTGTGTTCTTTTAGCTGCATTAAGACATCTATTTCCTAAACAGGGTTTGTGCAAGAGCAGGTCCAGGATTCAGATAGGTGTGATTTGAGAAGTTTTTAAAGTTGGAAGTGTTAGTAGTTCTGATATTTATTAATGGCAGGTAATTCCATGTTTTGGCTATGCAGTTTGAGTAAAGTGAAACTCCAGCTGCATTATTAGGTTTGGATATATTTAAGAAGGATTTGTTAGTGGGACTCAATACCTTGTTATTAGAGTAGTGTATTAGTAGATGAAGTACTGGTGTTTGTTCTGACTGATTTAGTATTCATCATAAGCAAGTAGATTTGGTAGTTCGAGCCAATATAGTTGTTTTAAAGCCAAACAATGATGGGATATGAAATTTGATTCTGTAGCAAACTTTGTGATTTTTTTATAGCAAGTTTTGAGTTTTGCTATGTCAAATTTCTTAATATTTGTGATAATTTGTGCGGCGTATAAGTGCATAGAGATAAGATGGATTTTTGCTATATACACACACACACACACACACACACACACACACACACACACACACACACACACACACACACACACACACACACACACACACACCTCAATTACTGTACAGAGCAATAACAGTGATATCCTACAGGCCTATGCAAGCTTGTGAAGCTTACTGAAGGGCTGTGTTCTACACAAATGAGTCATGATATTATGCCAATAATACCTGCTTCAAGTATTACTAGTAGCTCTTAGGAATAGAATCAAATAGAAAGCTGATGTAGCATTAAGAATTTAGAGCAACATAATGGGTTGATAATGTTGTAAAGTAAGTAATGCACAGTTCACATTTGTTCCTGAGTCACGATATTTTAATAAAGTGGTTAAGACAGAGTATTTACCCATTTCTTACAAATGAAGTAGTCTCAATAGTGTCAAATGCTAACTGTCAGTTCTAGATGAAAATCAGGGATTAGACCAAAGACAAGCATAACAAAAAGTTAAGACTGAAACACTATTTTAATATTCAGTGGCTATAACTTCAAAATGAACTAAATGCAAATATAAAGTTAGCAATCAGGTAGAATGAAGTCTAATATAGAAAAAAAGTCATATCAGTCAGATAAATGCCAAAGAAAGCACTACAAAATGTTCCTAAAAATGATGCAGTATTTTACAAAGTTTGTACCCAGTATGCTAGAGATAACTATATCACTAAGAAACATGTTACATCAAGCTGTAGCCTGGAAATGGAGCTATAAGCAGAAAAAGAGTTCTGAAATACTGAAGAAGCACCAATGTTGAACTACAAAGCACTTTTGTATCTTTCTGGGTAGCATCTAACTAGAGAGACAGGGGTGATGTACATTTAGAATTACCCTGTGCTAATTTTTATTGCAATTTATTTTGTTTTCCACATACCTAGGCATGATACTGCAAGGTCAGTGCATCATTGCTGCATTAATCAATTGAAAAAAAGAGACAACCGGACTATATTTCCTCAGTTTTTATGCAGACTGACAATACAATCTAAAAGAGAAACACATGAGCTTTACTTCCTGGAGAATCGTTCACCAAACCATGAGTTATTCGGGTACCTGCATGGCACAGCAAGCAAAGCAGCTAATGCATTGCATGATAGCATTGATCTTACTAGGTATTGGAGAGCATGTATTAAGTGACAGTCCTGTGAGTTACTCTGGCATTATTAGAAAGAGATGTCAGCTCTGACAGGCTGTCTCACCTAGCGAGTGTCTGGGTGCGCTAAGTTATCCACACCTTCCTGACTGTTTTCTTGCTCACCATAGCCTGTCAACCACAATCCGCCTACATTAGCAGTGTAAATGTGTATGTGGTTAGTTACTTTTGCATGTAAGAAAACAATTTGTGTTTGTGTATTTGGCTCGGCTCAGGCTGCTTCTCACCAATCTACATTGTTTGCATCATGAATAAAGCTGTTGGGAACACATTTCAATGGTAAACACACACACACACACACACACACACACACACACACACACACACACACACACACACACACACACACACCTTCAGCAAAAAGGTACCTGTCAGCAATCCGCAGAACTCCAATCACTCTGCAGTTATGGATTAACTCCATGGCTGAAGTAAACGGCAGTCTCCAAGTATTCATACAAAACTAAATCGATGGAAGTAAATCTGCCTGCAAACGGCATTAAAATGAAAGCTAAATGGCATGGCTTAAAAGTAAAATCTGCCCTGACTCAGCAATGCTTAAAAGTAAAATCTGCCTGGACTCAGCAAAATGGCAAGGCTTAAAAGTAAAATCTGCCCAGACTCGGCAAAACGGCAACTCCATAACTGACAGTCCCAGACAGTATTCAAACAGATGCGCGCGCACGTCTGAGCTTAAGTCCGACAGGCTAACGGAGCTGACGTCATCACGCACGTGATGATGTCAGCTCCGAAAGCGTGAAATCTAAAAAATAGATTAAAAAATCGGAAATGAAGGGGTGCCACTCGGGAATCATGGCACCCCTTCATTGGGACCCCAAAACTGGGTAAAAACTGAGTAATTCGGGACGGTTGGGAGGTCTGGTACTTACATTTTTCATTTTCTTATGCCTTTTCTGCTACTCCTCTTTTGCCTTCCTTTACTTTCTCTGCATATGTTTCCTTTCCCATCTCACCACTCTTCTTCAGGATTGTCTCTGCATCCTCCTTCTGTATTTTCTCCATAATGTACCTCCAGGAAACAGCTCCTTCATTTTCTGGCTCACTCTGCACCACCATTTCTTTTAGTAAATCATCCCACAACCATCTTGACTGGTGAGTTGTAATTATACATCCATTATTTGCTGACTCATTTCCATCAAGCAGGTTTCTTTAAAATATTTCCTCAGAATCCTGCACACATGCTCCAGTCTTGATATTTGGATTCTTCTTCATTTCTTTCACTGCTCCATCATCTCCTCTCTCCATCTGCCTCCCTGTTACACCAGGCCAACTCTACTCCTGGAACAGAAACAGGAAGTGCTCCAAAATGGTTCCCACTCAGAATAGTGACAAGTAGAGGAAGTTTCCTGTTGCCCTGGCCAAATGTCCTCTAATAGAATACATACCACCTTGGGTCTCCCCTGAAAAGAGGCTGCTAGCCTAGTGGGACTACCCTGGTCAACAAAGGATACATAGATAAATAAATAAATAAATATATAAATAAGTAACTATAATTGCTGGTTTTGGGAGATGTCTCTGGATAAAAATGACTGACCCTGATGACACACACTGATTTCTCTGCCATGTTCACGTGCATGATTTCAATTGGCATTATCACTGACCACACTGGCAGTCTTGTCCATGATTTAGGTAGACTATGTACCAGGGACGGACCATGTATAAGGGCTATTATATAATGCACACTCTGCCACCAAAGTCAGAAAGTGTAAGATGCTCTGCCACCCTTCATTGGGGGTGGTGACACTCAGCAGTCACTGGCAGGACACCACACATGTGGACTCAGTTCTGGTCGAGGTCCTGCAGTAACACATCCTTCCCTAGAAGGGCCTGAGTCCTGTTACCCAATGCCAGAGGAGTGGCAGCAGATTGTAGTCACTTAGTAACATCCCATTCCCATTACAGGAGGATGTAATCCCTTACACAGACTCTGGTTCCAGATCATAAGACCACCATCTCTGTCTTCAGTGACATAATCCCTTCAGCAAGTGTAGGAAGTCATCCCGGTGTCTAAGTGTCCCTAGGATCTCTGCATGTAATAACAAATATGACCCACTGCACCCTCTATTTTGTGTAGTATATGTAGTAATGCCTGATGTATAACCTCACCACAAATTGATCAGCATAGTCTGGCATTAACACAAGTCTGGCATTAACACTATGTGCTCCATGTGTGCTCCATGTAGTATCTGTGGTAATGGTCGATGTATGACATCATAGCTTGATATTAACACAGCATGCTCCATTTGTGTTCTGTGTGACATTATATTGTTACTGTGTGCTCATCAGGGCCCATAATTCTGCAATAGATGTTACAACTTTGTCTGAGCCACCCTGTATTATCTCCATTACTGTCTAGAGGGTGCTGTCCAGCATATGCTTCCTCTTGTTCTTTGTCACTGTCCTTTGCAGATGTTGTTGCTGCAGCTTCTGCTCTTGTGGTGTATAGTTCTGGTCTGAACATGAAACTATGCCATGAGGCTGTCCCTTTTCTTTCCTTAGTATTATATTATTGTAGAAGCAACAGGTTGTAACCAACTTTCAGGCTGCGGCAGGGAAGTACTTTATTGCTTTTCTGTTCAACAGGGGAAATACCTGTTCAGAGATGTTGAGTGTCACCACATGTGCCGTGTTATATTGTAGTTCAGCAATTGTCTCCAGATTATGAACAGATATTATAAGATAAGGCTCTAAAAGGTATCCAGCATCACCTGTAAAACACAGCAGACGTATACCTGGGGGATACATACTCTGTTTATTTATCTGTTGTTGACCTGGTTAGTCCCACTAGACTAGCAGCCTCTTTTCAGAGAGAGACACAAGATGGAATTTATACTATAGAGGAAATGTGGCCAGTGTATCAGGGAAGTCTCCCCACTCTTTGAGTAGATGGCACCTGACGTCTCCTATGATAGCAAATAAGAGGCCTAAGGAAAGCAGCGGCGTGGAGGAGGAGAGAAAAGTTATGGAGAGTTGGAAGTAGAAAGTGAGGATTTGGAGAGAATTTTGTTCAATATGGAGCTTCATAATGTAAACAAAGATTCCTGTGTGATAGATGATAAAAACGAGCAGTATTCAGTTGTATCCATGGAGGTGGAAGTAAGGGAGTCTGTTGAAGTGGTGCAGATAAGAGAACTTGAATAAGGAGGGCTTGTGGATGATGTTTTGCTAAAAATAATTGAGCAGGATGATCCTGGTGAGACATCTGCTGTTTCATGTGGTGAGTTGGCAAATTACCATTCTCAGCAGTTCTGAAAAATTTAAGTGGAAAAGGAACCAGGTGTAGCAACAAAGAATGCAGCAGCTAAAATTTATGCAGCAGTGACAAAGTAAAAAAGAACTGCAGCAACTAACTGAGAAGGTATCTGGTTTTAATGCAGAAGATAATGCAGTAACTAAAACATATGCAGCAATGACAGCAGGAAAAAAGGAGATTAGCAACAAATTGTAATGAAACCTGTTTTAAAAAGAAGAGAAGACCAAATGTGATAACAAACAAAAATGACATTGTAATAGATATTATGTATGGCATAATTTGGTAACTGCTCTGGGTTTTAAAGCTCAAAGAAGTTTAGTTTTTTTATATATCAAGACAGAGACTTTTTGTGATTTAGCATTTGAAACATGAACTGATGATAACAGTTTTGGAACTGTGTAACAAAAAGACGGACATTTATCTGTGGAACAAATAGTAACTTTAATGTTAAAAAATGTTACTTTACAGTTTAGAACTGATGAACTAGAAGAAGATGATGCTAAAAAATTCATGCAGGGTCTGTGTGAAACTGTTGATAATACTATGAAAATTAGTGACGAGAGAAGCTTATAGAATGAAGGGTGGACATTGGAAGCTATTTTGAAATGTGAAAACAAAACACGGTGAAACACTTGCCAAGTATTATTTTTGTGGATGGTCCCAGAGGGACTTTCAGATAGGCTGATCAACCTGAATCATGTTTTGTGGTGGCTTTTCTCATTTAATTAATGATTGTGACACGATATAATGTACAAGTGCAGAGAGAGGACATGCAGCAAGGCGTGAGCCAGGATGCAGGTTGTGTGTAAAAGAAGGACACTTTTGGATGAATTGTCAAGAGCAAAGAAACATAAATAACGAAAGACAAGAAGAAGAGTCTGGGGAAGAAGGTGAACTAGATGAAGAAGAAACAGCAGAAAAAGAAAAATATGGAGGAGAGGTCAGGAGAAGGGACTGATACTAAAAATATTTTGCTGTTCTAGCCAATGAAAAAAAATCTGATTCTGAGAATCAAGAATTATTTGCACATAAAGTCATGGTCTCAAGCTAAATGCCAAAAAATGCATAGTCATCCCGTTTGGGAAAAACAAAACACCCACGAATTCCACATAGGTGGCAGCCCCCTTAATACATTAAAGGTAATAAGAGATCTGGGGACCCAGGTAGATAGTAATCTCTCCTTTGACAATCATATTGCCAAAGTAGTTAGGAAATCCTTCTATGTGGCCTGTCTAATTACTGAAGGGTTCACATCTAGAAATAAAGAGGTTATAGTGCCCCTCTACTCGTCAATCATCAGAGCCATCATAGAGTACAATGCCCCATTTGGGATGTACCTCACAAGACACTTCCAACAGCTGGAAAGAACACAAAAGTGCCTCACCAAGAGAATTACTTGCCTCAAACATATGTCCTATGCAGCTCAACTGAAAAATCTCTGGGTGTACTCAGTGGCATATCGCTTACTCAGAGGTGATCTCTGCCTGACTTTCAAAGCCATGTGCAACTCAGAATTGATGGACATGCTCCACCTAAAGAAATCCAAGTCACTGTGAGCCACGCGCTCTAGTGAGCTAAACCTCACCATAACAATAAATAGAACATGCTGGAGGGATAGATTCCTGTCACAGAGACTCCCCATGCTCTGGAACAAAATTCCAAACTACATTAGGCAGAGCCTCTCACTAACACTCTTCAAGAGATACCTTGATGAGTGGATGGGTAACAGAAAATACACCCCGGGATCACTTCATTGGCTCTGCTTGACAGAGCATCAGTTAATTAATCAATGGGGCGGCGAAAGCTGACACACTCTGGCTAGGCTTATAAATGCCCTCGGGCAGATAGCCTAGTACCTACCTATGAACCCAGGGAAAATATTCAGTTGGGGAAAGAGTACAAATAAGAAAACACAAAATTGAAAAATATTTCCCCATAACCTGAAAGAAGGAAAAGCAACAATTTTAGAGCACTTTCAGTAAATGTGAACTGTGTTATTAACACTGTAAGAAGGACAGGGATACTGGAATGGTGTGCTAAATGTGAGAGGGATGTTATTTTGTTACAGGATGAAAGATTCCTGACAAGTAAAGAAAGGCTGAAAACAGAAAAAATGTGGGGTGGAACTATAATATGTTACTTAGGAGTACTCTGGAGTGCCATGTTATGTAAAAAAACAGTGAAATACTAGCAATAAAATTGGAATGGGAAGATTAACTGTTGCAGATGTAAGGTGGGGAGAACATGTTTTTACAATTATAGCAGTATATGCATATGTAACTAGGAAGCAAGGAGACAATCTCTTTAATCAAAAATTAGACTATGTGGGGGTTAACATGATCATTATAATTGCAGGAGATTTTACATCTAATTTAAGGGAAACGTAGAAAGAAAGGGGAAAGGAAAACAAAAAACAATATAGGAAGTGATAAAATGTACCAAATTAGCTGTGTGAAACAAAAATGAATGGACTTACAAAAGGGAGGCCCTTGGATATGAAAGTGTTTATTTTGTATTATCAGAAGGTTTGGGGCTAGCAGATGGTGATACAGTTGTGATGGGGTTTTCAGACCATTTAGCAATATGGATGGAAAGGTAATAAAAAGAAAAAATAAGAAATTATTGGATGAAACTGGAGAGTGGGAAGTTTTACAGTTATGGAAAGAACATATAACCTTGAAGGACTTATATAAAAATTGGTCTGACTGGTGGATTGAATTTAAAAAGAAGTATAAAAGCTGTTAATTTTTCCAATGGTAGGATGTTGTAAGAAAAGAAGTATGGGAAAATGTATACAAATGTATTAGAAATTTTAGAAAATAGTACAAGAGAATAGTATGATATGGAAAACGAAGTATATAAAGTAAATCAAGAAAAATGAAGGCATAGATGTTGTTTACAAGGGAGAAAGGAGGAAGGTTCAGCATATTTGGGTAAAAAAGTAAAGGAGGATATTTGTATAGTAAAGGAAATGAAAAATGTAAAAGGAGAGATAAAAAGAACACAAAACCAAATGATGAATATTGTAGTACAGGATGTGGAAAATAGGTGTAAGAGCAAAATGAGGGAAAATAAGAGAGAACAGAAGGTAAACAGATTCCAGAATGAGTTAAGGAAGAATTTGAAAAATAAATTATTGAATTGGATGAAAGACTTAGGAAAGTACATGTTGATTCAGCACCAGATGGTATAGAGTATGGAATGTACAAGAAATCAATGGATTTCCAAAGGGAGTATTTTGTAAATGTACTAAATGAATTGTTGAAGGAATTGCTTGTTTATGAAGCATTATGTAGCAGGATGTTAAAATTTATATGCAATAATAATGAGAAGAATAAAATAAAGAATGTGGACCTATCATACTAAATAACACAGATTATAACATTTTATGAGAATAATACAGAAAAGAATATAAGAAAAGACGAGGGATATTATGGGATACAGTCTATATGCTATTAAAGGGAAGGAATGGCAGGAATTGTTCTTGGTTGTGAGAGAAATTGTTAATGCTATTATAAGTAAAAGGGAGGGTGTGAAACTTATGTAGGCAATATTAACAAGGCATTTGATGCAGTAGGTCATGACAATTTATGGGATGTTATGATGAATTATGGAACAGGCAGTAGAATTAGGATAGTGTACATATCAACATATCAAAATAATAGAGTAAGAGGATTAGTGAATGCGTGACTGAGTAAAGAAATTGGTCTATATTAAATCAGTGAATGCTTAAAATAGTGAACGCTGATTTATCGACCCTTAAACACTGAAACCTGTCAATCCCAAAGACACGGAACAGCAATTTTTTTCTCAGGGAAAAAAAAATCGCTGTTCCACAAAAAAAAAAGTTCAAAACACACACCCCCCCTACTTAAATATGCCAACTCTGAGATTGCACCACAATAGAGAAAATGGCAAAGTCTCGCAAATGGCTCAGCGATTTTTTTCCCTGGGAAAAAATAGCTGTTCTGTGTCTTCAGGATTGTCAGGTTTCCCAGGAAAAAACAAATTGCTGTTCCACAAACAAAAATAAATTCAAAACACAAAATAAAGTGGGGGGCTTTGCCCCCCACACCCCCCTACTTAAATATGCCAACTCTGAGATTGCACCACAATAAAGAAAATGGCTAAGTCCCAAAAATGGCCTAGCGATTTTTTTTCCCCTGGGAAAAGATAGCTGTTCCGTGTCTTCGGGATTGTCAGGTTTCGCTCTTAAAGGGTTGATAAATCAGCGTTTGCTAGTTTGAGCATTCGCTGATTTAATATAGACCCTAAAGAAATATGCATGAAGTGTGGTATAAGATAATATTGCCCCATGAGTCAAATATTTTTTGCACTGGTAATGAATGTGATAGTGAGGGAAGTAGCTTATAAAATGAAAGATGCTAGATGTGCGATGCAAAAGGAGGTGGTGATTCCAGTAGTTTTGACATACACTGATGCTATAGTTTTGTTGCTAAGAACAAAGTATGGATGGGGGTAGTGATGGTTTGTCTGAATGGATGTTTAAAAGAAATGAGAACGACCTTGAATAAAGATAAGAGTAAGAGTTTGGGTGATGTGGTGAAAATTGGGGGTGCGTATTTTTCAGTGAATGAACTGTCTTTGCTAGGAATAAAATTTGAGGAAGATGTAGTTATTATGCATAGGGGAAGGTTTGATAAAAATAAATGAAAGAAATATGTCTTCTGTGGAGGAAATCTAGATAAACATACAGGAAAAAAGTTTATCTGGTGAATTATGTATGAATGCAAAAAATAACATATATATCAAATGTTTATAGGGTCCCAGAAAAATATGAAACGGTTATTGTGCAAATGGTGTTTTCTTTAATTTGAGATTCAAGATTAAATGCAAAGAAAACAGGTGTGTTGTATATGAGTGAAGATGAAGGGGGACTGGTGTCATTAAATCCAGTTCTTTAGTCTGCCTCTTTAAATTTGTATAGAGTATTAACGTTGATAAAGGAAGAGAATGAGAAATTAATAGTGAGAATGTTTAAATATAAGTGCAAAACGTTCTGCAGACGATGAGAAGAAAAAAACAAATATAATATGTAAATAAACAAATTAAACTTTATCAATAAAAAATACTAACAAGGAAATAAAAACTGATGATAAAGAGAAATATAGAAGGATGTGGTGTAATAATATGGTGAAAACAATTATTATGTAAATACATGGGAAAATGTATCAGAAGGGGTCATTAAAGTTATTAAAGCAAGGAAAAAGTGATGTACCAAGTAGTGTATCAACATTTCCTATGGAGACTGGTAAAAAAGTCACTAGCAAAGGAGAGTATGCCATATAAAAAGAAAGCTGAAAGAGTTTGTTTGTTTTGTGGTGGGAGGAGACAATAGAGCATGGGTTTTGAGATGTAAAAGAGTGGTGAAACTCTGGAAAAAGTTTTGTGAAGAAAACATTTTTGGGAATATTAAACTACCTAAACAATATGGGTATGAATATGACTATGTATGGATATTATAAGACCAAGCAGAAAGAATATGTGAGAAGTGTAGAAGAGAATTTATTTTATGTAATATGGGTTATTTGTAATGAAAGACTGAATGAAATTTTTTTAATAGGAAATAGATTTTGGCAGATATATTGCAAATTGTGATTGTGGAAGAAGGAGTGGTAGTCAATTATAGAAGATTAACAAAAAGGATATTACAAGAAAAATGATAAATAATAAAACAAATAGAAGTGGGTATATTTGCACTTGTAAGTGTGTAAATAATGTGTTTTTTATGTTATGTTAAATAAAGGCCCCTAGCCTTTTTGATAGGTGCCATAGGATCTGTTACATCCACCTGAGCTACCACCAACTCAGGTATGTGGGGCCTCAGTTTAACATTTCATCTAAAGGATGCCACACTCAGGAGTGCAGCACCCCTCTTATGATGTACTGCAGTGTCAACAATCCATCTACCTGATGTGGGAATAGTACCCACGACCTTCTGTACCAAAGATGAGGGTGCAACCTGTTGCACCACTGACACTGCTATGTAATTGTATAATTTACCAATTAGATAGCCCTTGCTGTAAATGGCAATATAGGTGACCTGTGCCATATGTGGGTATCAGAGGAATGACCTGGGTGCTTAACAGATACATTGGTAATAATATTCCAAAACTTTGTTAATGTGAACATCTTGGAACAGTTCGTCCATCCTCCTACTAGGGATGCAAACGTCATCGACCTTGTACTCACAAACATGGGGTGGGGGGCTGTGTTCCTCCTTGTACTCACAAACATGGGGTGGGGGGCTGTGTTCCTCCTTGTACTCACAAACATGGGGTGGGGGGCTGTGTTCCTCCTTGTACTCACAAACATGGGGTGGGGGGCTGTGTTCCTCCTTGTACTCACAAACATGGGGTGGGGGGCTGTGTTCCTCCTTGTACTCACAAACATGGGGTGGGGGGCTGTGTTCCTCACTCGGTGTAATGCTTTCACTCATTTTATTAGATCTCACTATATGGCAGTATTGTTTGGAATAAAAGTTAAATATGAGGATCCAGCAAAACCAAAAACCTTTAGGAACTATTCCAAGGCTAACTTCTCTCTCTACTAAGCAACCCATTGGCTAAATTCCAAATACCTCTAAACCCAGTAAACTCTATAGTATATATTTACAAAATACCTGTACAGTCATATTGATGGCTATATAGAGTGAACTATGCTCACTCATATTAAGAATAAAAAAAAACTCAAAAGGCAAGCCACCCTAGTGGAATCACAATATTAGTTGGTTATACAACTAAGATGGTTAATTAATACTTCAAAGGCTAAATTTGAAGGAAAAATAGCTTCTCAGGCAAAGGACAACCACAAAGCTTTCTACAGCTATGTCTGCAACCTTAGGGGAAAGATACAATAATCTGCATAACTTATTGCAAATGGCATCACCCACACTGAACTGGAGGCCAATGACAACCTTTTGGTTGACAGGTTCATCTCAAATTTCTCCCCCACACACCTCAATTGTCCAAAGAAAATACTGCGCACCATAATCTCCCCAGCCATTACTAGGGTAAAGGTCATCAATGTCCTTTCTAATGCCAAAAGCTGCATTGATGGGCCCCGATAACATCCCAGGGTGTTTAATAAATAGCATGAAACAAGACCTCTCTGGTTCACTTGAATAATTTTTCAACTTGAGCCTACAGTCAGGTGTTGTGCCCAAGGAATGGAAGCATTCCCCTGCACAAAGGAGATCCAACCACTGATCTGGGTAACTACAGGTCCATAAGTCTGACCAGCCTCATGTGTAAGGCTATGGAAACATGATAAATGAGGACAGAGGTAACCTGTAAATGCTGGACCCATCACAGTTTGGCTTTGTTAAAGGATCATCATGCCTATTAAATCTGGTGGACTTTTTTGAGAGGGTCACCAAAGCATTGGATGAAGGTAAGACTGTGCACACAGCTGACCTTGACCTGGCCTAGGCTTTAGATACAATACCCCACTCAAACATTATAGACAAGCTCACTAATTTAGGTATAAACTCTTTTATCACCCACTGGATAGCCATCTGGCTCACTGATAGGACCCAGGAGGTCAAAATAGGTGAGGCCACCGCCACCAACCGGCGAAGTCCCCAAGGGCTCTGTGCTGGGCCTGCTTTTTTTTTACATCTATTTTTCAGAAATAGAAGCAAATGCTGAAGGTTTATGGCTAAGTTTTCAGATGATTGCAAGCTGGGGGTTATCATCAACTCCCTTGCAGACGCTATCATTCTTCAAGGGGTTCCTATCAGTTCGTTGAAACTTCAGCAGTTTGAACACCATATGTTCGAACTGTGAAGTTCGAAAACTGATTATCGCGAAGCTGTGGAACACTGAATTCTTTCCCAGGGAAAGAATTCGGTGGGCTGTTTCTGTGGCTTCACAATTTTCAGCACTGTGGTGGAAAGTTATGGGTTGGGTTAAGGTAAGTGCGTGATTGTGTGGAGGTTAGGGTTAGGGCGCGGGTGAGGTGGGTGTGTGATAGTGACAGACTTTTGGGTTAGGGTGGGATAGGTGAGTTAGGGTTAGGGCGCAGGTGAGGTGGGTGTACGATAGTGACAGACTTTAGGGTTAGGGCGCAGGTCAGGTGAGTGTGCGTTAGCGACGGACCTTAGGGTTAGGGTTTGGGTTAAGGTAAGTGGATAGACAGTAGTGTATGTACAGTTTAGTGTAGGGTTAGATGTAGGATTTTAAGTGTATGTGTGTGGATTGCTGTTTTTTTGGTGTGCTTGTGTTGTGTGTGTGTTTCTTGGAACAGCGATTTTTTTTCCCTGGGAAAAAAAATCGCTGTTCTAAGCCTTCAATGGTTTTGCACTTCGAGGTTAGAAGTTCAAACATATGGTGTTCAAACTTCTGCCATTTCATCGAAGTGATACAGACCCTTCTTCAAAAAGGTCTATCTCTGACTAGCAAATGGTGCCAAAGCCACAGTCTTAAACTGAGTGGTAGGAAATTTATAACTGTACCCTTTGGAAGTCAGCTATCCCAGCTAATTACCAATACACCCCTAAGAGTCAACCCAGTGGTCAGTGATCTGTGTATGCACTTACATAGTAACCTTACCTACGGCCACCACGTGGCCACAGTGGTGAGGAAATCCTTTCATGTTGTGCAACTTATAAATAATGGCATGGCATGTTGATCCAAAGAAGTCATTATCCCACTGGACTCCACCCTTAACAGACCAGTCATAGAGTACTGTGCTCCCTTAGGTATGTACCTGGCCAGGCATATGCAGCAACTAGAGCTACCTCAGATTTTCCTTACAAAAAGAATACAAGGCATAACAAGCCAGCCTTATGCAAAGTGCATAAAAGCCCTTTTCCTCTACCCAGTCTCCAATAGATTTCTGAGGGGTGATCTATGCCTGGCTTAGAAGGCATCCACAAACCCTCACTTATGAATCTCCTGCATATTTGAAACTCAAACAGTACCCAGAAATACAAGATCTAGGGACCTGAATTTTGTCTGTGACTTAAACAGAACATGCCGGAGAGACAGATATATGTCCCAGAAACTGCTCCTCCTATGGAACATTCTTCGCACCCATCTGAAGCTGCGTTTCATTATTACCCAGTTTAAGAACAACCTAGACCAGTGGATGGGGAATAGAAAAGTTATACTGGACTTGGCACCCATGTCTCTAATGCACAGGGATAGCTTCTAAATGACCCTCAATGTCCTGTTTGGATACAGGACATCATTATACTTTTGGGAAATCGTGGCTAGGCTTAGAAAGCCCCCCCCTCCCCCCCCATGTTGTTAGCTTACTAACGATCTATTAGTTGAAGACTGTATATCCTGATAGTTCACAGACTGGTAGCCTTTTCTGTTGCTGTTTCTCTGTGAATATGGACTAGATGGGCATTTGTCACATATGTGCACACTGTGGCACCCAGTACTTCAGGGAAGCGTGCAATGCCATAAGCACCAGACATTGTAGTGGCTCTATCCTCTAGTTTCCTGGGGAACCAAATATGCTCATTTACATGCCGCAGTTTAACACTGAGAAACTGTTTTTAGTTATTCTTGAGGCGGATGCCTATTAAATCTGGTGGACTTTTTTGAGAGGGTCACCAAAGCATTGGATGAAGGTAAGACTGTGCACACAGCTGACCTTGACCTGGCCTAGGCTTTAGATACAATACCCCACTCAAACATTATAGACAAGCTCACTAATTTAGGTATAAACTCTTTTATCACCCACTGGATAGCTATCTGGCTCACTGATAGGACCCAGGAGGTCAAACTAGGTGAGGCCACCGCCACCAACCGGCAAAGTCCCCAAGGGCTCTGTGCTGGGCCTTCTTTTTTTTTACATCTATTTTTCAGAAATAGAAGCAAATGCTGAAGGTTTATGGCTAAGTTTGCAGATGATTGCAAGCTGGGGGTTATCATCAACTCCCTTGCAGATGCTATCATTCTTCAAGAGGTTCCTATCAGTTAGTTGAAACTTCAGCAGTTCGAACACCATATGTTCGAACTGTGAAGTTCGAAAACTGATTATCGCGAAGCTGCGGAACAGTGAATTCTTTCCCAGGGAAAGAATTTGGTGGGCTGTTTCTGTGGCTTCGCAATTTTCAACACTGTGGTGGAAAGTTATGGGTTGGGTTAAGGTAAGTGTGTGATTGTGCGGAGGTTAGGGTTAGGGCGCGGGTGAGGTGGGTGTGTAATAGTGACAGACTTTTGGGTTAGGGTGGGATAGGTGAGTTAGGGTTAGGGCGCAGGTGAGGTGGGTGTACGATAGTGACAGACTTTAGGGTTAGGGCGGGATAGGTGAGTTAGGGCACAGGTCAGGTGAGTGTGCGTTAGCGACGGACCTTAGGGTTAGGGTTTGGGTTAAGGTAAGTGGATAGACAGTAGTGTATGTACAGTTTAGTGTAGGGTTAGATGTAGGATTTTAAGTGTATGTGTGTGGATTGCTGTTTTTTTGGTGTGCTTGTGTTGTGTGTGTGTTTCTTGGAACAGCGATTTTTTTTCCCTGGGAAAAAAAATCGCTGTTCTAAGCCTTCAATGGTTTTGCACTTCGAGGTTAGAAGTTCAAACATATGGTGTTCGAACTTCTGCCATTTCTTCGAAGTGATACAGACCCTTCTTCAAGAAGGTCTATCTCTGACTAGCAAATGGTGCCAAAGCCACAGTCTTAAACTGAGTGGTAGGAAATTTATAACTGTACCCTTTGGAAGTCAGCTATCCCAGCTAATTACCAATACACCCCTAAGAGTCAACCCAGTGGTCAGTGATCTGTGTATGCACTTACATAGTAACCTTACCTACGGCCACCACGTGGCCACAGTGGTGAGGAAATCCTTTCATGTTGTGCAACTTATAAATAATGGCATGACATGTTGATCCAAAGAAGTCATTATCCCACTGGACTCCACCCTTAACAGACCAGTCATAGAGTACTGTGCTCCCTTAGGTATGTACCTGGCCAGGCATATGCAGCAATTAGAGCTACCTCAGATTTTCCTTACAAAAAGAATACAAGGCATAACAAGCCAGCCTTATGCAAAGTGCATAAAAGCCCTTTTCCTCTACCCAGTCTCCAATAGATTTCTGAGGGGTGATCTATGCCTGGCTTAGAAGGCATCCACATACCCTCACTTATGAATCTCCTGCATATTTGAAAGTCAAACAGTACCCAGAAATACAAGGTCTAGGGACCTGAATTTGTCTGTGACTTAAACAGAACATGCCGGAGAGACAGATATATGTCCCAGAAACTGCTCCTCCTATGGAACATTCTTCCCACTCATCTGAAGTTGCGTTTCATTATTACCCAGTTTAAGAACAACCTAGACCAGTGGATGGGGAATAGAAAAGTTATACTGGACTTGGCACCCATGTCTCTAATGCACCGGGATAGCTTCTAAATGACCCTCAATGTCCTGTTTGGATACAGGACATCATTATTCTTTTGGGAAATTGTGGCTAGGCTTAGAAAGCCCCCCCCCCCGTGTTGTTAGCTTACTAACAATCTATTAGTTGAAGACTCTATGTCCCGATAGTTCACAGACTGGTAGCCTTTTCTGTTGCTGTTTCTCTGTGAATATGGACTAGATGGGCATTTGTCACATATGTGCACACTGTGGCACCCAGTACTTCAGGGAAGCGTGCAATGCCATAAGCACCAGACATTGTAGTGGCTCTATCCTCTAGTTTCCTGGGGAACCAAATATGCTCATTTACATGCCGCAGTTTAACACTGAGAAACTGTTTTTAGTTATTCTTGAGGTGGATGCCTATGATATATCTAACATGTCCCCATTTGGTATGTGAAAGGTCCCATTAACTAGGATTGTGCTACATATTTGTCTCCATATAGAAGGTCATGCATTGTTGTAGATTGTAAATGTAGGAGGTGCCTATCTAATAGGATCTGTACAATATTCTGTTCAACACAGACCCAATTAACTATCTCCTGATTGGTCAAATTGTGGTAGGTCATCCACTGTCATATAGTACTTTTATTGACCCCACCTACCATGTCATTCTCTTAGATAGGTGATAGTGCTAAGTCCAAGAAGCCAGTGCTGTACAAGTCCTACAGCAGAACCAAATGATACTGTTGTGTGCAGTCCAGATATTTTTTAAGTTCTTTGGTCTTTTGTAGAGTCATACAGCTTGATGTGTAAGATCGTCTTGATATGACTATGAAACATGACACTGTTTTGATTGCATATATTTGCATATCATTGCTACCATGCTTAGGTATGCAGCTTCATTTACATGTCATTATGCAGTCATTTGCTAACTTAACATAATGCACACCACTGCTTGTTCTGCTGCCAGTCAAAATGTTTCTATGAATCATTACTATCATGCAAGTGGCTAATAACCATGGAAGGAACCACTTTGTATATGCAATATGAGTATGAATTCCAGCCCAAGTCTTAGAATAGTTTTCTTATTTGAGAGGGTGGCCTAATGGTTAGGTTGTTTACCTTATAGACACAAGGTGCAGGGTTTGATTTTCACATGGGGTAATTGGCTAGGCTTTAAATGGCCCACAAGGGCAGTTAGCCTAGTAGTAACCTATGAACCCTATGAATCTAAAATTGTCAAAAATCACCAGAATTATTTAATTTCTAACTACAAAATATGCCACATTAATACTCCATAAGAATTGCATGAGTTATCATTCAAATTTTAATTTTCATTTTCAGATCATTTTTGCCTTATGTTAACCTGTTCTGATAAAGTCTGTTCCTACGCAATTTAGTACGAGAACATACACAAAGTAAACATAAAATATACCAGAAACAACAGAGATCTGAAAAGTCCAAGCCTATGATTAAATTATTTGAAATTAATAAACTGTTATAGGTTCATAGATTATTGCTAGGTTAACTGCCCCTGAGGGCATTTTAAGTCTAGACAGTTACCCTATGTGAGACTCAAACACTGTGCTTTGTGTCTGTAAGGTAAACATCTTAACCATTATGACAACCTCCCACATTATGTTAACTGTACATTAATTGTTCCATGCTGGTAGCTATGTAACACTAACTGGTTAAACCAAATGTGTGGGATATTTCTGCTGCAAAACAGTGTACAGTTTTTCTGTTAGATCATCCCTAGGACACTAAAACAGATTTTTTTACCTTCATAAATTGCCTCCTTTTCCGTATCTGACTTGAGAAGTGCATATATTCAGTAGATCCACAAATTGGACATGATTGTTTCCTTTGCATCATATATAAAAGATTGTTTTTTATTCTTAGTCTACACTTTTACTATAATTATTGTCTGTTTTCTTTCATGGTATTTTAACAGATGCTTTAGTTAAGGTCCTTCACTTTAAAAGACATTGCTGGCTTTAGTAATTCAGATATCAAAATTGCTTTCATTATTAATGGCATTGTATTATTGTATTTCATAGCAGCGTGTTGTTCCCTGTGATTTCTATTTTGCACTACAAAAGAGTGGATGCAGTAAAGTCTCTTGATTTATCCAAGCATTGCCTACATAAGGGAATGGTAATGCAGTCATTTAAATAATATGGTTCTTGTTATTCAGATAAAAAGAACATCCCACTAAGGCATGTAATGGTACATCTTCACTAAATAATGTAAAAAATGTTAAAAGCTGGTTTTGTTCTTCTTTAAAAGCACACTGGTGTAGTCATTTAGGGTCATGCATAATATTTCAGAGAATAAAACACCTACAGGGAATATATCTATGTATCTATCTATCTGTCTATCTTAATTTCCAAAAAGCAGAAATGTAATTTCTTGATTAAACTGATACTTTTCTACCATCTCCTAAATGCTAAAATAACATTTATGTGGACTGTACTCCTTACAAAGTAAGAAATGAATGAAGCTTGCTAGTAAGCAAAATTAATAGGTGATCACAGCCCACATTCAAACAATTTTTAAACACATGCAGTGAACAGTGGCCTATCCTAAAACTGAGATTTGTTAGAAACCTAGACTGAGCAGTGTTCTAAGGGATGGAAAATGAAAAGTCCGTGAAATCTGTTTTTTTTTTTTTCATAACCTGCACATTCAGTGATACTCTAATCAGGTTAGCGTATTACCTTCTGAAGGTAATTTTCCAGAAAAGATGCATAGCATACATAAAGCCAATATCATAGATTAGAATATGTCAAGTCATTGGGCATAGTTCTCCCAAAGTATTTTAATCTATTTTTGGGACCTTTACCTGAGGTATCAGTTACTCGTCATACGTGTAGGAATAACTAAAGAAGTATAATATTTTTGGCAGATAAGGAATGTTTGCACTATCCAATGTGCCCATGTTTCTCACTGCCATATACATTGTGGTGATTTTTATTAATTAGTATTATTCTGAGTAAAACCCTCAACATGCTTATTCCAAGCCCTCCTGCAATCTAGTTCACTTAATGCCACAGTTTCCCATAATTATACTTTCAACTGGGTTAACGCCCTTCTGTAAAGCATTTCTCCCTTTATATCAGAATTAAAATATTTGTACCTATTAAGTGTAACATTTTGGAATAGCAGACATCTCCATATTATGCTTGACAGCTGCTGAAGCAAGACTTATAAATTACAAGGTGATACAGGGTCGCATATGGGAGATCTGCTGCACACATATTCAGTTGTTGGAGTTAGTACCAGCTAAATTCTGTAGGTACAAGTGGTATCCTGAAACTGATTTCAATGGGCATCTACCGCAACAGAAAATGAAGTCAGCATATATACTTATACATGTGGATGTGTATGGGATGTAGCTGTACATATGAAGTCTGGTCCTGTGAAGGCCAGTACTTTGAAACTAAATGTCTGGTCAGGGGATTCAAACAATCAGTGTTTGTAGTGATGCAAAGGCCACATGGACTGCTAGTTTTCAGCAGATGCAACACATATGAAAACAAAATCACCATTTCAGGTTCAGACCTTGTCAACGTTTGACTGAATAAGCCCACATTTTATTTTTTATTGGTTCACTGACTTAATTATTCATTCTTTTCACAAATAGATTACAATCTTTAAGCCACTACTCTTCTACATACATTCAGAAAACCTCTTTTTTGGCCCCTGAGTGCAGCTCACCATCACCAGCCAGATACCCCCCCCCCCCATAATGTCACAACCCTTTACAGTTGGCACTGTCCATTGATTGAACAGCCATGGCTGGATAATGGGAGATAAACCACCACTCCTGCTGCTATCCCATAGGTGGAACAAGGAAACACTAGGAAACAACTCTGATAGGATAAGAAGAGGGACTGAGTCACCTGACACCTGCTGCTTACATAAGGCTGTTTAATAGCACTAACCAATCCCTGATGTAATGATGTGGCTTGGTGGGAGTATTCAGTGGTGCTGTGAGAGACAAACCCACCCTAGCTTATAATGTGTTCCTCAAATTCCTTGCCAGAATGCATGATGTAACAGTCAAAAGCCCTGGTACTACCTCCAATGCTCCATGCCTAAATGCGATTTCTCACCGCATCCCTACACCCTCTTTTCAAGGAGAGATGAACAGAGGATTTCAAGATGGCTGCACTCTAAAAATCAAGTTGTTTAGAGCTTTTCCAGTATAAAAGAAAATAAACATGTAAAATAGCAAATGTATCTTTCGGCTTTTCCCAGTTAGGGGTCGCCACAGCGGAACTCCGGTCCGCTAATGATTGGCAGTAGATTTTTACGTACTGGCTTGCCAGGCCTGTCGCACAACCTTCAACGAAGGTACGCCCATCCACGCATGTCTCCACACAGAAGTCGCTTTAGCTTTAGTTTAAGTTTTAGCTTTAGTAGAGGAGATGGGTTCCAGTAACTTAAAGGAAAAATAAATCAAATGCAGTCTGAATTGTTTAACATAGCAGAGACATGAGGAATATGTACAGTCAAATGACAAAAGGCTGAAAAGACTAGAAGAAAGTTTAAGCAGTATTTCAGATGAGCTGATAAAAGTGCAGAAATTAGAGGTTGAAATGAAGGAAAGACTGGCTGAATATGATACTTCTCAAGAAGAATTATTTCAAGAAAATAGTAGAGCTAGAAGACAAGAGCATTCAGAGAAAACCCAAGATTTTCTGCTGTACCAAAGAAACTGGAAGGAACAGATTGCATTATGAAACTTTATGAAAGTACAAATAAGTAAATGGACTGGTATTCCACAGAAGGATTTGTTAACTGAGAAAGCACATAGTGTATATGATCTTAATACGGCAACGAGAAAGCAGCCACGGCCTATTTTAGTAAAGGGAGGTGTAAGATTCACATTGCTATATTCAGTTATTTCTAGAATATTTTATCCTTGAGGACCAAATACATTTTTAAATACAGAACAGGCTAAGGAGGAAATAGAAATGCAAGTTCTGCTGAACGGGGGACTCTACTTCTCCTTCTTCTGACAATAACATAATTATGAAATTCCAAAGGAAAATGATTGAGTGAGAGAAAAAATGCACAGGAGCTGACTAGAAAAATCATAAATACCTTGGACTTAAATAAGAGTCCAGTGGTGGGTAGTTAAGACTGTTTTTTATGTTAATGATGTTAAAGTAAGAAAGTACTTTTTCTTGACTGTCAAAAGATAAAGGCTGATATAAGCAATATAATGTGATCTTGGGCTGCTATAAAATGATGGAAAAGTGTACTGATCATATTCTATCTATATTAAAATATAATAATGCTTCCTATTTTTATACAGGAGTAAGTATAGATTCTTCTTCTTTTGGCTGCCTCAGTTAGGGGTCACCACAGTGGATCATCTGTTTCCATTTCTTCCTGTCCTCTGCAAATTGCTCCGTCACACCAACCACCTGGATGTCCTCTCTCATCACATTGGTAAACCTTATCTTAGGCCTTCCACTTTTCCTCCTGCCTGGCAGCTCCATCCTTAGCGTCCTTCTCCCAATATACCCAGCATCACTCCTCAGCACATGTCCAAACCAATGCAATCTCACTCTTCTGGCTTTGTCTCCAAATCATCCAACCTGAACTGACCCTCAAATATACTCATTCCTAATCCTGTCCATCCTCATCACTCCCAGTGCAAATCTTAATAACTTTAACTCTGACACCTCCAGCTCTGACTCCTGTGTTTTCATCAGTGCCACCGTCTCCAACCCATATAACATAGCTGGTCTCACTACCATCTTGTAGACCTTCCCTTTCATTCTTATTGGTACCCGTCTGTCATAAATCAGTACTGACACTCTTCTCTACCCACTCCACCCTGCTTGCACTCTCTTCTTCACCTCTCTCCCACACTCACCATTACTCTGAACTGTTGATCCCAAGTATTTAAACTCATCCATCTTCGACAACTCTACTCCCTGCATCCTCACCATTCCTCTGTCCTCCCTCTTATTCAAACACACATATATTCTGTCTTAGTCCTGCTGACTTTCATTCCTCTTCTCTCTAGAGCATATCTCCACCTCTCCAGGGTCTCCTCCACCTGTTCCCTACTCTCACTACAGATCATAATATCATTCGCAAGCATCAAAGTCCATGGAGGCTCCTGTTTGATCTCGTCTGTCAACCTGTCCATTACCATTGCAGATAAGAAAGGGCTCAGAGCTGATCCTTGATGTAATCCCACCACCACCTTAAATGCATCTGTCACTCCCACTGCAGACTTCACCACTGTCACACTACCCTTGTACATATCCTACACCACTCTTACATACTTCTCTGCCAATCCCGACTTCCTCATACAATACCACAACCCCTCTCTAGGCACCCTGTCATATGATTTCTCTAGGTCCACAAAGACACAATTTAAACTCCATTGATCTTCTCTATACTTCTCCATCAACATCCACAGAGCAAACATCTCATTGTAGTGCTCTTTCGCAGGATGAAACCATATTGCTGATCACTAATCATCACCTCCCTTCTTAACTTAGCTTCTACTACTCTTTCCCATAACTTCATGTTGTGGCTGGTCAGTTTTATCTCTCTGTAGTTACTACAGCTCTGCACATCACCCTTATTCTAAAAAAAAATCAGTACCAAAACACTTCTTCTCCATTCCTCAGGCATCCTCTCACTTTCTAAGATTTCATTAAACAATCTGGTTAAAAACTCCACTGCCATTTCACCTAAACACCTCCATGCTTCCACAGGTATGTCATCTGGACCAACAGCCTTTCCATTCTTCATCCTCTTCATAGCTGTCCTTACTTCCTCCTTGCTAATCCACTGCACTTCATGATTGACTATCCGCACATCATCCAACCTTCTCTCCCTCTCATTCTCTTCATTCATCAGCCCCTCAAAGTGCTCTTTCCATCTGCTCAACACACTCCCCTCCCTTGTGAGTACGTTTCCTTTATTATCCTTTATCACCCTTACCTGCTGCACATCATTCCCAGCTCGGTCTGTCTGTCTAGCCAATCAGTGCAGGTCCTTTTCTCACTCCTTACTGTCCAACATTTCATACAGCTCTCCATATGCCTTAGCCATCACCACCTCTATCTTCACGATATGCCTCATCTCCTTGTACTCCTGTCTACTTTTTTCATCTCTCTGACAATTCCACTTTTTCTTCACCAACCTCTTCCTCTGTAACACTCCTGTACTTCCTCATTCCACCACCAGGTCTCCTTGTCCTCCTTCCTCTGTCCAGATGTTACACCAAGCACCTTTCTATTTGTCACCAAGTCTCTGTCTTAATTTTTCCCTGAACTCCACCTCACAATTATCCTTTTTCAACTTTCACCATGTGATCCTTGGTACTGCTCTCACACTCCTTCTCCTCTTCTTGATCACCGTCATCCTACAGCCCACCATTCTATGCTGCCTAACTACACTTTCCCTTGTCACCACTTTACAATCTCCAATCTCCTTCAGACTGGCCCTTCTGCACAGGATATAATCCACCTGTGTGCATCTTCCTACACTCTTGTATGTCACCCTATGCTCCTCCCTCTTCTTAAAATACTTATTCACCACAACCATGTCCATCCTTTTCACAATATCCACTACCATCTGACCTTCTGCATTCCTGTCTTTAACACCATACCTACCTACCACCTCCTCATCCTCTCTGTTCTCTTCACCAACATGTCCATTGAAATCTGCTCCAATCACCACTCTTCCACCCTTGGGCACACTCTTTACCACTTCATCCAACTCACTCCAAAATTTTTCTTTCTCATCCATCGCACACCCAACTTGCAGAGCTTATGCACTAACAACATTCATCATCACACACAATTTCTAGCTTCATAAACATCACTCTGACTGAAACTCGTTTCACCTCCAAAACACTCTTGTCATACTGTTCCTTCAGGATAACCACTACCCCATGTCTCCTGCCATCCACACCATGATAGAACAATTTGAACCCATCTCCAATACACCTGGCCTTACTTCCCTTCCATCTGATCTCTTGCACACACAATATATCAACCTTCCTTCTCTCCATCATATCAGCTAGCTCTCTCCCTATACCAGTCATACTGGCAACATTTAAAGTTCCTACCCTCACTACTACACTCCTAACCTTCATCCTCTCCTCCTGCCTCCGGGCATGCCATCCCCCTTGTCTTCTCTTTCTTCTTCGGCAAACAGTAGCCCAATTTCTACCAGCACTCTATTGGCTAACAGTACTGGTGGTGGTCATTGTTAACCTGGGCCTCGACCGATCCGGTATGGAAATCTGTATTGTTGCCTGCATATTTGATCTGGCAAAAATTTTACACTTAACCCTCCCCAGTTATCCAGGCTTGTGACCAGCATGACAAATGCACTGACTTGTGCATAAGGAGTAAGTATAGATTAATGTGTTAATTTATGTTGTGGACAAGGGATATTTTCCAAAAGATACTAGGAAATAAAAGGCATGGAAAATAATAATTCTCTAGCATTTAAAAGGAGCTTTTTCTCATAAATAATGCTATTAGCTTTTTTGTTTTTTTTTTTTCTTTCCACCAATAAACACCAGCAGGTAGAGACTGTGAGTCTATAATTGCAGGCAGTTTATCAGGAAATGATTGAAGAATGTGCTTAGGAGTATTTGTATAAGAAACAGCGTGATTGCTACTTGAAGTGGAACTGGGGTATTCGTATAAGAAACAACATGATTACTACCTAAAGTAGAACTAGCAAGAAATTCAATCAAAATAAGTTGATACTAAGAGAAGTGAAGGTGGTGGCATCTCCGGCAGCCTTAGTCCTTGTGTATTAAATATAACAGTGTGTAATTTAATTTATTAATTTAAGCATATCTAGTGCACTTTTTTATAGTTAAAATTAGTTATTAACTGAGAGTATGCAAGCTGCTTTTTTCATGTGTGAGGGAAACAGAGCTGTTGAAAGGATATATGTTATCTGTGCCAGGAGGAGCACAGCTCTAACCTATACTTCCATCAACTTTAGAATAGGTAAAATCTGCGGCTCTAGAGGTCTCTTTGGGGCAACTGCCCCTATATTGAGATAACTTTTTTGGAAAATGTGTATAAGTTTATATGTTTGCTGTGAGTTAAAAGAGATTGGAGGTTTCATAATGCACTTAGTTTCTCATTTCTTGTGTGTTTTTATTGATGAAAAATCTGAAAAAAGTCACATGGGTTCAAACAGAAATGAGAAACAACAAATGCATACCAGCTCAGCCTGCCGAACATTAGTGTGTGCTAGTAAGTTGCAAGTTTGGAAAAGATATTGAAAAGAACTGTCATGTAGAATATGTGAAAGTAAGAGCCTCTTAGCAGAATAACTACCTTATCAATTTTATCATGCAATGTCGATGGCTTTATAGGTTTAGACAAAAACAAAGAGCACTGAATTGTAATAAGATGTGCAGATGCAAAAAACACACATGGACAGACATAAGCATTTGATTTGGCAAGGAAGGGACTTTAGAACAGACATTCAGCAGAGTATCAGGGACAAATGAAAAGGGGATAATACTGACTGTGAGAGAGGCTCAAATAGTGACAGAAGAGGAAAGAAATTATAATAATGGTAGTTTTGTGGTAATATGAGATTATTGACATAAAGAGATGCTTCTGCTGGTATGCATTTGTATTCCATCTAAAACTATTATTATGGAGACTAAGAGAATTTTTGGAATAATAGTTATCTTTCAGCAGGGAATATTATTATGAGTGGGGACTGCAACTTGTTTTGCAATAATGAGGATGTATCAGGTGGACCGTGAAATGAAATTATAATAAAAAAATAGATTTCTGAAGAAATATATAAGGATATTTGGAATGGAGAATGAACAAATTTGCTATCAGGAACTCAGAAGTTACATATTATTCCCCAAGGTACAATAACTAGGCTAGACTGGCTAGACGTTACATTTCACAACAGCATGGCTATTTAATTGAAACCGATGAAACACATACAATAACTATTTCAGATCATGTACCAGTAAAGACCAAGATAAATAAGGAAGGTTGTAAAGTTAAAATGGAACACTGGTGCCTTTATGCTTATTTCAGAAGTTTAAGGAATGGATAGTAGAAATTATTAGGAAAGACAAATTTCTTCGGAAGGGATAGCTAGGGAGTGGGATGACATGAAAATGGAGTTTTAAAATGGGTAACGATAAGAGAGAAACAGATATGAGAAAGAAGTAATAGGAGTTATTTAGAGATGTTATCAAAGTTTAATGTATGCTGCAGGAAGGGAAATCTCTGAGTGCTAAAGGGAAAATAAGGGAGTATTCGGATAATAGGCACAAGTTTAGAAAGGTTGCTGTTAAACAAGTATTTTTTTATTCAAACAACAGCAAACAAGATGTATATATATAAACAACAAAGACTATCAGTGAGTCCCAGCTCTACCTTCCAATAAAATTTATTTCGTTGAACAGTTCTTTCTCTAGCGCCTCGGCCAACAGCCTTTACAGAGTAAAACAGTAAAACTCATAAAACACTTGCAATATATACAAAAAACAAGTAATTAATCAATTACATAATTAAACTATCAAATCACACAGATTAGATATATTTAAAGTCATAGTCTTAAACAAGACATTGCCAGTTACATTCTCTGTTCATTCCATGTGGATACAAAGTCCCAAATTTCATAATCAAAATGCATTCTTTTTGTCTTAACATATTTTTTTGCCTATCAACATCATTATAATATAATGGAACATGTTCCAAAACAGACACTTTTATATTCTCAATATTTCCATGGTGTACTGAGTTAAAATGCTCAGCAATAGGACTAGTAATTTTATTATTTTTGACATCTCTAATATGTTCTTTTATCCTATCTGCTAACATTCTTTTTGTTTCTCCAATATAATATTTATTACAATCACAGAATATGACATACACAACACCTTTACTCATACATGTATATTTGCCTTTTGTAACAAAAATTTTGCCATTTATTTTATTCACTTCATTCACAACATGTTTACATATAGCACATTTTCCACAAGGGAATGTTCCCAAATTTTTCACAACATTTAATTCATTAGTACAGGGTTTTTTATAAATGCTGTGTATCAAAAAGTCCTGTATACTTTTCCCCTTTCTATATGATGTCATTAATTTTATATTTTTCAATGATGCTATATCTTTTTTAATAAAGTTCCAATATTCCATAATGATTTTATTACCTATCAAAGAGAAGTTAGTGTACTTTGTAACAAAAAACATTCTCTCCTGTTCAGTCCCATATTTATTACTATCTTCATAGTTATTTTGTCTAATAGTGCCTTTATTCTGTTTAAAGGCTCTATACAAGCTGTTTTCTACATTATCTGGGTTATACCCTCTAATTTTGAATATCTCAGCCACTTTATAGGCCTCCCTAAAAGCCATATCAATATCGGAATTGAGTCTTTTTATTCTCAAAAATTCCCCATAGGGGATGGCTGACAACGTATGGGGGGGATGGCAACTATCTCCCCACATTTTCCAGCTTATTTCATCAAATTTTCTATGAATGCTAGTATATATGGGAAAGCCATTATTGCCCTTAAGCGAAATATCCAAAAAGTTAACCTGATTTCCCTTTTGTATGTCACTAAATTTTATACCAAATCTGTTATTATTTAATTCATCAATGAAATTATCTGATGTATCCCAATCCCCATGACAAATGAAAATTAGGTCATCAATAAATCTAAAATACCTTAGAACATTATTTTGAAAGAAAGGCAACCTATAAAGATGTTCATTTTCAAATAGCCCCATAAACAGGTTAGCATAGGCTGGGCAACGCTGCCCCATAGCAGTACCTGTAACTTGTCTATAAACAATGCCATTAAATTCAAAAAAATTATTTTTCAAGCAGAATTCCACCAATTCCAAGACATAATATGTTTTAGGACTATCATTCAAAAAGAATTTTATGGCTTCCAAGCCCAAAATATGGGAAATGTTGGTGTAGAGACTCTCTACATCGACCGTAATAAAGTACATGTTCTCACCCCAATATATATCTTTTATTTTCCTTAGAAAATCATATGAGTCTTGTATATAAGAAGGTAACAACAGAACTTTCTTTATCAGTATTTCATGTAACATGATGCAAAGATTATAAGTAAAATATCCAAAAGCTGACACAATAGGCCGACCAGGCGGTCGGTTCAGATCTTTATGAATTTTAGGTAGGCAAAAGAATTTTGCAATTTTTCTGTTCTTTACATTTATTTTTCTATTTATATCCATTTGACTCAGATAGTGTAATCTCACACCTTTCTGTAATAATTTTTCAAAATCCTTTTCTGCTTGACATAGCTGATTAATGTTAGTTTTGCAATATACATTATTGTTATCTAAATGTTGCATACACATACTATAGTAATCATGAGAATTTAATATAACTAATTTTCCCCCTTTATCTGCTTGTTTAAAAACTATATTGCAGTTTTTACTCAGTTGTTGCAACTTTTCCCATTCCAATTTTGTTAAATTATAAGTGTGCTTTTTATTCATAAAGCCCTCTATTTCCTTTTCCAGCATTGTATTCAATAGAGATTCAAATCGTACTATATTAGAATTTTTACATGGAGGCAAAAAATAGTTATTATCTTTAAGCATATGTGTATTTAATAAGTCATAAGCATTATTTTCCTCTTCACTACCCGATGTACATGAATAAAAGCTTTCTTCACTTTCTGTTTCACTATCTAGTGAAAGTAAAACATCACAGTTAGTATCTAACTCAGTCGTTTTATTTAATCTAAAGAAGTGTTCCTTTAAATGCATTTTTCGACATAATTGGAACAATTCAGTTTTAACCTCATACTTTTTGGGTAAACATGTGGGTACAAATTTTAAACCCTTCTCTAAAACAGACAGTTCTATCTTGTCTAGTTTATAACTCGACAAGTTAACAACATAATTACTATGTAAGTTATGTCCATCTACCTTTCTTATGTTGTCCATCGCCCGAGTCTCTCTGGCGTTCTGGATTGTTCCAACCCCTTTTCCTGGTATTGGTATGATATCCATTCGATTCTGAGTAGGTTTTGTGAAGTGCTTCTGGATTTGCTGCAACTGGTAGTCTAGGAAAGGTTTCTCTTTCATCCTCTTCCCATGAAGACGCTCCACTTTCGCCAGACAGGAAGTTCTTACTGGCATATTTTTCTGAAGCCGGATTTCCTTTTTGAAAAGAGACACTCTTTCTCCTGTTTCTTTGAAAGCTAGGAAACACAAACGCCCTCTTGTGGTCATAGTCTCGAATGTCTCTAGTTAGTTTAGATTTTTTTCTTTCTACCAGATCTTTTTCATAACTGCTTAATTTGGTATTAATACCTGAAAGAAAATTCTCTAATGTAGAATTTGATGTAATATTTACCAGTTGTTCACAAACTTGTTTAGTTTCAACTACAAGTTTGTCTTTTTTCATATTGTCTCTTTCAATTAAAATTGACACCCATTCTAAACTACACCGATGTGCAGCTGCTATCCATCGTTCATGAAATTTAACTTCTGCTTCATTAGTAAGGTCAAATGGTGTTGATGGGTTCTTAATAGACCTTAACCCTCTAGGTGTTATATCCAGTTCAATATATCTTTCAAGACTGCCAATATTGTAAAAAGTAGATGTTTCTTTAAAAATCAGTCTTTCAAGCTTAGAACACAAGTCCTGTACATCTGGATTATCAGAAATAATGTTCTTTTTGCCTACCATAGCAAAAGGATTAGTTGTAGTTCTCTTCCTGGAATTTTCCCATTTCTTTATAATACCAAAGCCTGAGTCTCCTGTGGCTTCTGGTACTGCATTCTTTGTCATTGATGTACCAGTGTCATTAGGCAAATTACTGGGACGGTTGCTATTTTCTCCATTCCGATTAAACTTCTCCATACCAGTCTCTCTAAATATTCTAGGAAAGGAGCACATGGACTCACTTGTCATATTCAAACAACAGCAAACAAGATGTATATATATAAACAACAAAGACTATCAGTGAGTCCCAGCTCTACCTTCCAATAAAATTTATTTCGTTGAACAGTTCTTTCTCTAGCGCCTCGGTCAACAGCCTTTACAGAGTAAAACAGTAAAACTCATAAAACACTTGCAATATATACAAAAAACAAGTAATTAATCAATTACATAATTAAACTATCAAATCACACAGATTAGATATATTTAAAGTCATAGTCTTAAACAAGACATTGCCAGTTACATTCTCTGTTCATTCCATGTGGATACAAAGTCCCAAATTTCATAATCAAAATGCATTCTTTTGTCTTAACATATTTTTTTGCCTATCAACATCATTATAATATAATGGAACATGTTCCAAAACAGACACTTTTATATTCTCAATATTTCCATGGTGTACTGAGTTAAAATGCTCAGCAATAGGACTAGTAATTTTATTATTTTTGACATCTCTAATATGTTCTTTTATCCTATCTGCTAACATTCTTTTTGTTTCTCCAATATAATATTTATTACAATCACAGAATATGACATACACAACACCTTTACTCATACATGTATATTTGCCTTTTGTAACAAAAATTAGCATAGCATGGCTATTTAATTGAAACCGATGAAACACATACAATAACTATTTCAGATCACGTACCAGTAAAGACCAAGATAAATAAGGAAGGTTGTAAAGTTAAAATGGAACACTGGTGCCTTTATGCTTATTTCAGAAGTTTAAGGAATGGATAGTAGAAATTATTAGGAAAGATAAATTTCTTCGGAAGGGATAGCTAGGGAGTGGGATGACATGAAAATGGAGTTTTAAAATGGGTAACGATAAGAGAGAAACAGATATGAGAAAGAAGTAATAGGAGTTATTTAGAGATGTTATCAAAGTTTAATGTATGCTGCAGGAAGGGAAATCTCTGAGTGCTAAAGGGAAAATAAGGGAGTATTCGGATAATAGGCACAAGTTTAGAAAGGTTGCTGTTAAACAGTATTTTTTTATAATAACTTGATAGAACAAAAACTCTTAGCACAACTTAGGCAATACAAAAGTACAAAGGGTTGTCACCATACTTAGGGAGCCTATAACAAGAAAACTAGCTAGAGATCTTTTAGGAGAATTGGAGATATTTTGGAAATGTTATGAAAATGTATATAAAGAAGATGAATGTGCAGCCTAAGAAAAGACAAATAGAAATGTTTATGGAGGACCTAACTATGCTGAGGTTAGAGGCAGATGAGGATCAGGAATTCAAAACACTCTAAAAGACTTCCTAACTAAAATCTGGCTCTGTTCTTGCTCAAAGCCAGGATAAACTATATTCCTAAATGTGAACAAGTACCTTTTCACTCCTTATACCTCCTTATTCTCCCTTCTTCACTTACTTCCTTATTCCTGTCTAGTTCTCTTCCCTGACTTTCACTCTAAATATACCATAAGCCTGTTTTTCCTTCACCTCATATTACAATTCCTGTTTGTATTAATCTAACTTACCTTTTATTTCTCCACAAAATGTCTAAAAGTTCTCTAAATTGTCATATAACTTGCATCAAGTTTTAACTAATGTTTTTATATTATGTTATAATTATTTAACTGCAGATGTTTTTGTTTCACTTTTGAAGATTATAAAATTATTGTTCTTAAAATGTTTTGCAATAATTTGCAGCTTTTCTCTCCGGGCTTCCACTGAAGATGGGCTTCTACCCAGTCGGTCTTTCTTGATAATCAAATGTTAATAAATAAAATAGTAGCTAAGTTAGGAAAGAATGAGAGAAAATTGTGATGTATAATCTATCAACAGGGAAGTCTATAGGAGTAGATTGCATGCCTGTAGAAGTTTGGAAGTGAAGTGCGGAGAATATGATAAGGTTATGGAAGGTATATTTTGACAGTATTTAAAAGAAGAGACAGTAACAGCATCTTGGAAGAAAGCTGTGGTGGCTGTATTATCCAAAGAGGGTAAATACTGCTCAGATCCAATTTCATGTAGATCAATTGCAATGTTATGCCATGATTATAAACAGTTTATGTCTATGCTAGCTAAGAGAATGGCAAAGGTATTGCCAAAATGTATAGATATAGATCAATGTGGTTTTGTGGAGGGGATGAAAAAAGCTGACAGTATTTGTTGAACAATGATGATCCAGAGGGAAGCAGAGTGTAAGAAGATGCTGTTGTTGTTGTTGTTGAGTCTTGAAGCAAGAAAGGCATTCAGTAGCATCAGCTGGGATTTTGTGAGTAGAGCAAGGGAAACATTTGCATTCCCTGATAGATTAATAGAGTAAATTAGGAGGATATATGAAGGATTGGAGACACCAAGCAAGGGTATCCTCTTTTTCTTTGTTTTATTCATAGAGCCATTGGCAAAGAAAATAAGGGATCCACAAATTCAAGGATATAACTGATATGGTAATCAAGAAAAGTTTGTTTTATTTGCGGATAATATTATTATTTGGATGACAAATACAGAAAATGACATTTCAGTGTTGTGGAATATTCTGATACAAGTCTTCAAGATAAAATAAATGAAGATAAAACAAAGGGTAGAGTGGTAAACTTTGTTCCCACACAGGAATTGGTTAGCAATACCCACATCTATCAGCACATGATAAGAAGAAGTATTTAGGTGTACGGCTTAAATAGGATTCTATTATGGCAGCTAAAGACATGTGTGAATAAATTAAACAAAAGTTGGGGTACAAGCAGCGAAAATTTTATAGTCAATTTAGTTTTATATATATATATATATATATATATATATATATATATATATATGTCAGGCATATTTTTGTCAGAATTAACAATTAACCAGCATTAGAATTTATTTGGTGGGAGAAGCGAAAAGAAGGGATTAGTGATTTTGTTTCATTCTACAAACAAATCCTTACAGATTAGGATTATTTGAGATTATAGGTAGAGTTCTGTAGCAGAGTCTTAAGCACACAACACAACAAGCAGTAAACACAAGAAATGAAATGTAAAATGATGAAAACAAGGACAAGGAAGAAACAATGCATGATAGGATTTTGAATGCAGTCCCTTAAGAATAATAAAAACAACCATTCAGTGAATATTATGTTTCTAAGGTAGCAGAAATGTTATAGGAACTAGGCCAACATGGGAACAGAGAAAGGAAATTTTGCCATTAGGTATGACTGTAAGTAGGCGCATAGAAAATACGAAGAGAGGGCTGGGATTTATTGGAGAAAATTAGCAAAAGAACCAAGTTATTGTGAGTGAATATCTATGAAGAGGAGGTAGGAAGGTGGGATGCGAGGTAGTAAGGTGGGATGTGAGGTAGTAAGGTGGGATGCGAGGTAGTAAGGTGGGATGCGAGGTAGTAAGGTGAGATGAGATGAAGCAGAAGTTTGAGCTGTAGGTTAGAAACCATTTTCCCTTCCAAAGACTGATAACAGAGTTTAGGTAAAGGTAAAAGGATATGGAAATGCTAAGTGAAAGATCAGCTCTGGTTGAATTTTTAGTTCAGTCTAGAACAGAAGTTGCTGTTAAAAACGGATAATTAATAGGTCATATAAAATAATGCGTGATAACTGTAAGAATCAATCAGAACAGCTCAGAAAAGACTAAGAAAAGAGAATAGAAAGGCACTATGCAAAGCAACAGTGGGAGGACATCTGTATGGCTCCTAAGTATGTACCAAAGTTCAGAAAGTTTAGGATTTTACTTGGAAATATTTGCTTATATATTGTTATACACCAAGCAGACTTCAGCATTTTTTCTCAGTTAAATCACAATTGCAGGAGGTATGATGGGAAAATAAAAGTAATTGAGAACGTTTTCAGGAATGTAGCAAGCAGGTAGATTGTAAAAATGCCTCCAAAAATACTTTGTCAGAAATGTTGGAGAAAGAGATGATTGTAATTAAAGAGATTATTCTTTTGAGCTGGGATATAGGATATGAATTGCTTAGACATAGATTGCTAAGTTTAATGCTCTTGGCTGCCAAAAACGTAAGTAGTAAAAGATGGAAACCAAACTGTAAGTGTACTATAATGAATGTATTGAATATTATAAATGAGATAAATGAACTGGAAGTGGGATCTTTAGAAATAGAAGGCATAAATTGCATTGAAATAAATGGAATTTGAAGGAAAATGCATGCAAAAATGCTGAGGAAGAAGAGAATGCTGAGGAAGAAGTGCAGGCAGGATTTTAGCACTTCAGGTAAACTTGGAGTGAATGATAATTGTTAAAAAAGGAAACCTATATGTATAGTGCATGCCATTAATGCAAATGATGAACATCATTCATTGTCTTTGCTATAATTGTGTGTGTGTGTGTGTGTGTGTGTGTGTGTGTGTGTGTGTGTGTGTGTGTGTGTGTGTGTGTGTGTGTGTGTGTGTCTCCATCCATCCATAAACCTTTTTCCCATTTTTTTACAGATGGTACCACTTCAACAGTGACAATCATTTTGAGGCAATGTTCATACCACCAGGTGGCTAGCCTTGCATGTCATTATCCAAATATTGTGAATTTAATAAAAATGTTTAAAGAAAAAAAGGAGAGCTGAGCAGGTATAATCATAATTCCTCCCCGCCCATGTCATCTCCTACAGGATAGCTGCTCTGTTAATTAAGTTCAGGTCACAGGGGTCATCAGTGCGTTTTGCATCAATGCCAATTTACTGGCATCATGTAGAAAAGTTACAACAGTCAAAGGCGAGTGCAGCTTACAAATAAAAAAAAGTGAACCCTACATCTGGAAATGCATTGTAGAAGCAACAATCCTATTAGGAAATCTGTCAAAAGCATAGGAGGAAGAAAGCCGTACATACTAAAATCCTCTGACCAATCTGAACACTGAAGTGGAGGCCATTGCCAACCTTTTGGCTGTCAGGTTCATCTGAAATCCCCCCTCACCCTACCATCCAAAGGAAATACCGCATAACACAATCTCCCCAACCATTACTAGGATCAGGTCATCAATGCACTTTCCAAGGCCAAAAACATTGCATTGATGGACCTCAATAACATCCTAGGATAATTAATAAATAGCATGAAACATGATTTCTCTGGTCCACTTGAATCACTTTTCAACTGGAGCCTACATTCAGGTTTTGTACCCAAGGATTGGAAGATGACTACAGTCATTCCCCTCCACAAAGGAGGTCCAACAACTGATCTGGGTAAATACAGGGCCATAAGTCTTAAAAGCTTCATCTGTAAGGCTATGGAAAGAATCATCATGAACATGATAAATGAGGACAGAGGTAACCTGCAAACACTGGACCCATTACAGTTTGGCTTTGCTAATGGAAGGTCATGCCTATTAAATATGATGGACATTTTTGAGATGGTCACCAAAGCATTGGATAAAGGCAAGACTATGCACACAGCTTACCTCAATCTGGCCAAGGCTTTTGATGCAATACCTCACTCAGGTATTATAGACAAGCTCACTAATTTAGGTATAAACCCTTTTATCAACCACTGGATGGCCAACTGGCTCACTGATAGGACCCAGGAGATCAAAATAGGTGAGGCCACCTCCTCCAAGAGACCAGTCATTAGTGGAGTCCATTAACATTTTTTGAAATGGAAGCAAATGCTGATGTTTTATGGCTGACTATGTTTGCAGCTGACTGCAAACTGGGGTTATCATTGACTCCCCTGCAGACACTAACATTCTTCAAGAAGGTCTATCTCTGACTAACAAATGGTGCCAAAGCCAATGCCATAAACTCAGTGATAAGAAATACATAATTGTACCCTTTGGGAAGTCAACCATCCCAGCTAATTATCATGCTGATAATATGCCCCTAAGAGTCGACCCAATGTTCAGGGATCTGGGTATGCATGTAGACAGCAGCCTTACTTTCGGCCATCATGTGCCACAGTGATGAGGAAATCCTTTTATGTTGTGCAACTTATAAGTAAGGGATTGGCATCCAGGTCCAAAGAGGTCTTTATCCCACTGTACTCTGTCCTTATCATGCCAATCATAGAGTACAATGTGCCCTTTGGTATGTGGTTGACCATGCATATGCAACAACTAGAGTGACCTCAGAGATTCCTTACAAAAAGAATACAAGGCGTAACAAATCTGCCCTTTCCCTCTAGTAAGTCTCCTATAGATTGCTGAGGGGCGATCTATGCCTGGCTTATAAAACATCCACAAATCCCACACTTATGCATCTCCTGCATATTTGTAAGTCAAAGCGTATCAGAAATAGAAGGTCTAGGGACCTGAATTTTGTCTGTGACTTAACCAGAAAATGCTGGAGAGACAGATATGTGTCTCAGAGACTGCCTCTCCTATGAAACAGGCTTCCTATCCATTTGAAGCTGAGTTCTCTATTACCCAGTTTAAGCACAATCTAGACAAGTGGATGGGCAATAGGAAATTTACTCCGTGCCTAGCACCCATGTCCCTTATGGACAGAGGTAGCTTGTAAGTGCCTGGCCCTCAATGTCCTATTTAGATACATGACATCATTTTTCTTTTAGGAAAACTTGACTAGGCTTAGAAAGCCCCCCCCCCCCCCCCCAGGTTGCTAGCATAGTAACAACCTATGAATCTAGATGGTCAAAGCATAGCAGCATACCAAAGGTTTTCGGTATCATACATCATTTAAAATACGCACTTAATATAAAGCAAGCTAGACAGTCGATACATTTTACAAAAAGGCGCAGTATGAAGTATACGACAGAGGGTAAATAAGGAAGGAGCAGGCAGTTTTAGCAACAAGTAAGCTGAAGCACACATGCATTCAGAATATACTGAGACGGAGGAAAAATATTCCCCCCTTTTTTCCTTCTGTCTTTTTCTCTCTCTTCTACTTTCCATGCCATTCCAATCCTTTTCCCTCCCTTCTCACCCCCCTGCACTAGTAATCCAAGATGAATTTAGAAGTGATGGTTCAATGGGGTGTAGTAAAGAAATGGGATAACATTTATTTATGTATTTATCATTTGTTTACCAGAATAATCCGATTGGACAACAGGTGTCCATTTTCATTGGAGTCTTGGGGAGAAAAGCTCCACAATATTACAGAATAGCAGTATTAAGCAGTTAAAAAGTTTAACAATAGTTTAAAAAAAAAACGACAACAGTACATTTGTAAGTGAGCATAAGTATAGTAGATATACAACTGACTTCACAGACATAAAAACATAATAGATATTAACACTATGTTCAAATCTGCCTAGGTAGAGTATAGGTCAGTGGAATCGTATTCCTCAGGGTCAGCTATGAATAATAGGCTGGATGAGGTGGGTTCAGGGAGGGTCATTACAGTTATATATATGGTTTTCATAAAGGTGTGATTTAAGGAGTTTTTTTGAATGTGGTAGTGTGGTTTTGTAGCCTGAGGTTTAGAGGTAGGGTGTTCCATGTTTTTGCAACTTCATAAGGGAATAGAGATTCCCCTGAACTGTTTTTACATGGAATTACGTCAATTAGGGCTTTGTTAATGAATCATAGTTCCCTGTTGGTGCTATGGATGTTTAGGAGGCTTTTTAGGGCAGGGGTTTTATCAGGGTGGTATAGTATTTGATGGGCTAAGTTGAGTTGGTGATAGTGAAGTAAGTCTGGAAATTCTAACCAGTGTAGTTTATGCAGGGATTGGCAGTGGTAAGAAAGTGATTTAGCATTGGTTGCAAACCTAGCTATTTTGTTGTAATATGTTGAAAGTTTGTTCAGATCAGTTTTATTTAGATTTGTTAGTACTGGGGATGCATAGATTAGGGATGATAAGAGATGAGTTCTGGCTATGGCAGTTCTAGATTCAGAGGTTAAGAATTTGTTGCTGTGCTAGAAGCATCCTAGCTTTGGAGATGGTTAGGGATTATGTGTTTATTGTATTTAAGTTGGTGGTCAATTGTAAGACCTAGTAGTTTGGCCTCAGAAACAGGAGTTATGAGGGTCTTGTTGGCAGAGAGAATGGAGAAGGTGGGTCATTAGTCTTTGTTGGGTGGAATAGCATTAGTTGTGTTTTTTGGGGGTTCAATATTAGCTGAAAATTGTTTAGCCAGTTTTCCATTTCTAAGAAGGATTCTTGGGCTTGGATTTGTAGGAGATGGATGTCGGGTGCAGAGCAGATAAGGGTAGTGTTATCCGCGTATTGGACTATATTGGCTTTTGTGGTTGCTAAGTGGAGTTGGTTTGTAAGGATATTGAAGAGAAGGGGGGCAAGTACACCACAATTGACTGGGAGAGGGGGGCGGATAGGAAGTTGAGCCATTTGACAGATTGAGAGTAGTTGCCTAGGTAGCTACTGAACCATTGTAAGGTAAGATTACGAAGGTTGAGTTTGAGAGAGAGGATAGGGGTTTATTGTGGGAAACTGTGTTGAATACTTTGGATAGGTCTAGGAAGGTGGTAGAGACCAATTTCCCTTAGTTTCTGTATGAGTTTATGGTATTAGTGAAGTTAATTAGGGCAGTGGTGGTACAATGACCTGGTCAAAATCTGTGTTGAGTTTTAGAGAGTAGGTTGGTAGAGAGTAAATGGAAGAGGAGTTGGTAACGGCTACATCTTTCTAGAATTTTTGATAGTGGTGAGAGGATTGCAATGGGGTGGTAGTTGGAGAGGTTGGGGGAGAGGCCACCCTTGTGAAGGGGAATGATGTATGAAGTTTTCCACAAAGATAGAATGTAGTGTTCATTAATAGATCTATTTATTAGTATTGAGATTGGGCAAGCAATGGCCCTAGATGCAAGTTGGAGGTGTTCGGCTGGGAGATTGTCGACAGCGAGGGTAGTTGGTTTGAGTTTAGCTAGGAGTTTTTGGGTAGTTGATATAGATACTGGTTTGAGTGAAAAGGGGATGGTGATTGATTGGACTTTGAGGGTTGGTGGGGGTGGGGGGATTTGTATCATTTATGAGTTTCAGTATGGAGGAGGTGAAATAGTTGTTGAAGCTGGGTGCCAACATTGGGTGCCTTCTATATCTGGTAGTGGTGTGATGTTTTTTCCGGTTTGGAGGATGTTGTTCACTGCAGCCCAGAATTTCTGTGGGTTGTTACTATATTTTGTTTGTAAGGTTAGATAGTGATTTTGTTTGTCTAGCTTAACCTGTTTTTTGCCTTATTTCTAAGTTCTAAGAAGGCTTGTCTAGTTGTGGGTGTTTTATGTTGTGATTTCCATGCCTTGTCCCTTTGTTTTAATAAGGCCTTAATGTTTCTTTGTAAGCGGAGGACAGGATTGCTACACATTCTAATTGTTTCGATTGTGGCTACATGGTTTAGGATCATTAGGAATGTGGAGTTAAAGTATTCTACTAACTTGTCCAGGGGGAGGGTTTTGGTGGGAGTCCAGTTACAGGATTTTAAGGTTTCTGTGAATAGGTCTGAGGGGAAGTCTTTGTAAGAATGGGTTTGTAGTAGGGAGAGTGGATTGTTACATTTAAGTTTGTGTCAAAGGAAAAAGGTTGGGTTATGGTCACTGAGAGAATTGGGTAGTGTACCACATTGGTGTGCAGTGTTGGCCTGGTTAGTGAGGATCCTGTCTAATATGGATTCCCTTTTGGTGGCTTTATCTATATGTGTGGGAATTTGAATGAGATGGGCGAGGTTATATAGGTTAATGTGGTTGATGGGTGTTGGGGAGTGGATAGAGTTCCAGTCGATGTTGGCATTGCCTAGCACTATGGTTTCATGGGGGAAGGAGTGGGAAGCCCGGTGGAGTATTGATTCTAGGGTGTTTATGTTTTCAGCTGCTGGAATATATATGCCGAGTAAGTTTAGATGTTTGTGTTGGTTTAGGAGGAGTGGAGTGAGTATTGTCTCAGCATTTTTGAAGTGTGTGGGTTCTTTTTGTAAGAGCTGGATCTTTAAGTTATATTTGTAAAGTAGGGCAATACCTCCACTTCTTTTGTGTGGTCTGTCTACCCTTAAAATGTTACAGCCAGGTGTGGTTATAGAGTTGTCTTTGACATGAGGTTTAAGCCATGTCTCTGTTATGAGCATTATGTCGGGGTTTTATATATATATATATATATATATATATATATATATATATATATATATATATATATATATACAGAAAGCTAAGTGCAGTTCTTCTATTTTGTTCATTATACTATGGATGTTCAGATTTAGTATTAGTAGGTCAGTGGGTTTGTGTTTAAGTGGGAGGTGGTTGCTAATTGTGATTATGGGGTAGATACTGGACCAGGGTTAGGATGGATATCACTCCCCTAGTAAGAACTGACCCCCTATGTTGGTAAGGGTTTTGAGGTAAGAGACTAGTAAACAGTGATACCTGTAGTTGGGTTGTTTTTTGGATTTTGGGATGTGGTGTATTGGTGTGGTGGTTTGGGAGAAGGATGGACTATGGTAGATTTGGGGTGCGTCTATGTGTTTGTAGGGGTTGGATGTGATAAGGGGTAAGGTGGGAGATTTGTTGTAGTTGAGATTGAAGAGTGAATAATGATAGGAGGTACTGGTGGAGATTATATGGGGGCTATAGATAAGAAAAATAGCATTAGTAGAGAAAGGTGACGGTAGGGGTTGTGGGTGTGGATCATGATGACAGAGTTTATTAGTTGTAGGAAGGAGGTTATGGAGGGGGGTGGTGGGTAAGTGGTAGTGGTGAGATGTGGGTGTGTGATTTGTTGGGTGGTGGGAGTGGCGGAGGTCAGATGAATATGTGTTAGAATAAATCTACGAATAGTGGGGGCAGGTGGGAAATGGGGGCAAGATAGGGGAGTGGAGTGAGCCGGTGTATTAGCGAGGGTGAACCGAGTGGGGTTACACCAAGCAGTGCAGGTAAGTGACTGCAAAAAACTATCAGCATTGTGGTAGAGTAAGTAAGAATAGAGAAATGGCCAATAATGGTTAAGCTATGATTATAGAAGACTGCCAGTTTTCTAAATACAATCAAGTGGAGGTTCTGTCAAGTGAAAAATAGCAATAAGTGGAGTGAGTTGGGGGAGGGGTTGATGACAGAGGGAGAAATTCAGTAAGAATCCTGGTTTTAGTATTGTAAAGTCTGTAGAGAGTGGTGGGGGATTACCATTAAGAATACACTTTCCCACTGTCAACCCTGGTGGTGTGTTAATATTAATTTAGGCAGATATTAACCTTTTGCTTGAAACAACAGAGAGGCTGGTAGTTCTCTTGTCCTAGGGCATTTGCAAGGCAGTTGCTTGTGCTCAGTATGTGGGGGGTAGTCGGCAGTTGGGAGGCGCTGTAATAGTACTCTGACCAAAAAGAGTAAGTATGTGAGAAAATTACTATAAGCAGTTACGTGTTTAGAGTCAATAACAATAGTAGTGTTTGTATGATTAACGACACTACAAAAGCAGGGCAACAATTACAACATAGTAATTCCAGCTAAACTCTGTTAGACCGTGTCCAAGTAGGATGCTGTGGAAGGCCTTCGCTGGAAACTCTCATGTCTGAGGGTAGAAATCAGGGAAAAGGCACCTGCAGCTCAGTCTGTGCTATTAGTTATATGAACTGAGGCTAAATGGCCACCAGATGGCGGTATTGGATAGTTTATACTGAGTGGAACTGGTGGAGTGCTTTAAATTGTAAGGAAGCCAGACAGAGCATTACCATGCAATATAAATGGCTATAGCCATATCGATAAATATTGTTTGTTTCACTGTAACATTGTGTCTCTGTGACTAAGCTAAATAAAATTCCTTAGCTGCATCTCTGGTGTGCTACTATTAATAAAGCCAGAAAGGTGGGGTTGGTCGCAGTTCACTTTAACTGCCTTGACAAAAGTAAATCTCTACAATGCCGTGTTTATGGTTATTTAAAAACACCAGAGAAATATCGGGCAATCTACAGATTTATTTATTTATTACAATTTGATTACCGGGGAGGTCCACTGGGCTTGGGGGCCTGTTTTCAGTGGAGGCCCGGGGAGAAAAGCTCCAACAGGTAAAACAAGAGTTTAATTACATGAAAATTCAAAGACAGTTTGTATAACATACAGCAGGTAGCAAACAAAAAGAATAAACACTAGCAATTTCTATTTGTTCAGGAGGATGACAGGCTTATATCATAAAAATCAAAATTCTACTATTTAGTTGCCCATGCTAAGTATATTTAAAAGAGGCTAGGAAGGTGAAGAGATAAGTTTAAATCTCTACAATGCCCTGTTTATGGTTATATAAAAACACCAGACAAAGGTAAATCTCTACAATGCCCTGTTTATGGTTATATAAAAACACCAGACAAAGGTAAATCTCTACAATGCCCTGTTTATGGTTATATAAAAACACCAGACAAAGGTAAACCTCTACAATGCCATGTTTATGGTTATATAAAAACACCAGACAAAGGTAAATCTCTACAATGCCATGTTTATGGTTATTTAAAAACACCAGAGAAATATCGGGCAATCTACAGTTAGGTTTAGCTGCTTAAAGAAGTAAGTTGCTATGGGGCAGTTTGCAGATCAGTTTACTGCCTTGAAAAAAGTAGAAACACAGTACTAAGCCCTGTTATAGTTACTTAAAAACAGAAAAGGTCGGGCAGTTTACAGATCAATTTAGCATGTTTATAGAATGTAAGCTGCTATGTGGTGGTTTGCCATTCCTTTGACTGCCGTGAGAATATAAAAACTGTTAAGCCCTGTATTTGTTTATTAGCTTTGTTATTAATGAGAGTTAAATACTATCTCCTAAGCAGTTGCATATGTTTTCCTTGGGAAGATGGGTGTGAAAACTCTATTTGAATATTTTGAGATCATTGATTTGTTTGACATCTTCGGGCAGGGAGTTCCAACAAGCTGGGGCACTTCTGGAAAATTATTTTTCACAGGTACAAGTGTAGATCAGAGAGTGTGTGTGTGTGTGTGTGTGTGTGTGTGTGTGTGTGTGTGTGTGTGTGTGTGTGTGTGTGTGTGTGTGTGTGTGTGTGTGTGCACCTTTAAAAAGCATTCTTGTCAGTAGGCACGTGCATATAAGTACTGAGCACGTGCAAGCAAGAGTGCCATTTTGAGTGAGCAGCCAGAGTGAAAGCATGTATGAGTGTAGCAGTCAGTCAGTTATTTAGTTTAAGGTTTATGTTCCAGTCATCCATCCTGATGTGTTTGTGTGTAATAAACTACTTAAATGAACACCCAAGCCTCAATGTGTTATTTAGATACACAAAACGAGCAACAGCAATTCGTCCCTGGTTTGGCATCTATGTCTCTAATGGACACAAGTAACCTGTAAATGGTTCATCTCCCAGGCCCATGCTTACATTTATCAAGGGTATCAGAGCTTTGGGATGCATGGCAAGGCTTAAAAAGGCCCTTGTGGTCATTAGCATAGTCAGCACCTATGAACCTATGAATGGAGACCTGTGCAGGTGGAGTGAGCCAGAGTTATGTAAGGAGTAGGAAGGCGATTTGATGGTCAGCTTACTGAAATGTAGGAGGCAGTATTTTTTGTGCACAAGTTAGAAAGTGAGCTTGTTAAGGAGAAGAGTGGCCCTCATACCAACAGGTAGCCATTTGCCTTTGCTTTGTGTGTGTCTGTTGTTTGCAAAGTGAATACATTTAAGTGTTTGATTTTCTGCAGACTGCAGCTGCTTTTATATTGTTTTTACCCTTGAACTTATGTCCTGAGTCATAGCTGGCAGGGTTCTGTCTTATTACATGCTAATAAATAAATAAACTAAAGAATTAAATGTCCTTTGAAATATATTACCTCTCTTTCTTTGTGTATAGTTCAAAATACTGACATATCACAGTGGTACACCAAAATAACGACAGTTCATAATGTTGATGCATTAAATTGATAACAATATATACATACTGTATATATATATATATATATATATATATATATATATATATATATATATATGTGTGTGTGTGTGTGTGTGTGTATGTGTGTGTGTTTTGTTTGTGTCTTTCGGCTTTTCCCAGTTAGGGGTCGCCACAGCGGAACTCCGGTCCGCTAATGATTGGTAGTGGATTTTTACGTACTGGGTTACCAGCCCTGATGCACAACCTTCAATGAAGGCATGCCCCATTCATGTATGCCTCCACACTCTAGCTGAGAATCGAACGGGACAATGTCTTGCTATGAGGCGACAATGCTACCGCAGCACCACCACCACAGTCTATTCTATTCTTCTGATCAATTTACACTAAAGATTTACTAAAATGAAAAAAAAATAAACCATGCCAATACAATAGAAAATGGTTTATCTGAATAATGATAGTGTTACAGAAAGGGTTTTCTAAGTTATGGTGTTGTGTTAGGGTTAGGGTTAGGAAGAGAGGCAGGGTTAGCATATGTTATTAAGCTGAGCAGGGGGGTTGCCCTTTGAAATCTACTATGTGTGTAATTGTGTATATGTATGTGTATGTGTGTGTGTGTGTGTGTGTGTGTGTGTGTGTGTATATATATATATATATATATATATATATATATATATATATATATATGGTTCCCCTACATTTAATCAAATATACATTTATTCCCAGGGGTTTGATTTAATGTCAGTGGTACAGATGATCAAATGGTGGGTATGCTGATGCTATGGAATGTCAATACAGTTAAGTGGGGTTGGTGGTAGTAAGAGCGTGTGTGTGTGTGTGTGTGTGTGTGTGTAAGTTGGGGTGTGGATAAGTTAAGGATGGGTGTTGTGTGTTTGTATGTGTGTTTGTGTATTTTAGGATACGGGTAAGGGTTAGTTTAGGGATAGATGTAGTGTTGTTTGTGTGTATTTATGAATGTTTGTGTGTCTGAGTCTGTGTTATGTAGTGCTAGTGTTATGGGAAGGTTTTAATGACGTTAAGCTGTAGGGTTAATGTTGAGGAAGGGGACCGTTAGGGTTAGGGTAAGTACCCATTACTTAGGTGGTGCGGGGGGGTGGAGCAATCTACAATGTATACAATATTCAGCAAACAAGCTACACACAGAAAGGCATTCTACAATGTATACAATATTCAGAAAACAGAATACACACTGAAAGGCATTCAACAATGTATAAAATATTCAGCAAACAGGATACATATTGAAAGGCATTCTACAATGTATACAGTATTCAGTAAATAGAATATACATATTCAGCAATCAGAATAAGTCGCTAGCTATGTGTTTTGGTAGGTAATACCTCAACAGGACCCTTTTCATATCTCCAAATATCTCTCAAGCCTTGTAAGTACAGTCTCTTTTCTTATCAACATAATTTCATCCATATGGATAGTTGTGACTTTCAGCTTTTCCTGGTTAGGGGTCGCCACAGTGGAACTCCGGTCCGCTAATGATTGGCAGTAGATTTTTACGTGCTGAGTTGCCAACAATTCTTTCCAAGCCAGAACCTTTGTGACATGGTGGATTCAGTTCCTCTCTTTTAAGGAGCTATGCCCCTGGGAAACATATAACCTTGGAGTGCCAAATCACTGTCTCCCTAACATAAATTCTCATTTTATTGGAATCCACTGACTGTACACACTGTGCCTGTTTCACTGAAACATTTACTTTGTCAGCCAATAAGGGCCACTTGACTCACATAGTTGTCCATTTTACTGCCTGCTTGATGTAACTGAACATTCTACTTAGTTTACATGTAACTTCTGTTTATAGTTCAGCAAATTGTTTTATGTATATCGCATAGTTTTATGATCCTTTTACAGTGTTTGACACCGCTGTCTATTCAAGAAAGTTGCTGGAACTGTCCATCATGTTTTCTTTAAAATAATATTTCCTTTAATTTTCTTTGAGTTATTTTTGTTTTTATTCATGTGCATTTGTCCTTTCTTTCTTTCAGTGACAGTAATATGTTCAGGTCTTGCTTCTTTTGGTGCCCTTAGTTTCTGTCATTAATCCCTTTTCCCCAGAGCATGAGTGGTGCTATTTTAGTATCTGTTGTGTTTAGAAAACATTTGGTTAAAAGTTCACTAGATTTCCCTTCACTGGATTGCCTGTGTCTATTGTATATCCTTTCAGCAATGTTGTTTCACCAATGTCTTCAGACAGGATTATTCATCCTTCTAATTCCAGTCCATATTACACTGTCAAGGCTTTCCTTTTACTGCAGAATCCCACATTTCTTCCTTGTGTATATTAGTTATAGTCTTCTCATAGTCCATGCCCTCATTTACCTGTGACCTAATTCCATACATGAGTTAAAGTAAAGCACATTGTTTACATTGGATTCATGGTCATCGGGATGTCTGCGCATTTGTTTTATTTCATAGCCCTTAACTTATGTTCAGTCTAGTACCAATAAAAGCAGCAGGATAAAGAGTCATCTGATTTTTATGTCAACAGAGAATTTGGAAATGTGGTGCTTGTAAGGGTTCGGACATAAATCAGAATAGGGATGTTGGTTCAAAATGCAAGCTAAGAATGAAAGAACCTTTGAAAGTGGGTTAGAAATGAATACTAGGTGTAAGCCTTTTGTGATGTGTCTGTATTTATTTGTTTAACTCTCATCAGGTAGATCTTATTTACCAAATCCTTAATTCAGTTTAAATTAAATGCTTTCCTGGGTGTCCATGGGGTAGTCACCATCTTTATCTGTACTGTTAGCAGTTATTTTCTTGGAGCTCCTACTGACATTTATTTTATAGAAATGAAGCTATATTTTGATTAAATCATAAAACTACAGACATTTAATAATACATTGCATGTATTCATTTCTTTAATAATATTTCACTTAACCATTCTGCATGTCTTACTTTTTGAAATTCCTGTCTCACTTCCAGCCCTTTTCCCCTACTCTTATTATAACTTATGCCACAGCAGGACCAGTCATTTCTAAGGTTCATAGATGTTCACTAGGCTAACGACCACAAGGGTCTTTTTAAGCTTATCCATGCATCCCAAATCTCTGACAAGTTCTTGTACCCTTGATAAATGTAATCAGGCACTTGGAACAAGAAATATTTACAAGCAGGGGTCTGGAAGATGAACCATTTACAGGTTGCCTGTGTCCTTTACAGACATAGGTGCCAAACCAGTGGTAAATTTCCTGTTCCCCATCCAATTATCCAAGTTACACTTGAATTGGGTTTGGGAGGATCTCTGTATCATATGGAAAGGGAGCATGTTCCAGAGAAGGGATGGTCTGTGGAATACATACCTATCTCTCCAGCAGGTCCTATTTATATCACAGGCAATGTTTAAGTCTTAAAGAATGGGTAGTTCTGGTGCTGGGTTTTTTTTTTTCCGGATATGCAGGAGGTCCATCACAGTGGGGTCTGGCAATGTCTTGTATGCCAGGCATAGCTCTCCCCTCAACAGCCTGTAGTAGGCAGAATACAGTGATAGGGCCTTGAGGTGGCCTGCATGCGATATGTTACTTACTCTTTCCCAGTTAAACAGATCAGTTTACATGCCAGTGAAAACATATTTTCTGAGCATTCATTATTAAGTTCAACTGACCTTAAAAATATAACTGATAGTGATTTATTATACAGAATATTAGACAGTGGATGTTTATTTCTGCAGCTAGAACACAATTGTAATGAGTGTAACAATATTTGGTTGTAAAGCTTAAGACCAATCATGGACAAAACTATTTTCTCCCTTAATTTCATTTTGTTTGCATGATTGAAAACCATTTTAATTTAAAATCATAAAAGTCTTGAAATACAGCAACTGACTTCACAGTAAGAAAAATGGGCTTACTACTTATGAATATGTACAAACAAGTCTCAGCAAACATGTGACTAATATCAGGGGGATTTCAAGTCAGTGCAGCTGTACCATGGTAGGGCGTAGTAAACTATTTAAGGTGCTTCTCTCCCATAGTAAATGCAACAGGACTTGGTGGAACTTTCTAAAATCCTCACAAATATGGAAAAAAACATGAAATGCTACATTCATTTCACATGGTGCCATGACCTGGGCATTCTCTTAATTGTCACTAAATGGATCAAGTGGCAAGGTTTCCATTTGTATCAGGGGTAATCTCAATGTCGTAAGAAAGAAATAATGTGCAGTTAAGGCTTGATTGTCTCCATATTATAATTTCACTAAAAAGCGCAATAACTTTAAGTATAGGTTATTATTAAAACCTGTCCTTATCAAAGGGTGAACATGATGAATTTTGGTGTAAATTCTAGGATCTAACATCTGTTGAAAAGAGTATTAAAACATGTGATTTACACTATTCAGCTCCTAAATGACTGTGTAAAGATACACATTTACAACAAATTATCAACCCCCCCCAGGTATAATAGCATTTCTAACCTTGTACTAAATAAATTGGGTCTTTTGCTTCCTTCCCCATTGAATTTTAACTATAGTACTGTTGCATTCAAATTAAGGAGAGTGGTTTGCAAAATGATAGTTAAGTCTACTGCCTTAGATTTTACAAAGTGGAATTATATTTATTTATTTATTTACCTACTGAGGTAGTAAACTAATCCATACTAACCAATTCAGGCTCATCCTGGGTGAAATCCAAAACATTTCACAAACGGAAAATACAGAAATGTAATCAATAACAGAGCAGTTCAGAGTAATTACATGGAAAAACATGTATGTATATATTCTAGTCAATAAACACAGTGCCATATACAATTAAGCAGAGCGTAATGTACAATATATACATTAGTTTATAATGTTGGATTGTTGGGTCATTCTTCAATAAATCTTGAGGGAGGAGAAGAATCTTGGAAAAGGAGACAGAGATAATGTGTTAGGTGATATGTTCTGTGTTGAAGCAGGAACATTTGACTTGGATGAAATGCTTTTTGAGTTGGATTCTGAATTTGAAATAAGTGTTGATTTTCCTTAGGTTGATGGGAAGAGCTAGCCAAAGAGAAGGTGTCTTACAGGACAGCTCTTGTACAGTGCTTTGGAGTTTGGTTCTAGGGGTAATGAGAGCTGGTGTGGCTTGTGAGTCATGTCTCAGGTTGTATGAGTAAGTTTTTCATGAACTCTAACTACAAGGGGAGTAAATGTGTGGAGATGGAGTAGTTTGTAGAGTTGGGATCCAAACACTAGGTTACATCTTTGCTATATGGGTAGTCATCCGGCTCTTTTTAAGGTGATACAGTGATACTCAGAGAGAGGCAAATTTGTAATGAATTGGCAGATGCTATTAGAGGGTGGAAGAAGCAAAAATTGGGAGACCATATTCAAGATGAGAAAGCAGAAATTTTTTGCTAATGGCTGCTCTGGCTGTTCTGGCTGGTTGGGATAGAAAAGGGGAACTCTTTTTGATGCAGAAGAGGTGGGAGTTTATTTTGCCTCTCATTTTGTCTGTGTGGAAATGGAAGTTTAGTGAATGATCATGCCAGAATCCTAGGTATTTCAAGGTGGAGGTTGTCTCTATGGAATGGCTGGGAAAGTCATAGAAAGTTAGAGACAGGTGCTTGGAGAATTTTCTATGGAGTTCCAAAAAACAAACACAGTTTTGGTCTTGATTAGGTTGAGAAGTAGTTTATGGCTTATGAGCCATTGTTGGAGCTCATGTAAGCCCAACTGGACTTGGCATTGAATGTTAGTTTGAGAGTGACCTGATCAGTAAATGACCACATCATCAAAATAGAGGATAAGTGGGAGATGGGGGAAGAGAAAAGAATGTTTGTTAGTGAATATGGAAAAGAAGAGGGGGGAAGAATGGATACTTATGATAATCCTTTGGTAGCAGGTACAGATTTTTAATCACAAGATCATAGGTTCATAGGTTGGTACTAGGCTATCAGCCCTAGGGACTATACAAGTCTAGCCATAACAATTCACTGGCTATTTCTTCACACACTATTTACTTCCCTGGACCCCTGTCTAGCAGGGTGACTGATGTGATCCTCAGGGTGAATTTCCTTTCTCCCATCCAATCAGCAAGGTTCCTTTTGAAGAGGGCCAAAGAGGTGCTCTACTTGACATGTATGGGCAGTCTATTCCAGAGTCTGGAATCATATCATAAAATCATATTTTAATTCTGAAGTGACTGTCAGTGAGGAGGTTTTTAAACCAGGGAGTGGCATCTGGACTGATACCAGTTTCATTTCATTATTTCTGAATAAGATAGTGGTCTATGATGTCAGTTGTCTTTGTTAGGGCTATAAATAGGGTGACTGTAAGGAGGCCATTATCAGAGTTTAGCAGGATGTCATCAGTTAGGGACCAAAATGCTGCCATAGTACTTTGTTCAGGCTAGAATCCATATTGTTTGGAGGGAAGCAGATGATACTGCTGGGTATATATATATAGAGAGTTGAGTGTTGACTATTTTTTCTAGACATTTGCCCAGAATTGGGAGGATGGACATTGTTATAGACACGCTTTTTGCAAGAACAGATTGGAATAAACTTCTTAATACTCTGATAAATACATGGAGGATGCCATGAATCATTTCTTAAGTCACATTAAATATTGTATTCAGACATTCTCCAAGTAATCAAAACTATACAGGGAAATGTAAAGGAAAAATAAAGACAAGATACATACAGATGAAGTCTGGGTTAAACAGAATACAAAAGATGCTGTGTGCAATCAACATTCTCGTGATTAATAACATAATTATCTCCAAATCAGAGGGAATGTCTGCCACCATATCAAATAAATTGTATACCAGTTTCAAAACCACCATGGGTCAGACATCCTTCATTGAATGTTATGGTCTGTGTCTCTCTGTAGTTATTTATTTTTCTATTTAATTGTTTCATGGAATACTGTGATCTCTCTCTCTCTCTCTCTCTCTCTCTATCTCTCTCTCTCTGCAGTAAGTGGGGGCTATTGTGTTTCACTTTATTAATATTCACTGTTAACTCTTAGCCTAGAGGGTTTCTCTGCATTTATAAGTGTTAGTCACATATATTTGAATGTATTACTGCTCAATAACTGAGTTGTTTGGCTTCTGCTACATACCTGCAATCAACTGCATTACTAGCTGAGTTAAGTACAAACTTGCAGTGTTAAAGATTGTACTGCATTTTATTTTTCTGTATATTTAATTGTTTCATTGAATATTGTGGTCTGTGTCTCTCTGTAGTTATTTGCTTTTCTATTTAATTGTTTCATAGAATACTATGGTTTCTCTCTCTCTCTCTCTGCAGTAAGTGGGGCTATTGTGTTTCACTTCATTGATAGTCAGTGTTAAACTCTTAGCCTAGAGGGTTTCTCTGTATTTATAAGTGTTAGTCACATATCTTTGAATTTATTACTTTACTGCTCAGTATCTGAGCTGTTTGACTTCTGCTACATACCTACAATCAACTGCATTACTAGCTGAGTTAAGCACAAACTTGCAGTGTTAAAGAATGTACTGCATTTTATTTTTCTGTCTATTTAATTGTTTCATTGAATATTGTGGTCTGTGTCTCTCTGTAGTTATTTATTTTTCTATTTACTTGTTTCATAGAATAATGTAGTCTCTCTCTCTCTCTCTTTGCAGTAAGTGGGGGCTATTGTGTTTCACTTCATTGATATTCAGTGTTAAACTCTTAGCCTAGAGGGTTTCTCTGTATTTATAAGTGTTAGTCGCATATCTTTGAATTTATTACTGCTCAATGTCTGAGTTGTTTGGCTTCTGTTACATACCTACAATCAACTACATTACAAGCTGAGTTAAGTACAAACTTGCAGTGTTAAAGCTTGTACTGCATTTTATTTTTCTGTCTATTTAATTGATTCATTGAATATTGTGGTCTGTTTCTCTCTGCAGTTATTCATTTTTCTATTTAATTGTTTCATAGTATACTGTGGTCTTTCTCTCTCTCTCTCTGCAGTTAGTTTCCTGCCCTCCCTCCCTGTTCTTGTAGTGATATTAATCTTGGTGGCTTTGGAATTGCCCTCACCTCCTGTAAATTTGTGTTTGAACACCCCTCCTTGGTCTATCTCATTTGCTCACTCAACAAAGTACAGTGAGATCATATTTTGACTTCAGACACTCCTACCAGTCCTATCTGTTCAGCTCTATCCCAGCTCTATTCCAGTCTAGTGTCACTAGTTCATTCTACCTAATACAGAGAGAACATTTGTGAAGGGCAAGTCACTTAGGTCCTTAATTTTGAGTTATCTTTTGTTTCTCCTTTCTCCCTTTCCAAAAAAAAATCTAAGCTTGTTTCCTGCCTTTCCTGTAACTAGTCTAGTCCAGATACAAATTTGCTGTAACCAGGACTGTTTGTAAGCTACTGAGCCCCCAAGCCTTTCTGTGTTGGAGGGAAGCCTACTAGCTTATCAATGGGAGTAGTAAGCACTAGGTAGCCTATCTACCACAAGAGTGGTTTCTGTCCCACAAATTGCAGTTTATTGGCTGTATTGGGCAGTGTTTCCATATCTTTCAACTTACTGGTTTAAAAGCCCATGTTTGTGCTTGTTTCCCATCTTTCCTGTAACTAGTCTAGTCCAGATACAGATTTGCTGTATCTAGGACTGTTTGTAAGTATCTGAGCCCCCCAAGCATTTCTGTGTTGGAGGGAAGCCTTCTAGCTTATCAATGGGAGTGGTAAGCACTAGGTAGCCTATCTACCACAAGGGTGGTTTCTGGCCCAGAAATTGTAGTTTATTCACCGTTTGGGCAGTTTTTCCATCTCTTTCAACCTTCTGGTTTAAAAACCTGCGTTTGCACTTGTTTCCCACCTTCCCTGTAACTAGTCTAGTCCAGATACAGATTTGCTGTGTCCAGGACTGCTTGTAAGCTTCTGAGCCCTCAAGCCTTTCTGCATTGGAGGGAAGCCTTCTAGCTTATCAGTGGGAGTGGTAAGCACTAGATAACCTATCTACTACAAGAGTGGTTTCTGGCCCAGAAATTGTAGTTTATTGGCCGTTTGGGCAGTTTTTTCATCTCTTTCAACTTTCTGGTTTAAAAACCCTCGTTTGTGCTTGTTACCCACCTTTCCTGTAACTAGTCTAGTCCAGATACAGATTTGCTGTACCTAGGACTGTTTGTAAGCTTCTGAGCCCCCCAAACCTTTCTGTGTTGCAAGGAAGCATTTTAGCTTATCAGTGGGAGTGGTAAACACTAGGTAGCCTATCTACCACAAGATACAGGTACAGATTCTTAGTTTTAGCACTTTAATTTGCTTATTCGTGCTCAACACTTGTTCAGAACGTGTTGTTAGTACTAAATAAGCTACAAATTACTACAGCACTCAACCTTCCTCTTTACCTAGAGGAAAACTGTTTTTGTACTTACTTTCCTCACTTGCTTTGAGAAAAACAGCTCTTATACTCACTTTCCTCACTTGTATAGAGGAAAGTAGTTTTTTATTCAGACATGTCCAAGGGTCAGCTCCCAGTGTTCTCTCCTGTATATTTGATGAATCTGGGCATCTTGGGGCAATGTAGCAATTGCCTCATGTACACAGACAACCATGTCCTTCTACTACCCAACACCACAACCTGTGAGAGATGCACTTATCTAGCCAAACTGGAGGTAAAGCTCTCTCCAACCAAGACTGAACTTGACAGTCAAGAGGAGAAGGTAAACACTTGCAACACACCACAATCATCACATAGTCCCACTAAACCTAGACCACAAAAATCCACACATAGAAACACAAAAACATTTGCGGAGGCTCTCAATAATAATCTGCTCAAGCAACAGAGACCTCCAAAGCAGAAACACAAGCAACCTCCACCCCCCCAACACAACCCAAATGACACATAGCCCACAGACTCAGTGTGCCAATAAACCACAGCCCATAAGGCAAAACAACGTACCCAACACATTAGTCATAGGTGACTCTATAGTCAGGCACACTGATATTCCACTCACCAGGCTAAACAAGGAGAAGGTTACTGTCAGCTGCCTGTCGGGTGCCAGGATCCACCACATAACCCACTCACTCAGGTCACTCCACAACAAGCACAAATATGACTCTGTTATTGTCCATGTTGGTGTGAACAAACTGAGACGTACCTCCCTGGACTACATGAAAAGAGACATGGAAGAGCTCTCCGATCTTGTAGCCCAGGTAGGTATGACCCTAGTCCTGAGTAGCATCCTGCCTTGCCCAGAATGATACCGCAGTACAAGGACAAAATGATTGACTTCAACAGTTGGCCAAGCTTCTTTTGTCATTCTAAGGGGATCCAGTATCTTTCTGCCTGGGACAACATGGTTGACAATCCACAATGCTTTGCCAGAGATGGCCTGCACCTGTCACCCCTGGGATTCTGGATACTGGCTAAGGGTCTTTCCGCCTCTATAGTGCCTTTTTTAGGCAAGATTCAAATGACAAATTCACCACCTTAACAGGAACAGGCAAGCAAAAACTGAGGGTAATGCTACTCAATGCTAGAAGTCTAAATCTCAAAATTCACTCACTTGAGGCACTCCTTAAAATGGAGAACATTGATATCTGTGCAGTGACTGAGACCTGGTTCAAGGCTCTAGAGAGCACCTCTGCATTACCAAGCTATAACTCATACCACACTTTTCGGCCATCTAACCTGGACCAGAACACCAAAGGCAGAGGTGTGTCCATATTCATTAAGGATATCCACACCACCAGGCTAGTTGCGCAGCATAATGCATCCGAGGTTATCCAAGTGCAACTAACTCTGGGCTAAACTGTAATCCAAATTTTAGCTTGCTACAGATCCCCTACCATGCCCCAGGATTCCCACTCCTGTTTTCTTGATATACTGGAAAATATTAGGGTTCAACCAAACACCCTAATAATGCGCAATTTCAACTACCCCACCATTAACTGGGAAAACTACTCATGTACCAACTCCTTCACTCAACGCTTTCTGGAATTTATAAATTCCAAAGCCCTGGATCAACTTATCCACATCCCCACCAGGGGCAACAATATCCTAGACCTAGTCATTACCAACACGAGTGACCAGTGTTCCACACCTGAACCCAACTCCTTGTTGGTCAGATCAGACCATAAGCTAATCACCCTAGATATCCACATCCCACCCCCATCCACCATTAAGGAAACCATGGTAAAAAAATTTCTCCAAAGCCAACTTCATGCTTCTTAAGACAGAAGTGGTGAACTTCATGACACCCATGAAGATGGACAGTACAGTTACAACTGCTGAATGCTATACAAATGCACTCTATAAGCACTTACATGAGTGCATGGATCGTGCTATCCCAAACAGAACCAAGACGCTATCCTCCAAAAAAAGGAAGCCAATCTGGTGTTCCCCTGCCATAAACAAACTCTACAACAGAAGGAAGAAACTGTTGCAAAAGAGAGTAAAATCCCATGAGTGGAGGAGCTCCCTGGTCAGCCTCAGTAAGAAGATGAGATCCCTTATAAGAGCCTCCAAAGCTAGTTACGAAAAGAAAATCACCACTGATTCTAAGGGCAACCACAAAGCATTCTATAGCTATGTCAAGAATCTCAATGGCAACACCCAGATCTGCTCTGAGTTACAGCACAATGGCACGAAAATTACAGAGAACCTAAAGTAAGGCACACACGGAGCTCAGCAAAACGAACAACTGCTTTAATGAACAAGCACAAAAACAATCCACAGCAAGCTAAATCACAGCAGCACAGCACAGCAAATGAAACTGCAAAGCTCAAGCAACAGCACAATAACGCTGTAAAGTTAATCCACATACGTTTTTGTCACAATAACTTCATCAGATACCTAACCTCTCTTCCTTTGGTGAATAAATAAACTAATCTAATTCAAATGAACCAATGAATGAACAAATTCAATTACACATGCAAAATGCATTAAAACACATGAACCTTAAAGGTGAATGAATCTAAAAGTTAAAACTAAAAGTATATATAATAAATAGATATAATAAATAGATATGTATATATATTTTGTTATATAAAATGCTTCAAACATATACCTTTTACCAGCACAAACCTGAAATGCTTCTAAAAATGTTTTTTCAAAAGCAGAAGCTAAATTGAATCCAAAATACAATGAAATAGCACCATTTTGTGGAAATTAAATTAAATGCATGTTCATCTTGTTAAAAGATAAATACATATATTATTAAAATAAACCGTAAAATGCTTGCATATATAATATTTTGGATTCAATTTAGCTTCTGCTTTTGAAAAAAAACATTTTTAGAAGCATTTTAGGTTTGTGCTGGTAATACTTATATTTAACAAAGCAATTTTAACTAAGGTATATGTTTGAAGCATTTTATATAACAAAATATATATACATATCTATTTATTATATCTATTTATTATATATACTTTTGGTTTTAACTTTTAGATTCATTCACCTTTAAGGTTCATGTGTTTTAATGCATTTTGCATGTGTAATTGAATTTGTTCACTCATTGGTTCATTTGAATTAGATTAGTTTATTTATTCACCAAAGGAAGAGAGGTTAGGTATCTGATGAAGTTATTGTGAGGAAAACGTATGTGCATTAACTTTACAGCGTTATTGTGCTGTTCCTTGTGCTTTGCAATTTCGTTTGCTGTGCTGTGCTTCTGTGATTTAGCTTGCTGTGGATTGTTTTTGTGCTTGTTCATTAAAGCAGTTGTCCATTTTGCTGAGCTCCGTGTGTGCCTTACTTTAGGTTTACTAGTTTTTATCTTGGGCACTCAGATCACTGGTTTGGTTTATGAAAATTACAGAACCAACTGATATTGCCAACATCCTGGCAGATAGGTTCAGTGCTAACTTTATCCCCCTCTCACCCCCTAAAGGGCCCATATCTATACAGGAAGAACGTAGAGTCCCTGTAATCACATCTTATGCAGGTAAAAGCTGCACTCTCTAAAACCAAAAACACAACATCCTTGGGATTGGATAACATCCCAGGCTGCATTTTACATGAACTGGCTCCCCATCTAAGCACCACGTTCAATCATAGTCTCACATCAGGCTTTGTGCCCACTGAATGGTGCTCAGCAACAGTTATCCCACTCCACAAAGGGGGAGCCACCACTGATCCTGGGAATTATCGCCCTATTAGCCTGATGAGCCTGGTCTGCAAGGCCATGGAACATATCATCATGGAACTCATAAACAAAGACATTGGTAACCTCCAAACTCTGGATCCCACCCAGTTCGGGTTTGTGAAAGGCAGATCATGCCTTCTGTACCTGATCGACTTCTTTGAGGCAGTCACCAAAGCCGTAGATGAGGGTAAGATGGTTCACACAGCCTATCTTGACCTCGTCAAGGCTTTCAACACCATCCTCCATTCTGAAATTATAGCTAAACTCACTAAACTAAGTATAAATCCCTACATTACAAGATAGGTTGCCAACTGGCTCACTGACAGAACCCACACTGTAAAAGTTGCAGACTCCAAATCTGACTTCAAACCAGTGACAAGTGGAGTACCACAGGGTTCAGTCCTGGGACCTCTCCTGTTTGGTATCTACTTCTCTGAAGTACAGGCTAACACAGAAGGTCTCTGGCTAATGAAGTTTGCAGATGACTGCAAACTAGGAACCATAGTTGAGTCCCCAAATGATGTGGACATCCTACAGAAGGGCCTCACTGATACAGATGCCTGGTGTCAGAGGCATGGCCTCAAGCTCAATGCCAAAAAGTGCATTGTCATCCACTTTGGTAAAAAGTTTGTACCCATGCACTACCACATAAATGGCAGTCTAGTTAACGCTGAATGTGTGATAAGAAACCTTGGGATCCAGGTGGACAGTAGTCTCTCATTTGATAATCACAGTCAGGAAATCCTTCTATGTGGCACACCTCATCACAAACGGGTTCTCATCCAGGAAAAAAGACGTCATTGTTCCCCTCTATTTGGCACTCATTAGACCCATTATAGAGTACAACACCCCTTTTGGAATGTACCTAACAAGACATCTGCAGCAGCTGGAAAGGCCACAGAAGTACCTCACAAAGATGATTACTGGCCTCAAACAGATGCTCTACACTGACCATCTCAAAAAACTCCAGCTTTACTCCGTAGCATATCGCCTACTCCGAGGTGATCTCTGCCTAACATATAAAGCTATGTCAAACCCAGAGCTGTTGGACATGCTACACCTAAAGAAATCCCTTCAAGCTACATGCTCTAGGGACCTAAACCTTGTCACCACAATAAACAGGACATGCTGGAGGGATGTATTCCTGTCCCAGAGACTTCCTATACTCTGGAACAAGCTACTCATCTATGTCAAGCAAAGTTCCTCAATTGCAGTCTTCAAGAAAAATCTTGATGAGTGGATGGGAAATAAGAAATACACCCCGGGGATCACTTCTGTGGCTCTTCTCAACAGCAGCACAGGAAATTAACTTTCTTGGGTGGTGTAAGCCAGAGAACCTTGTTGGCTAGGCTTACTCAGGCCCTTGGGCCGATAGCCTAGTACCTACCTATGCAACTATATACAACTAGAAAACAATGTACCTGCTGTCATAAAATATACATTCAAGACAGCATACAATAGCACTGAACTTTACTAAATACATAGGTGCAAACAATATCCCAGGTGGTTTCTTGTAGAGAATCAAATGTTACTTTGTTAGATTACTATCTTAATTCTTCAATTAATTCTTCAAAACGAGATAAGTGTCTAAACAATGGCACCAGGCAGTATTTCTTCTTATATAAAAGGGTGGAGTAACATCAGACCCTGATAATGAAATTGGTCAACTAGTCTGACATGCACTCTTTGCAATGTCATGGAAAGAATTATTATGGAATTAGTCTAGAACGATACAGGCATCCTTTTATTTATTTCTACCTCATCACTATGACTATGTCTTTCTGTAGGAAAGGTGTGGGAAATAGTGCATGCATCTGTCTCAGGCACTAAAATTGTATGGGAAGCTGAAGATAAAAAAATGTTTGACAGCTTCCAAGCTATGATTACATGATCATAATCACTTATTACACAACTTGTAAACTGCCTATCAAACCTCTGTTCTTTTTAAAGAAAGTTAACTTAAAAACCAGACAGTGATTATGACCACTTTTTAGACATCTTGTAAGCTGTCTATCTGCTGAATCTTTGTTTGTTTTAAGGTAACTACCTTAAAATATTAGGAAAATAAAAGTTTGATAATAATCACTTGAGAACAGCTTGTAAGCTGTTACATTTTTTTTTAATGTTCAGTGGGGGAGGGAGACAAATGGCTGTGCTGTCCAGAGCACCAAATACCCCTGCTATTAAACTGCCACTGTCGTTTTAATTGTTGATCATTTCTGATAGATCTTGCCTAATGCTTTTGGATAATTTTTTCTCTAAATCATTTTTTTGTTGAAATCATGCATATCATATCCGAACGCATAAGTCTGACCCATCTATCTTATAATATTCTGTTGTATTCATTAAGCAAGCAATAATGTCAAACACAGTGGGTATTACAGGGGGATAATGGACTGCACAGGGGTGTTGTGAGGCTTATTGCCACAAGCAAGCTTAAAACACTAATCACTTCTCTTTGTTTCCATCCATTACGGCACAAAGATCTGAAAGTGCTGCTGCATTGTGAAAATGGTGGATAGTTGAACGTGTACAAGTGCTTAGTAATTTAATTTATTAGGTTGTCTGTGCAAGAAATGGGCAGATTCACCAGTATGCCTTGTTATAGAATATTGCAAAATATCTCAGTTGCATGCAATTACTTATTCAGTTTTCTAAAGAATAATGCTATGGCACAAAATGTAAATGATTATTTCAAATAGCATTTCCAGTACATCTGGTGCTAGCTAAAAAAAGACAAATATTTTCCTCTGTTATTTAGACATGAACAGACCATGCCCAACTTGCAGGTCATGTATAACTATATCATAATAGGACTACAAGCATTTTTGTTGGGGGGTAGCCCCTAGCCCCCCAATATGCTGTTTTTTTTGCTACTGCACTTCTGTGTTCATTACCATTTATTCCCTGACCAGAATGCAGAAACCGTATCAGTACATTCTTGTCTTCCTCTCCAGGAGGCAAGAGTTGGAAGTTTGTGAGCTGAGCAGACACTCATGGATGTGCAGGATCCCCTCTCCAGTCCTAACCCTTCACCATGGTGGTTGTGATTTTCACAGTTGCTGCTTTCCCAGGATGTTGCATGACTTCATTTCACACACATGGCCGGGTGTACTGGCTAATGTCCAGTGTGGTTATCTCCCAGACCATAGTACTACCTGTTAGTCCTCTGTACACCTATTAGGGTCAGCAGTTCAGTGCACTGATTCACCTGCCCCCACAGGATAGGTGAGCCAGAGCTGACCACTAACTCCCAACCTCCCCTGCCTGCCTCCTGCAGTTCCTGTCATCTGATCTGTAGCTAGAGTTTTATCACTCTGTATCATAGAGTTGTGTGCCATTTTCATATTGACCAAATCTGTAGTGTTTCTACCTTCTCTTGATATCTGATTTCTGCCTAGCTTGCTCTGAATTTCCTTTGTTCTAGACCTACTAATCTGAGATCAGTTGCAATAAGGCATTATTTTTTTTTATTAAGAAGGGATCCGTTGTCAGACTGAGTAATTGCCCTGCTTCTTAAGGATGACAAACTGCAGGTCAAGTTGTACAGTTATATTATTCTGCCTGTTCTGTGAGGCTGGGAATCTGCTATTTGACTCATTGCAGACTGGTTTAACTTTGTTAGATCATGTGATGCTCTTCCTTTTGTTTCCAAACACTAGAATCATTGTCCAAATGGAAGGTCTTCTGATTGGTTTTGGTCTGAGTTTCCACACAATGATTATTCTGGTTGAAGAGAGGTTATTTCAAATTAATGCCAACATTTCTGTGGACTGTATCCTGATCCATCATGGCATGTGCTAGATTCCTTGGAGGTTTAAGGCCCAGATATTTGCCCGACTGTCATGTCCTGCCTGATGACAGTAATGTTTTCTATACCTAGTGAAAGAGGCTCTGGTTATATTCACCCTTAAAAAAACATTTAGATCCTGTTACTTTGCAGTTACTGTCATGTTTCTAACCTTCATTTTTATGAGGAACTTTTTTGAGAAAGCTGCCAACATTCATCTTGATTCTTATTTGAAAGCCCATGACCTCTTAATCCAATGTCACCTTAGTGAAACAATGACCTTTGTTAGCGTTGTGAGGGATTTCCTAGGGTGGCAGGTTGCTACTAATTCAGTTTTCCTTGATCTTTCTGTGGCACATAACATGGCTGAACAGGCTATCCTATAGGAATGTCAGCACACCTACTGCTGTCACTTAACTTGAATAGTTTGCTTCCTTTCTCTAAAGGCACAGACACAGGGTGGTATCACACCCTAATTCTCCTTTATCCTTTCCTCTCATGTATAGCGCCACATGGTTCCATTTGGATGTATCTTTAACTGCTGTGTACAAGTTTCCAGTAAGAGAGTCTATATTATATCCTCGAACGCTTAAAAAAGCGAACGCTGATTGATCGAACTTATTTTCACGAAACTGCAAAATATCGAAGCAGCAGAAACTCGAATTTTTTCCTAGGGAAAGAATTCGGTTGTCCGTTTCTGTTGCTTCAGTATTTTCAGTGTTATGGTGGAAAGTTATCGGTCGTATTCAGGTAAGTGTGCGATTGTGTGGATGTGAGTGTTAGGGTGATTTAGGTGAGTTAGGGTTAGGGCTCAGGTTAGGTGTGTGTGCGAATGAGTGGATATGAGGGTTAGGGCGGATTTAAGTGAGTTAGGGTTAGGGAGCGGGTGAGGTGAGTGTGCGATAGTGACGGACCTTAGGGTTAGGGTTTGGGTTAAGGTAAGTGGGTAGTTAGTGGTGTGTGCATAGTTTAGTGTAGGGTTAGGTATCAGATTTTAGGTGTATGTGTGTGGATTTCTGTTTGTTTGGTGTGCTTGTGTTGTGTGTATGTGTTTTGGATCAGCAATTTTTTCCCTGGGGAAAAAATCGCTGATCTGACAGTTCGAGATTGTAAGCTTTCGCTTAAATTAGGTCAGTCAATTAGCGTTCGCTTTTTTAAGCATTCGATGATATAATACAGACCCAGTAAGATACAGTGGTTTATGGTACCACTGCTTTGTGCATGATATCCCTCTTTACCTCTCCTTTCCTCTGAGACATAATGCAGGTCTCTGTTCCTAAGAAGGCAGTGTGCAAGCCCTCTTTAACAGATAACAAATACTTGTCTGTGTTGTACTGTATATTTACCAAAATGGAGACCTAGGCTGTTCTTGACAAACTTAGCTGTTTCACAGCTCCTAGCCTTCAGTATTTTCTTTCATTGGAAGGACAACAGTCAAAATTAGCAGGAGTTTGAGATTAAGGATCACTGTCTCAGTGTTATTGCCCATAACAAGCTTAAACTTCACGATCAGATCCTGAATCCCAGATTTGCTCCCATGCCCATGATCAGATATCTGTTGTAGTTAGATAATGTTGCTATTGTTTGAGGAACATTACCCATATCTGACATATATCCGGCTATAAAGCATGCTTTTGTCACTTCTTCATCTGTGGTAACATTGTACCTACAAACGTCCTTCTCTAAGCAAGTATGGCTACATCTAATGTTGAATGACTACTATGCTAACTTGATTAACAAGTAGAAATAAGAGGACTTGCTTTCATTTTCTGTCAGAAACAGAATAACTTATAAGGTTCTAGTGTTACTATTTTTTAGGCCTACAATATTTGGTCCCCTCTTATTTGAAAGAGTAGCTTGTCCCCTAGTGCCCAGTCTTCCCCCTCGGCAGTGCTGGCACCGTTGCCAATCTCTGTGACATGGGTTGGTACCAGAACTATAATTGTCTCATTTAGTGTCTGGTTCCCCTGAAGAGGAGAAAGTGACATCTGCACCTTTAACTTAGAGTTGAGAACAGAAAAAAAGCTTGTTGTTCCAATCCTGCTCCTGGATAAGCCCTACCCATCTCAGGGGCAACTCAGGTCTGTACCCTCAAATACAAAAAAATAGTTTTTTCTATTTTTAAAAACTGTATCAAACTATTTGCTACACTTATAGCAAGCAGCTTGCTACAGCTTAAGTTATAGCACAATCTAAGTGTTAGAGCAAGTGTTACCCTCCTAAAGCCAGATGCATTATTGAATGCCAGTATGAAAGTAAATGTAGTACTGCTAATTGCACCCCCTAACACCGTCAGCCAGGGTCAGCTGTCCCCTTTCACCCCACCTTAATTATGCTTCTGCTTGAGACTTTTGGAATTTATTTATTTTCCTAATTCCACATCTGTGGGATTCACTACATTTATGGTTGCACAAGTACTGTAGCATCCCTTACTGAGCCATGGCAAAGAGTACAAATCTTTGTGTTGTGAAGAAGTTTTCTTCTTCTTCTTCAAAGTGAGCACTGAGGATGTCCGGCAGTATGCTGTGATGGGCATCCCAAGGATTATGTTACCAGTGTATTACCTGCCTCATTAAACATTTTTACTGAATGGAAAAGAGGGTGTGAGGACAGACATGCTGGTACAAACAGTACATCATGTTTGCTGGATAAATATGGAATTTTATTAGGGGAAGGGCAAACACAAATGGCACCGTACATTGCTTTAGACACCTGAATGTGGCAAATATACTTTATTTTCCCTACAATCTAAGTGAAATTGGTTAAATATTTTAATTATTGCACATGTGCTCACATTTGTGCTGTCATGTAATAAGCTTTACAGTCTCCAACCATAGATCTGTTTCCAATTAAAATACAAAAGGCAGGTCAATGGCTCTGATGTATACTGCAGTTATATAGTAGTATGACCCATGGGCATGTATTAAATCACAGTTTCCTTCTCCTGTCCTCCCCATTCTCATCATGATGTCAGATGCACGAGGCTGATAACACAGATGCACATGTCACAGATGTATTTATTTATTTATTAACCAGGTAGGCCCTCTAAACAAGTGTGCCACTTTTCAGATGTGATGTGAGAACACTGTCTGGTTAATTGACTTCTTAAAGGATATCGAAGAATCAAACTCAGGATTGAAGGACAAATCTCATTAACAAATCATTGCCATAACCCCTTGTGCTACATATCAGACTAGTTACACTAGCTTTGTGGCATAGACAGATAAAGCCCTGACCACTAACCGGGATTGCTCAATGGCTGGGATAGTGCTGGAAGAGGCTGCTAACGGAGGATAAGAGTGAATGCCTTATAGTACTAGCTTGGGGGGATGGAGATGGAAAGCTTGTATGACTGGGGGGCATAGGTTTGGTGATCCCAAGCTGGTAATAGTAGCTCACTGTGTGTGCGTGTGTGTGTGTGTGTGTGTGTGTGTGTGTGTGTGTGTGTGTGTGTGTGTGTGTATGAGAACACACACACACACACACACATACACACACACTGTAAGTTACCATCAGCAGCTTGTCCCTTCCCCTCCCCCCCACACACACAAACACACACTGTAAGTTACCATCAGCAGCTTGCCCCTCCCCCACCACACACACACACACACACACACACACACACACACACACACACACACACACACACACACACACACACACACACACATTGTGAATTAAAGTTTAATGCTCTAAGCTTTTGTTTCCAGTAAGAGACAAAGATATACTCTTGCAAAAACGAGGGAGAGAGTGCTAACGGTATATTTTCAGATAAAAATTAAAACAAACAACTTCCGAAATTAAAAATAGAAAAATGAAAAAAAGACACGGACACAGGCAGATCCTGCTTGACTCAGACATCTGAGTACATTTTTCAAATTATTCATTTGTGTTGAGATATTTATCACCTATTGCACGTGGAGTCTAAAGTCAGATAAAGCCTACCAACCACAAGGAAGTTTGAAAAGTTGTTCTTCCAAGACATTCAACAATAACTTTTAAAGGCTTTTCTTCACTTCTACAAAACCAGCACACATGGAAAAGAACCTTTGGACTTTCTTTCAGCCAAGGCATCCGCAGACAGAGAAAGAAGCAGAACCATACTAACTGGAACATAGCAGATAGAATTCACAACAGTAGTGTAAATTATACTGCCGTAATTTTGATAGTAATTTTGTATGTGTGTATGAGAAATTACCCTAATATAATTTATTTAAACAATTTAAATGTATGCTAGTTAGCAGAAATAGTGAATTCTATTTTTTATGCAATTAAACAAAGTGAATAGTGCCTATGTGCTATTTTTATATTAATATATTATTGACCCCACACTAACAGATCTGGGAAAAGGACTGTAATAACCATTTGAAGCATGATTATTCCTTCTCTCATATTTCCATTTGGAACTAAGGGCATATAAATTCTCATTAAACTAACCAAATGTTGTGACAGCAGAATGATGAAACCTGCAGCTTTTGTTCAGTTTTATTTTATTTCTGCTCCTTGGAGTAGAATTATGAAACCATGATGATGCTACAACCAGTATGGCCTGAGCACCACTTGAGCTACCTAAGGAGGGATGGACGTTTTGGGGCTGCTGTTGCCTTGCTCATCCTGGGCTATGCCGTCTGAACACCACCTAGAAAATGGCTACAGGACAAATAGAAGATACATCTTGCTAAGAAGTACATAACACTCTAGCCAGGAGTATGAATGGGTGGGGACATTCACTCACATCACACATAACGTCAGCCATCCACTAGAAGGTGAGAGGACCTAGGGCCCATTTATAACTTGTGGGCACTGCTCTGCTGATGACAACGATGATGCTACAGCAGCTCTGAGATTCCCTGTGTGTCCACGGGCATTGATACCTACCTTTGGTTGGTCAACAGGGCTGGTCAACTCCAGGAGGGAAAGTTGTTTGTCATGCAGGTTAGAGGTGAAGGAAGGTTTTAGGGAAGTAATTGTTGGTCAAAGCACTTCTAAGTTTGTACAATAATGCTGGATGTAAGCAATTAAAGTGAAAAATGGAATAAAATAAAAAAAAATCTATGTTATACTACCCATTGTATTTTTTTATTTTATTAATTTGTTAAACAGGCAAACAATATATATATATATATATATATATATATATATATATATATATATATATATAAACACAGAATAGTTGAAAGGAATATGCTTTTTATTGTCATGCAGGTCATAACCATGCAGAAAAATCAAAAACCTTGGGTAATTCATACAGTTTCTAATAGAGCTGCTTGTTGTCAGGCTGATATACAGATGAAAATTATCCATTTATGTTGAGTTTCATGTAAATCTCTTATTTGCCCAGTCTGCCAATAGATGTCGAATGGCCTTTGTTGTCAATGAGGTGCAGTCTGTTAATAGACTGTTCAAAGCTCTGAATTCATGCATTCAGTGGCTAACATGTTGTGCCTTTAAACCAAAGAAAATGTAATAGAACAAAAAAGGAAGAAAATGCAGAGAGGATTAATAGCTGAACTCCTACTCTGTGGCCCTGAATACAACAATATGTTGTTTGGAAGTTGTAGAAGTTTGAGAATGCTTTTGCCATTTACTCTGAGCTATAGTGACCTTGATATTTTTATATAAAGGTGTGTGTGTGTGTGAGCACTCATGTACATGCATGTGCACATGGGGGGGGGGGGGGGGGGGTTGGTATCTTTATCTTATAAAAAAATGAAATTTTGAGCTTTAGCACTTTTCCAGCTGAGAAGAATGCAATATTAGTCTAGCTATATAGAACATTAAGTAATACATAATAGCTAGATTTGCACACAGATAATCAGGCAGATCTGAAATTCATTTGGAAAGAGTGTGAAAGAGGAAAACTGTCTTACAGCTTTGGATTCAGGTTTACTATTCATTTAAAGAAGCTTCAGTATGTGATCAGCAAGTCAACTCATATGCAGCGTGAGAAGGCAGGTTCGATATTCAGTGCACGCAGTGTTGTTTGTCCATCATCTATAGTCCTATCTGATTTCTCATCATTTTCTGATATTTTACACTCTATGATGTGCCTTTTTCGTTGCATGAAAAATACAAATATTTGATAAACTGACAGGTTAACAACAAAGAAAACACTGAACTGAAATATTAAAACTCACACGCCCCACATTACAAAGACATGCATCTGGAGCATTTTTCCCCGGGGCTCCACTGAAAATTGGCTTTGTTCCAAGTCGGACTTTCTTGGTTAACAAATGTTAAATAAATAAATAAATAAATAAAATAAATCTTACTTACCAGTTCTAGTCAAATTACAGTACCAATAATGCATTCTAAGGTGTGTGTTGCAATGGTGTAACTTCATGCCCGGGGCTACTGGGCACACTTCAGCAACACCAAGCACAAGAATTACCCCAGTGCAGGGCATACACCCTATCATGTCACTGGTTGACAAATATAATGAGTTTCATGAAGTCACAAATGCACACATTTATATATGAATTAGGCACAGTATATAAAATAAGTGAACACATGGAGATGCCATTGTTTATTTTGAAACCTTAAACCTCTTGAAGTTCAGTTTTGGCCTGAGATACTTTCTGCACAACTTTTCCATGTTGCCTTTGTGGGTTTCCTCTTGGGGTGCCAGTTCCCCTAAAACATACTACTTTAAGCTGATTATCATGAATTGTGTTATATTATTTTCCCTGTGATTTCTTGGCACTTAAATCATTTTTGCTCTGTACTTATCTGCTAATGTTACTGTCTCTGCGTGTCAATCATTTTTATTGAATGTGGTTTTATGGTTTCTCTGAGGTAATAATTTTCATATTTATTTTTCTTTACATGCTTTTGTTGGTTTGGAACATATATTGTAGCAAGTAATCTCATTTTTGGTCATTGAAGTGTTTCTTTTATCCAGTTATCCATAAAAAATAAGTATGCATGAAAAAATATAGGTAGCTGCAATACACATTGCTAGTGCTTTGAAATGAAAGTCATAAGTAAATCAACAAAACTGACAACATTTACAGCTTACATGAGTATGGTGGGGGGAAGGTTACACTTTCTTAAGGCCTTTTGTATTGAAAAACAAATGTAAACAAATGATTAAAGCCTTTTTTATCAATTTACATTAAGTACACACTGGGCCCATTTGATGAAAAAAAAGCATTGGTGCTATACAAAGGCCAGTGAGCCAGTGACTCATAACACTATCAGTGCATCTAACTGGAAGGGAAAGTTCATTCATAATGCCTAGGCTCTATCAAATAAGCACTCAAACTGAATTCTGAGAAGAGAAAAAAAATGAAAAACTTTCCATTTCATTTTTTTGTTTTTCTAGGAAATTGTTGAAACTCCTAACAAACAAATCTGTGCCCACCTTTTCTACTACCAAACCCAAAAATCTACAGAAATCAGTAAACACCAATCTGTATTCCACGGCGGTACAGCGGTAGCGTTGTTGCCTCACAGCAAGAGGTTCTCCTGTTCGATTCTTGGCTGGAGTGCCTCCTGTGTGGAGTCTGCATGTCCTACCCGTGGTCGAGTGGCCTCCAAAAGACATGCATGAATGGGCATGCCTTCGCTGAAGGTTGGGCGTCAGGCTGGCAACTTGACACCATAAAAATCGACTGCCCATCATTAGCGGACCGGAGTTCCGCTGTGGCGACCCCTAACCGGGAAAAGCCGAAAAGACAAACAACAAGTAAACACCAATCTGTGCTTAACTAAAGTGTTGGTAACATCTTGTTTCATAATAGCCTGAAAATGTTCACAAATTCTTTCACTTAGTTTGCATACTGTTTCCCTATATAAAAACAGTTGCAATTTGTACAGGAGGCTAAATAAATGATTCTTTATCTTTTGCAACTGTTATCTATCTTTAGATATTAAGTTAAATCTACAGTGCTTAAAGAAATAATTACTGGTGTTAATATACCTGCAAAATTTGTAGGCACGACAAGGAACGGTATCACACAGCATTCTAACGGGAACATCTGTCTTACTGTGTGTTCGTTCCAAAATCTGTTTCAAATTGTCTCTTTATAAACAAACTGTGTCTGTGATCCTAAAACGTTAGCTAAATCCTAGTTCCCTAAAATTACTTTCCAGTTCTCCTGAATAACTGTTTTAATACTAAGGTTGTCTAAACACATCGGTTTGGGAAAAGACAGTGTCTTACTGTCATCACTGTCATTACAACTTTTGGGAATAAAACCAGAGACCAGAATGGGTGGAAAAAAAGAAGTTATGTACTCACCATAATGTTCCATCTGAGTAGTTGTACTTCATTTGTCTTCAACCTGTGGGTTATGGATCCATATCGGATCCGGGCCGACAACTTTTACTAGCATCTGCTCCGAGCTCCAAACTCCTCCCCTTACCCATAATGCACCACCACTGCCTTCCATCCCCAGATCGAGTTTGCTGAACCTTATCCTGATAACCCGACCTGAAAAATACTTGTGATCTATACTGCAGCCTGTAGGCTGATGCCAAGGTCTGGGGGAAGGAGGGAGGGATGGTTGAAGACAAATGAAGTACAACTACTCAGATGGAATGTTATGGTGAGTACATAACTCTTTATCTGAAGTAGTTTACTTCATTTGGTCTTCAACCTGTGGGACAGAGTCCCCAGCTACTAAACTCCTGGGAGGCCCTCATGGAAGGATATTCCAGAGCACCACAGAACCAAAGGATGCTCTCCTTCTGGAAGTTAAATCCAATTTGTAATGAGAAATGAATGTATGAAATGAGGACCAAGTAGCTGCAGAACAAATATCAGCCAAAGACACTCTAGACCAAAAGGCTGCAGAAGTAGCCATGGACCAAGTGGAATGAGCTTTCACCTGACCTGGAGGAGACATGCCTCTGTCCTTATAGACCTGAAGGATGCAAGAAGAGATCCATCTAGCAATAGTGACCTTGGAGATAGGTTTCCCCAAAAAGGTTTTATAGAAGGATACAAACAATTGATCAGATTTACGGAAATTTTTTGTCCTGTGTAAATAAAATCATAACTGTCTATGAATATCCAACATGTGGAGTTTGTATTCCATTTTGTTAGTAAAATTAGGAAAAAACACAGGCAAATAGATGGTCTGATTGATACTGACTGGTGATGCCACCTTAGGAAGAAAGGATGGATTGGTGCGAAGGGAAACCCTATCTTTGTGAAAAATCATGTAAGGAACTTTGATGGACAAGGCCTGTAATTCTGAAACCCTTTTGGCAGAGGTAAAAGCCACCAGAAAAGCTGTTTTCCAAGATAAAAATTTTAGATCTGCAGTTGCGGTAGGCTGGAAAGGTGGAGCAAACAAAGCTTGAAGAACCATAGTAAGGTCCCATGGGGGAACAGGATCTTTGACCGGAGGGCGTAACAAAAAGGTACCTTTAATAAAGGCTTTACACAGTCTGGAAGAGGCTAAAGAGGCAGAATTCTTACCCACATGAAAATGAGAGATGGCAGCCAACTGAACCTTGACAGTAGAAGAACTAGCTCTGTGTTGAAAAATATCAGCTAGAAAATCAAAAATAGTGGAAATAGGAGCTGTGAAAGGGTCTAAACTCCTTTGAGAGGCCCAAAAAGAAAAACATTTTCACTTGCTGCGATAAACCTTCCTGGTCGCAGACTTATGAGCAGCCACCAGAATAGATCTAACTGAGGAGGATAGTCCATGAGTCCTAGTAATTACAGGAACTGGTGCAGCCAAGCTGTGAGCTTCAGACTGTCCAGATTCAGATGAGGCACCCCCGAAGGGTGTGAAATTAGATCCTGAATGGGATCTAGGATCCAAGGTGGAGCCAGAAGGTGAGACCAAAGGAAGGGAAACCATACCTGGCAAGGCCAGAATGGGGCAATGAGGATCACTTTGCTCCCCAGTCGATGAGCTTTCTGTAGAAACCTCAGAATAAGAGGTACTGGCGTGTAAGCATACAGAAGACCGGGAGGCCAAATATGAACTAGAGCATCTATGGGGGACTCCCCCGGCACAGGGTTCAAAGCGAAAAACTTGCTGCACTTCACGTTGGAAGGAGATGCAAAGAGATTGCAGCTAGGTTGACCCCATTCGCTGAAGATCTGTTCCACTACTGACAGATTCAGAGACCACTCATAAGGCATCAGAATGGTCTGACTTAGCCTGTCTGCTAGGATGTTGGACTGTCCCGGAATGTGCATTCCGATGAGAAAGCGACAGGTGGAGATCACCCATTCCCACGCTCTCATGGCCTCATGACAAAGGGGGTAAGATCTGTTCCCTCCCTGTTTGTTGATATACAAGACCCCTGACATATTGTCTGACTGAATTGCAATCGTCCCCAGAGGAAGAAAGGCATGAAGGGCCTGCAACGCTAGGAGAACTGCCCTCATCTCTAGGACATTTATGTGCAAGCTGGTCTTTATGGGGGACTACAGGCCTTGGACTATCCTGCCCGAACAATGTCCCCCCCCACCCAAGTTGGGAGACATCTGTGATCACTGAGGCTTGGGCCATGGCTGGAACAAAGGGTCATACCTTCAAAATGTCCGGACAGCACATCCACCATATGAGGGATGACCGACAGACTCGACTGAGTTGAATAGGATATGCCAATGGCAGTTACAACAGGGACGATTGTACAGCTAGAGTCCACTGTAGAATTCTCATGTGTAACTGGATGCATGGAAGAAGAGTTATGGTCACTGCCAGCGAGCCCAAGGCCCTCAACACCGATTCTGCTGTTGGGAGATGAGAATGGTAGATCAGGGAGACATGCATCCTCAGGTTTTGAACTCACTCCGAGGTCAGGAAGATTTTGCACTGAAGAGTATCTATCCTGGCACCAATGTAGTCTATCACCTGCACAGGATCTAGTAGAGATTTGGATGCGTTCATTTTGATCCACAAAGTCATGGCAAGAGTCAAGAAATAATCCCTGGTTTGGGAGAGTAGACTCCTGGTGGGAGCAGTGAGGAGCCAATCATCCAGGTACGGATAGACCTGAATCCCCTGAAGCCTCGGGTGAGCCGCTAACACCACCATCACTTTGGTAAACACCCTGGGGGCTGTGGTGAGACCAAAGGGTAGGGCTCAAAACTGGTAACGATTGACTCCTAGCCAGAAGCAGAGGAAACTCCTGGAGCTTCTGTGCATTTTTATGTGATAGTAAGCATCCTGGTGGTCTAATGAGCACATCTAGTTGCTCTCTTGCAGGTATGACATGATGGACTGTAATGTGACCATCTGGGACTTCTGTTTGGCAACTGACAGGTTCACGGTAGAGAGGTCCAGAATGGGCCTTAAGTCCCCTGTTTTCTTCGGCACCAAAAAGAACCTGGAGTAGAAGCCCGATCTGGACTGATCTGGGGAATGGTTTCAATGGCTCGTTTTTCTAGCAGCTTGGAAATTTCCTGTGCTGCTGCCTCCTTTTATGTGGGTGGTATGTCCAGGAGGTGTCTGGGAGATTTGGGGGAACCCACAAAGGGGATAGAGTATCCTCTGGATATGATCTGACACACCCAGCAGTCTGTTGTTATGGACTCCCATACCACTAGGTGCAAGGACAATCATCCCCTGACTGCCTCCAGAGTAGAGCAGTCAGACAACCCCTCAGGGCTGCTGACCGGGTCTGTCCAAGAAAGGTTCTTGAGACCCAAAATTCCTCGGACCCCCCTCTGCCTCTGGGCCAGTGTCCATTCTGTCCCCCTCTGCCTCTGGAGGAAGAAGAGCCCTGAGTGTCCCGGGAATACTGTGACTTCTGGAACCATATCTTCTTTTGCCCTCTCTGGTTCCAGGAAAAGGACATTTGAGGGTTTGAGAAGTGGATCCTGATGGCAGACAGCGTCTTTCTGTCCTTCTCACTCTGGACTAATGTCTCTTTGACGGTCTTACCAAAGAGAGTAGAGCCGTCATAAGGGGCATTGGCAATGGACACTTTGAAGGGTTCTGAAAATTGACATAACCTGAGCCAGCCGTTGCACCTCATGGACATGCTGGACCCAGCCACCCTAGCCGCCCCTTCCGTAGCATGTGAGAGGAGTCACATGGACATGTTGGAGACTGCTTTTAAAGTGGCCAACTTTACAGAGAATGAAGCCTTGTCCTCCTGCAACCTGGACTTCTGAGGAGACTCCTCCAGCTCCTTTATCAGGTTGCATTGGAGTCTGGTGACATGGGCCAGGTAGTTCAGCTCCCTAATCAAAAAGGTAAATGAAGCATAAACCCTGCTTCCCTAAGCGTTCCATCATCCATGACTCTCGGTCAGGAGGATGAACCGAGGATCTCTCCTGAGTAAATTCCTTCTTAGTGGCTGCTGCTACCACCATAGCATCTATGGGGGAGCCCTTTTTCCATGTTGGTCTGTCTATGGGTTACTTAAAATCTTGTCAGGTCTTTTTGGGATAGGTTCCATGGTGTCCGGTTCCTTTCATGTCAGTGAGGTGACCAGATCCACCAAAGGATCCATGGGAGGGGCACCCAGGAAGTAGAAGGGCCCATGCCAAAAGCCTCCAGGAACATGGACTCATCAGAAGAAGGTTTGGGGGCAGACCAACCTTCCTGTTGGTGCAGGATTTTCATGATGTCTCCAAAGGAGACATCCTTGGGAGGTGACCTAGGGGAACCTTCTCCATCATTCAAGTCCGTGTCCTCGGTGAGGGACTCGGGGGTGTCCAAGCACCTTCTCTTGCTTGTATGCTTGTGAGGTACCTCTCTGGTGGGGCTCTATGGGGGGAGCTCGCAAGCCACTTGTTCCTCCCTCAAGCATGGGCTGTCCCTCCGGTAAAATGATGGGGACCATAAACAGAGCCAAGGGGGTCTGGGTGGAATCCGAGGGGGCAGTCAGGGGTCTAGATCCTGTGGACAGAACGCTTTCTATCCCCATTGAATGCCAAATGAGATCAAACTTCCTGAGAAACCAACAAGGAGGTTGGTCTCCCCATGTCTGATGAGAGAATCAGAGTTGGGCCTGAGGTGGACTGAGCTCTGAGGGAGGGAACTTGGCCTGACAAAGGTGGAGCCAATAAAGAAAGTTCCATTCCCTCGGATCCAACACCCAAGCTCTGGCTCCAAGAGTGACTTGGATCTGAGCTGGTCAGATCCAACATGCTCCAGGCAGCTGTTGGCATTGAGGAAGCAGGTACCGTTGGCGCCAACCCCCTGATCAAAGCCATCTTCGGATCTGAATACTCCGAACCTGAAGGTCGGATTGGAGAAGGAGATATCTGCTGGAAAAAAGGAAGCAAGGAGGGGGGCTGGCAAGACCCCCATCTGAATCTGAGTACGGATAAACCTCCTCATCATTTTATCCAGATCAACCTCAGCCAAGTACCGGGTGGACCGTGACAAGGCCACGGACTCTGACCTGGTCGGGGCACCGAGGCCCTAGAAGCTGAATGTGTCTCCTCCAGCTCCAAGGAGAACCTCGGAGATTGGAGCCGAGGGAAGTCATGGATCCATAGTGTTTTTACAGGTGAAGGGAGGTCCAGAGACCTCTTTCACTTTTCCCCTCACCTTCGACTCTCTCACCTTCTCTCTGCCCCTTTTCCGCTCTGCTTCCACAGGCTTTTGAACAGGAGGTTGAGTCCCAGCCTGGGAGGGAGGAGAAGCCAAAGGAAGAGAGGAAGGAGAGGCTGCCACAGCAGCCACTGTTACCGAAGCCCGAGACGGGGAAACAGACTCTGAAGGGGGAAGAAGGCCTTTGAGAGCCAACTTGGCCTTTCTATCCTTAATGGTGCAGGGGTTGAAGCCCACACATATGCTACAGTCCACACTCAGATGGGCCATGCCCAAGCACATAACACACAGAGTGTGGTCATCCACAGGGGATAATATATGGCCAAACTCAGTGCACCATTTGAAGATATGCTTGAAGGCCATACCATCAGTGATAGAAACCTTAAGAAAAAAATTGTTTCTTTCTTACTGATACACACACCCACACCCACTCACCACACTCGTACACAGAAAGCACTGAGGGGGGAAGCAAAATCCACACAACAATACAAACTACTCTAACTACCCTAAAAACTCTATAACGTGATCCACCAAGCGAGGGGAGGAGAAAGGGGAACCTATACTAACACTACCTAACAAATTTGAAAGAAAAAAGATATTCAAAAAGGTTTTACCCACTTGACTAAGTTGGAACTCAAAAAATCATGATGCATAAGCTATTCGCGGCAAACAAGATCTGGGGATGGAAGGTAGTAGAGGTGTATTATGGGAAAGGGGAGGAGTTTGGAGCTCGGAGCAGATGCTAGTAAAAGTTGCCGGCTCAGATCCAATATGTATCCGTAACCCACAGGATGAAGACCAAATGAAGTAAACTACTTCAGATCCTATTATTCTTTGACCAGATAACCTCTTCTGAAATAGACATCAGCTTGGTTAACGGATAACCCTGGGAATGGAACATTCGAATAAAGGTTTGTAATTCCTGAAAAACTTCAATATCCACACTAATAAGTCGACAAAGTCTAATAATTTGTCCTCTAAATATATTAAACTTCAAGAATTTAAATGGCAAGTGCTTCTAAGGGCAGCTCACCCTCTGGGACTCAGTGAAACGATTTCTGTCAAATGTCTGTTAAAATATAGGATTATTTAAATAGTCATTAGTTTTTTACGCTGTTTTTTTTTAAATCCTGAAGGCGTATTAAAGTGGTTAACATTTCACTTCCACTCAGGAAGCTCAGAAAATGGGTGTTAACTTTGAAATGAATTTGATGTTATCATTGATTTCTTATTTAAATGGTTTTAACTGTATGTATAAGTTTTCTGATGAAGTTCTCGAATTAAAAAGAACAAAAGTGCTTAAATCTATTTTTCTTGTTATCTAATGTGCTTTTAATGTTTGGTATACTGAGTTTAGACATTTCTTTTGTTCATCCGTGTAGTCGAGGGTTTTGAAGTCAGTTATTTTTATTTGCACCTCATCACTTCATTACAGATAAATCAGTGACTCTGCTGATGGTGCTTCCAGGTTCATACTTAATGTATAGCTATACATTTTTTACTGCATTTGCTCTCATTTTTTTTTCTCATTTCCTCCAGTTTTGATTTAATGCATGTTATCAAGCTATTCACTTAACCCTCCCAATGCAGCTAGCTGGGACATGCATTTTTCAAAGCACAGAATATTTTTGAGCACTTTGTTTTGAAGCTGCCAATTGATTCTTCCAAATTTACCACAAAGACAAGAATGGAAAATATGTGAGCTCTGCCAAAACTCAAGTATTTCCTTTTTCTTTGTTGTATGGTTATATCAGAGCTGATTATATTATTTATCAAGGACTGTAGGGGTCATTTGAACTTGCCTTTGTGTTCATTTGCAATCCTCTGACTGCAGTTTTGTGCATTTGTGAAGAAACCTTGATGTCCCAGACCTTCAATAACAGATTTAAATTCTGAAGCTCCGGAGTCCTGGAACAGAGAGTCTGAATGTGCAAAATGGGGATTTATATATGCTTAGTTCCAGATCATTGCATCTCAGAGTATTCAATTCCTCTAGCTTCAGACTTCTTCTTCATTCTTCTTTAGCATTAATTACTTCCTCAAACTTACTTGATTTCTCCCACATCTTGTCACTTCCCGCTTCCATTCACATGATAATTCCATTTTACTGTAGGGTTGCCCCCTTTTCAAATGGCCATAGTGGGACATTTTTGGTACAAACATCAGATTTTACAGGCCGACACATACCCATGGTCAGTACAAAGGTTAGAACTTAACTTTTTTTGCCTAAATAAAAGCTTATTCTTGTAGCATTTTAGTTGCTTATTCTGTTTCTTATAACATTTTGGTATTTTAGATACAGGATAACTGTTTTATGCAACTATTACATAAAATATAGGAAATAGTTTTGTCTAAAATCTCAGGACATTTGCCATTTTTACAATTTTTTGTCAGGACACAACTGCCCAAAGAGGAACTATCCCTCGCAAAGTGGGACAGGTGGTAACCCTATTTTACTGCTGCATTTGCTGCAGCCTTTAATGATTTTGTTTCTGTCATTTGCTGCGCTTCTGTGTAATAAATATTAATTAATTTGCTGTGCACTTTTCTGTTACTATAGTCAATAATTTTCATTATTGTTGGCATTTGTTGTACTATTACTTAATCAGCTACTTAAATTTATTTATTTATTTATTTATTTATTTGCAGTTTGTTAACCTGGAAAGTCCATTGGGTCATGTTGAGTCCATTTTCAGTGGAGGCCCGGGGAGAAAAGCTCCAGTAATGAGAGCATTTGTAATATTTACAATAACAAAAGAAACAAAAATTACAAGTAATAACAATATTTACAAAAGAATTAAAGATCACAAGTAATACACAATATTTATGAGCTGATACAGATGTAATGAAATGAGATTGTAAATTCGACAGATTTATTGGGGGTTCTTTGGTTGAAATAGGGATAGATAGATAGATAGATAGATAGATAGATAGATAGATAGATAGATAGATAGATGAAAGGGGTGGAAAGCATCAGGTGGGGTGAGAGCAGGAGCACTCCTGGAGGGAGGAGAGATGAGAGTGGAGTAATTTCTTGAAGGTGGAAGGATTATGGGTAGTTCTAATGTGAGGGGGCGGCAAATTCTAGGATCTGGCAAGGGAGAAAGATAGTAAGAGATGTCCTGCAGTATGTATGGATTTGTAAACTTAAAGGAGATTTTGATTGTTGGATCTGAGTAATCTATCTGACTGATACAGTTTCAGGGTGGAAGAGAGAGAGAAGGACAGTTAGAGGGTTTGAAAATAAGCTTATGTGCAGTTGTGAGCTGAATATTTGTCAGGTAGTTGGGAAGTTCCAACCAATTTATTGAATGGTGGGAGTCACAGTGATGAGAGGAGGATTTGGATCCAGTGGCAAACTTAGAAATTTTATTGTAGCAGGAAGATAATTTAGATTTGAGGGTAGATTGAAGATTAGTAAGGAGAAGGGCTCCATATAGGAGTGAGGGAATGAGGTATGTGGTAGTTAGTAGTTGTTTGGTTGAGGGTGTAAGGTAGCGGTTGTGTCGATATAGCATTACAAGCTTTTAATGATTTTTTTTAATATTAGTTTGTAGGTGTGTGTCGAATTGCAATTGATTGTCAGTAAGGACTCCCAATCACTTGGTATAGGGAACAATTTCTATAGAGGTCTTGTTTTGGCTGACTATAGAGAAGGATGCTTTCTGTCAATTTTGGTGTGCCTGGAGGGACTGAATACCATAATTTTGGATTTAGATGCATTGAGAGCTAAATGGTTATCTAGCATCCAATTTTCTGTGTGGGAAAAGGCGTCTTGGGTTAGATTCATAAGTTTAGGGAGAGATTTGGTGGAGCAGATGATGGTAGTGTCATCTGCGTATTGGACAAGTTTAGCATTGGGTATGTTCTTGATAAAAATGTTGAATAGTAAGGGGCCCAGTATTGAGCCTTGTGGAACACCATTTGGAGTGTGGATGAAGGAAGAAGTACAATTATTCCACTTTACGGCTTGTTCTTTATCTGAGAGGTAGCTGGTGAACCAGTTGCTGGGGGAACAGAATAGGTTGAGATGAGAGAGCTTGGTCAAGAGGAGTTTGTGGGATACAATATTGGACGCCTTAGATAAGTCAAGAAAGAGAGTAGATACTATGTTGCCAGAATCACGAGCAGAGTTACTGATTTCAAGAAAGGTGAGTAAGGCAGTAGTGGTGCTGTGACCATGTCTAAAACCATGTTGAGTAGGGGTCATTAGTTGATTGTCTAAAAGGTAGGATAAGAGTTGTAAATGGATATATTTTTGAGAATTTTTGAAATAGGAGACAGAATAGCTATTGGGCAGAAATTGGAGACTGTAGAATTGCTTCCCCCTTTGTGGAGGGGAATGATGAAGGTTTTTTTTCCAAAGGAGGGGTACATAGGATTCTTGGATGGAGCGATTTATTAGGACGCAGATAGGCAGAGGTATGCCATCAGCAGCTAGTTTGAGGAAGTTAGATGGCATGCTGTCAGGGGCACTAGAACCGGGTTTTAATTTTAGTAGGAGTTTTTTAATGATATGTGTAGGAATAGACCTGAGATAAAAGGAGGGAGATGAGTATAATTGGAGGTTGGAGGGACAGGATTAGATACATTGGCTGAGGTGTGAGTAGATGTATTATTAGGGAATGATGAGGTGAGTTTGGCTATTGAGTTAATAAAAAGGAATTGAACTGAGTAGCTAGGACACAGTCAAATGGGTTGGGGTCAGGGCAGGGGTTATCTTTTTTGCCAGGCTGGAGGACTGAGGAGGTACTGTTCCATAATTTTTTGGGATTGGTTTTATGGTTATTTTGAAGTTTGAAATAGTAGGATTTTCAGTCGATAGCTATTTGTTTTTTTGCCTGATTTCAAAGTTGCTTGTATTCGGACAGGGAGTTGGGTGTTTTGAATTTTTGATAGTATTTCCAAGATTTGTCTTGGAGATGCATAAGGGTTTTAGTCTCTTTGGTTAGCCAAGGGGCAGTTTTAGGTTTGACTTTTTGGTTCGGGGGGGGGGGCAAAGCAGTTTAGCAGATTTTTAAATACTGAAATGAAGTGAGAGACAGCAGCATGCAGAGGAAGGGTTTTAGGGACTTCCAATTTGTATGTTTTAAAGTGTCAGAGAAGGTTTTGGGGGTTGAAGTTCTTTATGGTACAGGTTGAGATATATTTGTGCTGTAGATGGGGAGTGGAAGGAGAACAAAATGTGAAAGCAGGCAGATGATCGCTGAGGGAGTCAGGGAGGGTGCCACAGTCAGAAATATTGTTAGGGTGGGAGACTAGTAGCCAATCCAGAATACTGACTGTGGTGCTATCCTTGTTAAGTCTAGTAGGAGTACTGATTAGCTGAGTGAAATTATATAGGTTAATACTCTGAGGGGGTGTCGGTGAGTGTATAGAAGACCAGTTAATATTAACGTCACCTAGGATTATTGTTTCATTGTTTATGTACATGGTGAACTATGAGAGGATATCCTCCAGAATAGGGATATTGTTGCCTGGAGGTATGTAAAGAGTAGCTATGTATATGGTTATTAACTTTTATGAGTGCTAAGGTTAGCTCAGCAGTAGCAAGTTGGGGTGTGGGTTTAGTATAGTGTGTTACTGTTAAGGAGGAGGAGAAAAGTAAGGCTACTCCCCCGCCTTTCTTCTGAGGTCTGTCATTTCTTATGAGTCTGTAGTTGGGTGTGGTTATTTCAGTGTCTTTTATATGTGGTTTTAGCCATGTTTCAGAAATAGAGAGAATGTCAGGGTTGTTATGGGAGATCCAAGCATGGAAATCAGGTAATTTATTGCATAGGCTTCGGGCATTAATTGTAGCAAAAAGTAGGGATTTATGAGTGGGGGAGTAGGAGTTGAGTTTGAGTTGGTGGAGTGGTTGTTTGAGGGACCAGGGTTTGGATGGATGTTGCCAGAGAGGAGGATGGAGGTTAGTTGAGAGAGGAGAAAGAATAGGTATTTACATTGTTTGGGGTTAGAGGTTGGGGTAGCATAAAGTATAGTGCCTGGGTTAGTGGGCATGGTAAGTGGATTACAGATAATAGTGAAGAGTTTTCTACTAAAGAGGAGAGAGTCACCATGGAAGTACAGGTGGGGTGAAATATAGACTGTGGAGGATGAATCTTTTTTGAGATATATAGAGGATGTATGGAAAGGGGGGGAGTAAGAGAGATGGGGGAGAGTGGTGAGGTAGAGTAGGTAGAAGAGGAAGAGGGATAGGAATATATTGGTTATAGTATGTGAAGGTTTAATTTGCATGTTTAAGGTTGGAAGTATAGTATGTTGGGGTATGAGGGAGATGTGGGGGGAAAGATGGATGAAAGAAGGTTAGAATAGTAAAAGGATAGTATGCAGAGTTATAGAGGGAGGGGAAAGGTATGGGAGAGAAGAGAGGAGGTAACTAGATAAAAGGAGGGGGAGAAGAAGTGATGTATGGGAGGGTGGAGCTAATTCCAATAGAGTGTTTCTTGTGTGGGAGTGATTAGAGAGGTATAAATGTAGGGGTGCTGGGGGCAGGTGGGATATGGTGCCAGGGTAGGGGAGCGCAGTGAGCCTGCAGGGCGAATGAAGCGGGTAGAGCCGAGAAGGGTGAGTGAGATGAAATCTGAGAAACAATCAGCCACACAGTTCCTGGGAGCTACGTAGATCTGTTGGCCAGCACAGAGGTAAGCTCAATACAGAATTATCTAGTACTGTGAGTTTCTACTGTTTGTATTCTGGATTTAGCTAACTATAAAAGGATAAAAATCCACAAGTAAAGCCTATTACAATGTCTGTTGTAAAAAAAATATTATTTGCCATATTTTGTAAGTGAATCCTTGGTATTGCAATGTCTGAAATTGGCTATTTTGGATTAGTCCAGTTCCTGATTATCAGGCATTAAATACACACACACACACACACACACACACATATATATATATATATATATATATATATATATATATATATATATATATACATACACACACACATATAAAAATAAGCTGTGTTCTTAAATCCTCCCTGAAAATGGACACTTCTATCCAGAGGAAGTACCTGGTTAACAAATAGACAAAATAAACATATATGTACATAGCTGTATTTTCCTATGCAGTTCTTGTTTATTTGTATGATACTCATATATTTAAATTTGATGTTAATAAACATGGTTTTGATGTGTATTCTTTTACTTATATATTACGTATAATTTTCCTGGCTATCTGCTACTATACTCTACTATACTCTATTATACTCCACTATACTTTGGACATGCCTCAAAGAAGTGCAAGTAATGCTACTGAACATGAATAGTAAAAATGTCTAATAAAATACACACATATTGATAAAACATGTTGTGCCGCATTAACATTTTCATTGTTTTGAGCATTTAAAGTCTACTACAAATGATGATTTAGAATGGGGTTCATAATGAATACTACATAAAAACATACAAGTCAAAATGTTTATGAAAGAATAATGAGAATCCCTGAAATGCACATTACAAAAATCAACTGGCATTCTGATAAAAATTAAGCACATCCAGATAAATGAGGATCATTTCTAACAAAGAGCAGCCAGACTCTTCTTTGGGCTGACTCTAGTACTCTGAAATGGGTAAAAAGTACACCTACTTTCTATAGCCCATTGTACTGCAAATGAAGCCATAACAGAAATGATTTGATGGGCTGCAAGCTGAGGGTGTGACCTCTTGCCAAGTCATTTCATACTAGTGAAGGTAACATGCAATGTGGTGATGAGTATGGTAACTCCCATTGGGAAACTGCACTTAAAGTGCTCATTAGATATTACTGGAACAGCACAGAATGACATTTGGAAAGTAAGCACTTTATAATATCTTTATGGGTAGAATCTGAAAAAAATGTTCTTGTCGTGAAGTTCTATACAACCCAAACATGGCAGCAGTGCAATCACTACTCAATGCTAATTTTATTTTATTTTTTGTGACCCTGGATGTCCTCATGGGTGAAACAACCTGATGCAATTTTGTTTTCCTTGGAAAGTTATATTTTGCCCATAATGCACTATGAGAGCACATCCTCACAAGATGAATTAATCACAGCCCGTCCTGTCAAATTATAGTTCATTGGTTTAGAATGGAAACAATGGGAAGCACTGTTAAATTTTAGAATCCTCAGTAAAAGAGTTACTGTTTTGCAGTGCCCCTTACTTATCTGTTTCTTGCATATGTGTTAGTTGGTAAAAAGTTTTGCAGAAATGTATAGAAATTACTGAGATAGCATAACATTTTAAAACGTGGAATTTTCATAAGTTTCAGGTCCTTTCTTTCTCTGACCTTTCAATTAGTGGAGCTGTTGTTACTGGTTATCAGGTTTCTTCATTTTCAGATGTCACATTATACCTTATTCAGAACTTAACTGGCAATCTCTAGTGGCTTAGATTTAAAAAAGAAATCCCACTTTCTATGCTACTTATGATATATTTTCTGCAAGACAGGTAATGTCTCCCTCTTTTCCTTTTCTAAGCCATTTCATCTGTCCTGAAAATGTCCTTTCTTTAACACAGTAGAAAAAAGCTGATTATGCATTTTGGAATATTCACATACTGGAACCCCCAAGCCTTAACCTTATATATTTCATTCCTAACTTCACAGCTTTTTCAAAAAAAAAAAAAAAAAACTCTTGGCTGATTGTCAGCTTTTCACGTTTTCTGAGTAGTTTAAATATTTCTGAAACAGAATGTTAGCCCATATCTCATCTCTGATGTTCCTTACCATATTCCATAAAAAAATTAAAAATAATCTGCAAAAAGAAATAGAAGACTGCCAGGAGGACCTTACTGAGTCCCTCATCTTCCTAATTTATGCACAACACTCTCTTTCAATTAGGCTAGCCTACATCACCCATAGAAACCCCAAATGGAAATTCATCAAAAGTATTTCCAGTGCACCAGGAACTAAATCTACATTAGTGAAGGGCTCCAACCCTAGCAAACAATGTTTGTTAGGAAACTTTTTCTTAGAATATGATAAAGGACATTTCTTCCACACAGGAACATAAGCTGTCATCTTCTTGAAAACATTCTTCTCACACCTCAGACCATAATCTGTGCCACCAAATTCAATACCTACTACTGTAAACATTCAAAGTAAAACCTGTGATTCCTGCTGTGCTGTGTGCACCAGCATCTTTACTATTATCTTTATTTGTCATGTGGCAAAATGCAGTGATATCTTGGCACACAGCTTCAAAGAATCTACTCATACCAGTTAAAACTTTGGTTACCAAAACATATAACATAAGTATAAAATCGGTGGTAAGTACCAGCAAAAGGAATGTTTATCTGCCATCATTTTTTGGTGTTGCTAAATTCTTCTTGACACACTTTCACTAATTCACTGAAATGTCCTCTGAGAGAATGACCTTCCAGTCAACAACATTGCCTACAAGCATTTTCAAGTTTTTCTTTTAACATTTCTTACCACATCAGACAAGAAACATACATCTGTCATAAAGCCAGATGGTCATACCACAGCATATCAATGTTATACTCAACTTGGCATTTGCCAGCTATTTTTCTAACTTAAAATTGCCTTTCCCTTCTATGACTTCACCCTCACCCCCAAAGTCCCCCATCAGTGCCTTGTGATGCAAAATCATATAAATGCTAATATATAATTAATTATGACTGTACATAGCATTCCAAAAATGTAATTTGACTAAGCTCTTAACTCATCCCAAATATAAGTATGTTTTTTCATATCGAAAACATCAAATCATATTGATTCAAAACTTCATTCGCAAATGTCATCTCTCTCTTATGCAAATTACACTTAGCTAATGTATTATAACTAAAACAATCTCACCAAAGTACTGCAAGTAAGGTCAAATTTTATAATAAAGACCCTGCCATGTTAATGCAAACATGCATATTAATGATGCATAACCTGCATTCCTCATGTTTCAAGTCAAAAAATCAAATCCCTTTTTCAGGCACAACCATAATTTCACTGGGAATAGGCTGATGACTATATCCATGTTAGATTGTCGCTGTGATAAAACAAGAGTCCAGCACCAGAGACCATACACAAGGACCTTTTAACAGCAATCACAATAATTTCCTGTCCATGCACCCTGGTATGCTAATGTCCTATAAAGAAACAACTCACAGCACTGAGCCTTTATCCCAGACTATTACTATACCCTACCTCTTGGTTCCAAATTATTCTCCTGCCATTCTTCCCCTGGCTAAACTTTGCCACAGCTCTGTCCATCTGTCCTCTGTCTGTAATGTCCTTTCAGTCTTCTTGCATAATCTAAGTTCCTGGCCTTTCATCAGGAGACCAAGTAGCTTAGCTACACCTAGAAATGTATACCAAACAATCTAGTAATAATGTCCTGCACATATTCTGTTGTTTTAGTCATTTAATTTAACCTAGTGGAAATCCTTAACATTATCATTTCTGCTCAGTAAAATTGAAATGTAAGTTTGTTGAATATAAGAATCTCTGGGTTCTATTTCTTTTCTGCTTGTCTCTTTATATAACAATCTCTTGTATGTGAAATCTAGCATTTGCTGTTTTGCATTATTGTGTTTTGTATGACATCTTATCAAGATTTGTTAATTGTGGAGCGTCTTTCCCCAAGGCCTCTGTACTGCAGAAAAGGGGTCTGTCATGGTCCATTTGGACTTTCCTGGTAAACAAATGCTAAATAAATAAATAAAAAAGAATGAATGATTGCATGCTGTCCACATTAAGGCACAAGCATAACGGCTTCATACTATAAAGAGCTGTAACGGTTTGGCTTCATCTTTTTTCTGGACGTATTCATCTTTTTATCATTGTTTTTGCTCCGTTGTTCTCTCCTTGATGGACTCCTCAGCACTCTCAGTCTCTAGATTCACTCCATGTCAGAACTGCATGACCCATAATTGCAAGTTCCAGAACATTACTTTTTGACAGGGAGCTTCTCCTCTCACATCCTCTAATTTGGGGTGTTGTACCCCATACAGCCCTGACACTTTAACTCTGAGACTGCAGTGCATTGGAGTAGGGGGAATGTTCTGCGGCATTGCAACTTTGGACTTTGAAAGTCCCTGTAATCCCTCTTATAGGTCACACATTCTGAGGATTGCAATTATACCCCTTAGTATGTCAGAAGGAGCTCATTTTAATAGGGTAAAGTCCTGTCATATGATGTTAAGCATCATAGATACTGGACTGCACAGTGACAGTTGCAGATGCTCTCATAGAGAATCACTCCTCTGTTATGGCTCTTCAATCTCCCATATCACTGTTCCACATTGCCCATGTGAGTATCTCATATAACATCCCCCATATCTGCTGGGACAGCTGTTTCTGGAATTTGCTGCCATTATGAGGTAAATCTGAAAATATCCCAAGACGATCAGACCAAAAATGCCTGTAGCATGAAAATGAGTATATTTAGTAATGGAAGCTAACATTGTTTGCCTCTCTTTTCCACACATTTTACAAGCACTTTCAGTGCAATATTTCTGGATATGACAAAAATGCCACAAACCAGCATCTAGATTGTCCAATATATCTCATTTATCCTTCCTTAAATGTAACATATTGTCAACATGTCAATATATACATGTTTCTCCTGAATCAATTCCATCAACATCCTATTGCATCGTCTTTTTTGAAATAGTGCCATTGACCTCCGTATGGTCAGGTAAATGTCAACTCCCATCAGGTTCAATGACTGCCCCAATAGGAATCAACACTTAAACGTTTGTACATCTGTTTAGGGTCAGATTATGCCAGGCATATTGATCACAAAGAAAAAATTGTCAGCTTTCCTCTACAAATGTATACACACTTTGCAGTCCAGCTGCTGTCTAAAAACAAGCATCAAAATATGTCTCATCCTCAATTTGTGTCACGAACCTTACCTAGTCTATGAAGATACCGGTACGTTCGATTACCTTATCCCTGCCCCCCCCCCCCCAGAAAAGAAAATATCAATCAATGATTTCTTTCTATGTACATCCTTGACTAAGAAAATACAGTAACACAGTATCAATTTGTTTCGCAGCCAGTGTTCCATTTCTTTGAAGATGGAATCTTGGCTTTTTAGGCTGATAAAGAACTTCCAATACCTTGTTACAGCTCATCAAAACATAGGAGCCTGTAGAAACAATAGAAACAGTCTCATACTTACAAAGTTTCTCTGCCACGTGTTCCAGCATCAGTGACTGGCTTGACTAACAGAAACGACTTTCCCTATTTGGGACAAAACATTATCAGACAATGCATCAGTTTGGCCATAATACAACTGTACTCTCCTTCTGCACAGCAGGCAGAGCTATCTCTACCATAAATTCCAACAATTAATGGACTGATGTTTCCCAGCAAAAGAGTAGAAGAATTGCCCAGGTGTCTTGGCAAAATTGCTGCTAGTAAGATACCTTTTTGGGACTTCCCTGAAAATAGACCATACCCAGTCAGACAAACCTGGTCAACAAAATTAAAAAAATAAAATAAAATAAAGCAAAATGAAATTAAATTTCATTAAATTAAATTAACTAAGTAACTGACCACCTGGGGCTTGACTTTCCTACAGTTATGATGGCAGCTTAATTAAGAAGCTGAAAGAATAGTTGTGCTAACAAGAATTGCTCCAAATGCAGACATAACACTTCAGTTCAGTGGATTTCAACCAAGTCAAAGGTAAAATGAAATCTGAAAACTTGAATATCTGTCTCATCCATGATAGTAAAAGCTGTCTGACCCATTAGTGCTATGAGTGATACCTGAAACCAGCAATATCTTGGTGCTAGAAGAAGCTATCAGTGGCTTTATAGCACTGGTACAATCAGTGCAGGCAGATAGCAAAGGAGATCGGACAAATATAAATGAATCAAGAAACTGTGGTATAGACATTCAGAGGACTGCAGTGCAGCTTTATAGTCAGATGAAAAATCATTCTTACATGGCACAGAAACTGGTATCACAATTAACAAACATAGACTTGAGAACAGAAACTTTAGATACTGAAATAAATAACGTGGAGCATCAAAATCTTAAAAATAATGCACTAGTGCTCAACTCCCCTGAACCAGTTAAGCACTCCTTTGGAGTCAACTTTGTTGTTGCAGAATTAGCAAAGTGGGACAATCTACTTACAAATCAGTCCACAGCACCTTATCATCAGCTCTCTGGATCACCAGGAGAAAGCAATCCACCTTAGTTTGTTCGGGTAAAAGGGAGCTGAAGTGGGAGTGCAAGACTTCTTTTTTAACTGAGTATGAGCTGTTAATAAAGGAAGGTTTCTGCCCCTTTTACTACAATGTCAAGGTACCAAGGGGTCAGTCAGGTGTTGAGATTCATGTACCTTTGTCCTTAACAGGTGGGAAATGGAATACTTTTCCATGCAGAGAGGAACTGCAGTTTGTCTTGAAGCAACACTAACTTCTCATCCCATATAATTAGAGGAAGGATAAAATGATAGAAATGGCATCAGAGAGTACCAACGCCAGATTCACACCTTCCATTGTATCTCATGGACCTTCATTGGAGACAAAAGAAAATATGACCTAGACAAGCAATAACTTCATAATCACAAAGAGGACCAAACCTCACTACTGAAATCGCCAGCTTGAGTGCTCAAATAGAAATACTTCAAAGTAACAAATATAAGATACTAGACAGCCGGGAAGAAACAAATGAAGAGAGGAAAGTTTTTGATGTCCACACAGTCATGGATAATTCCTTTTGTGACGCCTAAAGACTATAGATACAGCAGCAAAGCATGTCACTGCTTTCGTGGTTTATAGGTTCATAGAAAAGGACTAACAATCAGTCTACAGACCATTACAAGCCTGGCCAAAGTTCCTCTCAGCTTGAAGGAGGACAGTTCAGTTCGATCTGAAGAAGGCTAAATAGCCGAAAGTGCTTATCGTTTTATCATTATGGATTTTTAATGCTGTTTTTACTTTTTCCATTAAATTTGCTTGCTGTTTGACACAAGACTCTATCGTGGTGGATTTTTGCTGTGGTGGAATACCAGAGGTTTTTTCTTTGTTTGCTTCATTTTTCCACTGGTAAACCTTCAACAAGTGTAAGATAGTTTTTTTCCATCTACTTTGGCCTGGACTTCTGAGAAATAGATGCAAAACAGTAAGGGGCCCAGTACAGACTCCTGTGGTAGTCCACTGGTGATGGGTCTACTGGTGCAGGTGGTGTCATCAATTTTGACAGAGTGTATTCTGTTGGCAAGCCACTTGGCTACCCATCTAGTAATGTAAGGGTTAATTCCTATTTTTTAATTTCTCCAGATCTTTTGGGTTTCTAATACCATGACAGGAGTGTACCCCATTCCTAAGTCAAAGTACAATTAAAGTTCATGAAGTAAGTACTGTTTCAGTCTTTGATGTCAGCCAGAAGTGGTCTTTGCAGCACTCACAATGTGTCCAGTAATGACTCCTTCTGCAATTTGTATGGAGTTACATGTATTGGTAGCATATCTAAATATGATTATAGATTCTTTTTTATAAGACCCATTGCTACTACTACTATCGGAACTGTCTGGGTATCTTACTTCCACATTGCTCTCGTTTCTACCTGCAAATACTGATATTGTATGACTTTGTGTCTCTCTGTATGCAAGACACTGTAGTCACTGGGTGTGGCGATTTCAATGATCAGTGCTACTTTTGTCTTCTTTTCATGGCCACTATATCTGGTTTTCTAGCATCTATCTTTTGAACATTTGGTAATGGGTGATCCCATGTGATGTAGACTTCATCATTTTTTATGATGCTTTGTGGCTCATGTTTCCAATGTTTTTTCAGCCACTTCAATACCATAATGTTTGCACAATCACCAGTGCAACATTCATGCCACATTATTATGCCTTTCACTGTACGTTCTTCAGCCATTAGTATGTCACAACCAGCAACCAGATGAGCAACTGTTTCCAGTTCTGTTTTACAAAACCTACGTCTGTCTGTTTCAACCACATGTTCAATGGACCAACCTGTATGTAGCCCTCTATCTTGGGCTGCCAATACTAACCTTTCATCTCTTGGTATAAATTCACCTCTCCTTAACCATTCCTGCATTCAGTCCTGATCAACATGAGTTTCTTTCAAAGGTTTTCTATACTTGCAACTATATTTATGCATTTTCCACATTTCTTGCCTTCTCATCTGGTCCTTCACCCTATATTCTTTGTTTTGTTTTTTGGCACATTTAGTTGCTGCCTGATTTTTATCTACTTCTGGTTTGATTTCCATTCCTGCTTGACGCCAATATGCTTCTGCTAGACTAAGCGGAGAAGTCATCTTAGATTTACTCTCCTCATGTTTCAAAAGTTTCACTATGTTCGGGTCTTGTGAGGTCAGCAGATATATGTGCAGTCCCACGACTGCAGATCTATACATGTAATCAGTTTCAAAGAAGCCCACCCCTCCTTCAGAACGGGGAATATTTAATCTTGGTATGCACTGATTTTTATAAATTATTTGGTGAGAATGAAGCATCCTTCTTGTTTTAATATCTATCTATCCAACATGTTTTGGGGCCAACCAATTACTACAAAACTGTAAGGACAGGAAATGCAAATTGGTTTATAGCTTGAATTCTGTTCCTAGATGTCAATGCTGTTTTCAGGATTAATTTAAGTTTTCTAAAATATTCCTTACTAAGTTTTATTCACATCTGTTCATGTTTTATTGTTGATCCTTCATCGATTCCCAACTATTTATACACTCCCTCTTGCTCAAGTTCTTTTGTATCACATTCTTGCCCCAAACTGATATTTTCTTGGTACTGCAGTTTCCTGCTTTACAGGTTGCTTTTGTACATTTATCAAGACCAAATAACATTCCTATATCATCTGAAAAAGTTTTGACAACTTGGAGTTCTTTCAGTTCCTCATCTGATGAGCTATACAGTTTTAAACCATTGATAAAGAGAAGATGAGAAGTCTTTACACTTTGTTGTTTTCTAGGAGCCAAATTATAGCCATGGCCTAAGCTGTTAAGTAGACAGTTTAATGGGATAAGGGCAATGCAGAGTAGCAGGGTGACAGAGAGTCACTCTGGAATATCCCCCTTTGAATTTTTATCCCTGGGATAATAATTTGTCTTTTATCATGGCTTAATTGCAAAGTTGTCTGCCACTGTTTCATGGTCAGTGTATTGTAGTTGATCAGTGTAGGATGTATCTTATACATTTTTAAACACTCTTTTATTCATGAATGTGGGATACTATCAAATGCTTTTTTGTAGTAAGTCCATGCCATACTTAGAGTCTTCCCCTTTTTACAGTTCTCCACTATGACTTTATTTAACAGCAAATGATCCTTTGTTCCATATGACTTTCTTTTATTGCCATAATTGAGTTTTCTTATGAATGACTATAAACTCTGTCGGCATCAATTCTAGTGTATAGTTTATACATTGTTGGAAGGCAAGTTGTCGGTCTATAATTTTTAGGATAGCTTGCAGGTTCCCCCTTAAGTAGGTGCATTGTTTTTCCTGTTCTTAGCCAGGTTGGTGTCTGTTTGTGGTACTCATATATAGTTCTTACTCTTGGTTAAATCTTCGTGCAAAGATGTTAATACTTTTAACCAGAAGTTAGGTACTTCATCTGGGCCTGGGGTTTTCCAGTTAGAGGCTTTTCTTAACTTTGTTTCAATCTCTCTGGCTGTTACTTCATCCCATTTCATATCCTGTACCTTTCAACTTCTTATTTTGTCTTTTACTTCTTCTATCCATTTAGTATCTTTGATATGTTTTGCAGGATCTTCATAAATACTTCTCCAAAATATATCTACTTCTTTTTTTGCTGGTCTTTAGTTCCTTTTACCTTGTTTTCCAATTCTCTATAAAACTTTTTGGGTCATCAACAAATTGCTTATTTTGTATTTTTCCTTTATATTTATCTGCTTATCTTTTAAGTTTGTCCACCTGTGCTGAGATTTTTAGTTTGTTATTTGTGATAGTGCATGATAGATCCAGATCTGTTCTGATACTGCGCATTGCTTTAATCACATGTATCTTTCTGTTGATCTGTTCCCTCTTCTATAATCTTCTAACAGTGACAATTACTGCCTTAACTGCTTTATAGTTTTCTCTATTCAATACTTTCATGATGGTATTCGATTTCTTTCCTTTCTTTCCCTCAGTACCCTGTGTTCTTGTGGTAGTGCTTTATCACTTACTAATTTAACTGCATAGTAATATATCCTGTTTACTTCTGTTATGTCGCTTGGATCTCTGTTGTCAGTCAGAATTACTGTATTCATTTGTTTTATCAAACTTCTGACTTTTTGGGTTTTATTGAACTTCTGCAGTCTGTTTCTTTCATTGATCTTAATATGTCTTTCTAGCTCTATTAAATCAAACAACTCTTCTCTTAGCTCATTTTCTTCTAAACTGAGGGCACATTTTTTGTTTTCCGTTTCCTGTGGGCATTCTATAGAAGGTTCTATAGCATCTTCCTGTGGCACATTCTCTTCAATTTCATCCTGTGCCATCCATTGCTATGTTATATGGGAAATCACTGGCCTATCACTCCTCAGCATTGACTGCATCAGTTGCCACAGGTTACTGTTCCTTCCCTTGTCGTCCAGCTTCAAGTGAATGTTTATACTGGTTTCCTGTGGAGGGCTTCAAAATATCTTCATATGGCACCTGACCAATTGCTTCCCATTCCGCTGGTTTCCCCTTAATTTGGATACCTATTACTCTATCCTGTTGTGGTGCTTTCTGAATTAGATTTTCTACACCGAATCCTACACTTCGCAGGTACTCCATAACCTCAGTTTCTATTTTTTTAATTTCTCTATTACTAATCTCCTTTTCTACTTTCCTCTTTGTCTTCTTATTTTTTGTATTATAAAGTTTTCCAGCTCTGGATTCCTTTGACTGTATTTCTTTTCAAATATATTTGGTGCTACTGTTTTTGTATTGATTAGTTTTGCTTTCTCATTTGCATAAATATTGCGCCATATTAAATCTCTTTTTCTTTCCCATGTTCATATTTCTTCTTCAGATGTCTCCTGATCTTCCTGCTTCTCCTTACTTTGGGGATTCACTCCATCATGCTGCGATGTAACCTGTGTTAGACCTTCTACATCAAATCCTTCACTTTGCAGGCACTCCATAACTTTAACTTCTATTTTTTAACTTCTGCTTTACTAATCTTCTTTTCTACATTCCCTCTTTGTGATATTATTTTTTTATTGTGAAATTTTCTATATCTGGATGCCTTTGTCTGTATTTCTCTCCGAATATCTTTGGGGCTGCCTTCTTTATATTTATTAATTTGGCTTTCACTTTTGCATAAATATTGCACCATATCAAATCTCTCTTTCTTTCCCATGTCCATATTTCTTTTTTATACTTTTCAAAAATCTCTAGGTTTTGTTGTTTATATTTTTGCACTTCCTCAGATGCTTCTTTTTCCAAACAGATCAAAGTTTCTTGGTCTATATACTGTTTTTCACAAATCTGTTGTATTAATGAACATAAATTTTTATTTGAAGCTTCTGACAGTTTTTCTTGTGGAAGTATTTTTATTTCCTCTAATTTCTCTCTTAATCTTTTTGTATATTTTGTGACTGGAAATTCTGGGCTTCTTGCATAAAGTAGCAATACATAATTTCTTTCTTATCCTCAGTAGTCCACTCTATCATCTTTATGGCTGTTCTTTGGCCTATCAGTTTTTGTGATTTTTGTGGACTGCTACTTCCTTCTACAATTGGGAGGGGGATCCCCCCCAGTCCTGGCCTGGCCCCATTGCAGGAATGTTTCTGTATTTTGAGGATTCTACACTGTAATTTTTTCTAGTCCTGGCACCAGTGTGCCTACCAGGATTGGGCACTTTTTTTTATCCTGGGTGCTGTGCACCCAGCTGTCTTTTTTAATTTTTAACCTACTTCTGTCCATGATATATGCTATATAAATACAGTATATATATATATATATCAGTGTCGTCTTGATGAGATTTTGTGAAAAACAGGGTCCACCTAGTGAAGGTACTCACCAAGACTTGAGGTTGAATTCAGTTTCAGCAGTACTACTCTCCTTTGCTTGCTGACTTATCACCTCTGCATTCGGACTCCGATCTGGGAGAGTTTCCCAATGATGTCAGAGTACAGAATTGTATCAAAAGCCTTGGCAAGGTTGAGATAGGCTGTGTGCACTGTTTTACCTTTGTCTATGGCATTGGTGACATTCTCAAAGAAGTCTACTAGATTTAATAAGCATGATCTACCCTTAATGAAGCCAAACTGGGTTGGGTCCAGCATTTGGAGGTCACCTATGTCCTTGTTGTTAAGGTCAATGATAATTCTTTCCATGGCCTTGTAGATAAGGCTGGTTAGAGTTATGGGTCTATAGCTCCCAGGGTCAGTTGATGGCCCCCCTTTGCGCAGGGGTTTTTCTGTTGCTGTCCTCTGTTCTGCAGGAATTAAAGAGAATGTCAAGTGAGTCCACTAGGTCTTGTTTTAGATGACCTGTTCTCTAGACATACTAGGCAGAGGGCTGGTGTCAGGTATGCTTTGGGAAATGGTAGGTGGGGAGAGGGGGGTGAAGTTCACAATTCTGTCAGCTAGCAGGTTGGCAGTTTCTTCCAGTGTAGTATAAGTGATCCCGTCTACAAACAGATTGGCACATATCTGGGCATTCTCTTTTAGAGTTTGGATGTAGTTAAAGAATGCCTTATGATTATCCTTAGCTAGGTATGCAATTTTAGTTTTCTAATTTGCTTTAGAAGACTTTGCAAGATTTCTAATTTTCCTGTTTCGGCTTAGGAGGGAACTCTTCCTCTGCAAGTGATATCCCTCTTGTTTTTGGACAGTAGTTTCTTCCTAGTTATATAATCTGTTTATACTCGAAGACCACCATGGTGGTTTGTTTGTATGGGAAGACTTGGCTTTGATTTGGTGAGGTACAGCAGAGTTTAAGTGTTTGTACAGGACATTTGCATGCACTTTTGTATAGTGATCATTGGTGTCTGCAATTGTAAGTGGTATGAAGTTTTTTACACCATCACTTAGCATGCTATAGTCAGCTATCGTGAAGTTGTTATAATTTTTTTCTTGTGAGGGTGTCAGTTCCAGTAGTTACTCCAAACAAGACTGATTTGTGGTCTGACCTAACCAGAGAGGGCATCATGCATGGGAAAGTACAGTGACCCCCCCACCCATGTTGGTGAGTACTATGTCCAGAACATTAGAGTCCCTAGTGAGGGTGCAGACTATCTGTTCTAGAGCATTTGTGTTAACAAAGTCCAGGAACCTCTGGACGAGCATGCTTTTGTTTGTGTATGTCCTCCAGTCTATGGAAGGATAGTGGAAATCTTCCATGACTAAGGTGGGCTGTACGGTGAGGGATTCCAGTAAATCAAGGTAGATGGTATGCTTATCCTGGTTCATGGTGGGGGATCTATAGCTAGCAATGATCTGGTGTGGTACTTTCCCAATAGTTAATTGGGCATGGAGTAATTCAAGAGAGTCATGCTATTTGACTAGTCTCGAAGTGCATTTGGTTTTAATGAAGATGGATACACCTCCACCTTTGGTTCCTTCATGGTCATTTTGAGGTCTGAATGTGTGGAAGGCATTGTAGCCTTGAGCGGCCAGGGTGCTGTCAGCAGCCTTGAACCATGTCTTAGTAACTACACAGATTTCAGCATCCTCTAATATGAGGAATGCTTCCAGGGAGTGCAGTTTCATGTTTAAACTCCTAGCATTAAGCAACATGACCCTGAGTAATGTCTCAATTAGATTTTGTTATGTTGGAAAATTTGTTCTTTTGATATTGCCTAAAGCTAAAGGCGGTATGGGGGAGGCAAGGGCCTTTGCCAGTATCCAAAAGACTAGGTGGGGCAGTTGCAGATCATCTCTAGCAGTGAGGTCTGTCTACCATATCCTCCCTGGCTGACAGATACTGGATCCCCGTGGACTGTCTGTGATGATAGGAGGTACTACCAGCCATGCCAGGAGAAGTAGGGCAGTGGACGTGTAACATATACCAGCACAGCTAGCTGAAATTGTGTAAAGGATTATAAGTCATTTGTATATCAAACTGATTTTTACAGATGCTTGTACTGAAAAATGTATTTGTAAAGCTGCTTGTGTTAAAATGTATCAACAGTGTGCCCTGCTGGAAAGAAAGAAATGTACATCCATTATTGTAACTGTTTAAATGTATATATTGTAACAGAGGATACTGGAAGAGATGAGGTTAATCCCAATCCACCTAACTTTGAGAAATAGTAAAAACATTAAATTATGGCCTAGGCCATAAAGATGTTATCCCACAGTTTTGAATGAAGCCAGAGATGCAATGTCTCTAAGAAGTATAGTTTATTAGCGCCTGTAGGAGGAGTAGAAGTGTAAAAATGGTTTTATGACTTCTAGGAACAGCAGCAGCAGATCTGAGCAAAGCTCTATCTGTGTATATGATAACACACAGGTTCTAAATCCTGACATCTTCTAGCAATAGGGGCAGCATAGGAACCAGAAGACAGATGACCAGATGTATGTGATGTCAGTCTGTACAGAAATAATGTTTTAATATTAGCGGAGACTGAAGTATCAGGAGCAGTCTGTTCTTGGAACCTGACAAAGGAGGAAGACCACTCACCCACTTCATCTTGCCTTGCACTAGTAAGTGACCAGGGACTAGTACTCTTCAGATTAGCCAGGAAGATATAGTGAGAACAGTTAAGTATTGTTTTTCTGTAACTGTATGAATCTTTCCAGCGTTATTTTTAATACTTCCTGTGATTGAAACTCTGGTGTTCACTGTAAATAGATATTTAGTATTTTCATGTTCTTTTATTATTTATTATTAAATATATTTAAACTTTCGTTGTGGCTGGCCCTTTTAGAAAAAATATTTAAGTTTTGAGAGTATTTGCATATATTTATTTGGTGATAACTCTGGCCACTCCGGAAAGCTTGGCTGTTTGGTCAACGTGACCATCTATATTAATATTAACGTCACTCAGTATAATTGAATACCCTTTTAAGAGCCTTATAGTAACTGACTGGTGGCAGTGAAACTACCTTATAGTCAGGACAGAAGGTGGCATAGCTAGTAAATCTGTGCCAGCCTTTCCCAATTGTGTATGTGTGAAAATTAAATCTCAAAGAGTGTGTGCCAGCTACTTGGAGCATGGACATGAAGCACTGGTTTCACAGACAGAGTGCTGGAGGACTTGGCTCAGACACTTGGCTGATGACCTAACTTTACAGCTGTGGCATTTTGGAGTCTTACTGGGGACCAGGAAGGCGACAGATTGAGACACCCAGATCCCGGGCTGAATGGTTGCCCTGTGTGCTCTTAAGGGAAATTTTGCTTGATGCAAAGAGATCTGCATCTGGAAATACTGAGAGTATCCATTTGTATTCCAAGTGAACATCCCTCTCCAGTGTCAGTGGTGAGAATTCAGGCTCCTTGACTACTGGCCCAGAATGGGGATGTCACACTGATAGCAGAAACTGAGCCAATTGTTGATGTCAGTCATTTTTTTGTTTATATTGTGGCATCATCCTGGGTGAGGGTAGGATACCACTTAGGGCTAGGGACATACCTGTCTGGGACATGTAATCAGAGACTTCAGTCATGTCTTTCTTCATACAGTCTAGAGAGTTAAGTCTCAGGTCATTCACTCCAACATGGACTATGACAGAGTCATAACGGTACTTGTCATCGAGTGACTTAGGTGTATGTATGATTCTTCGGATCCTGGCACCTGATAGGCAACTGACTGTGACCTTCTCCTTGTCCAGTCTAGTGAGGGGGGCATCTGTGTGTCTCTCTATGCAGTCACCAGTGACAAAGATATTTGATGTGTTTTGTCTTAAAGGCTTATTTGTTGAGGCACGGATGGGTATGTTGATATGTGTAGTGGTTTCTTTATGCTTAGTGGTGAGTGTGGGTGGTATGTGTTTGGCAGGTCTCTGTTCTTTTGGTAGGCTTTTAATGGGTGCCTCCACGTATGTGGGTTTATGTGTTTTGACCTTATTTTGTGTGAGAGGTGAGGTTTGTGTGAGAAGTGAAGTGTGGTTGCTGACAACCTGTCTGATATTTAGTTTGTTTTTACGCAACAGAATCAATGCCAATTCCACAGTGTATTTGCGTCTCTCACATAGGGTGTTAGTTTGCTTCAGGAGAAGTAAATTCTATAGTTTTCATTGGTCCTTGTCTTGATAACTCGGATGTAGTTAATACATTTTGAAATGCTTTTCTGTTGCACAGAAAGGGCAGGAAAATTGCTGTCATATTGAAAGAGGACTTAACTCTGCCCTGGACCTGTTAGAGGAAATTTAATGTACCATGCAGACAAAGCTCGAAAGACTGCCACACTAATAAATTTCATTCACTGGAAATCATGACCCTAATATCATCGACCCACGTGACTAGCCTGCTGGATATTTTAAAAGCACAGTATCCCAGTGCTAGGGAATACACCTGTCAGCCCAGAAGAGTTCATGGGTTGCAGACTGGATATGATTTTAGTACTGCATTGCTTAACCCCTATATTTGCATGGAGCAAAACTGCACAAAATTATTTATGAGGTCATATCCCAATTTGCTATATTTTCTTAACACTCTACGAAAAAAGGAGATGCATGACAAAAGCTGTGTGTTGGGGGTTTTTAGCTAATCATTAGAACCGTATTAGTTTTCCGAAGCAGGTGTTGGAAGTTCTGAAGACCTAAGAAGGGAAGCATTTTTTTCACCTGACCACGTGAGCAAGAAAAGAGAATATTAGCAGAGTAGAAAGAAGAGGTAAAAGGGGCTCAAGACTGTACCTAAATATTCAGTACAAATTCCAATTTAAATCAGATAAAAAAAAAACAAACATAAAAACAACTCTTAATCCAATGAAAAACAGAGTATAACAAAAGCAGTACTGGTGACTAAAGGACAAAACAGGGTAAATATGAATATACTGGACTACAATTAGGCATACTGCAAAGTTAATAGCCAAGCAGAATGTGACAACATGGGATGACATGATTGACAGACCACGATGCTTTGCCAGAGATGGTCTGCACCTGTTGCCCCTGGGATTCAGGTTACTGGCAAAGGCTCTTGCCACCCCTATAGTGCATTTTTTAGGCAAACTTCAAAGGACAAAACCACCACCGTAACAGGTACAAGCATGCAAAATCTGAAGGTAATGCTACTCAATGCTAGAAGTCTAAACCTCAAAATGCACTCTCTCGAGGCACTCCTAAAAATGGAGAACATCGATATCTGTGCAGTAACTGAGACCTGGTTCAAGGCTCCAGAGAGCACCCCTGCAATACCAGGCTACAACTCTTACCACACTTTCGGCCACCAAACCAGGACCGAAACACTAAAGGTGGAGGAGTGTCAATATTCACCAAGGATATTCACACCACCAGGCTAGTTGGCCAACACAATGTGTCTGAAATTCTCCAAGTGCAACTAACACTAGGTAAGACTGCAATCCAAATTGTAGCTTGCTACAGATCCCCCACCATACCCCAAGATTCTCACTACACCTTTCTAAACATACTGGAAAATATTAAGATAGAACCAAACACCCTAATACTGGGTGATTTTAACTACCCTGCCATTAACTGGGAAAACTACTCATGTCCCAACACCTTTGCGCAACGGTTCTTGGAATTCATAAATTCCAACGCCCTGGATCAACTAATCCATAGTCCCACCAGGGGCTCCAATATCCTAGACCTGGTCATTACCAACATGGGAAATCAATGCTCCATACCTATGGTTACCCCCTCATTAGTCAGGTCTGACCATAAGCTAATCACCCTTAACATCCACATCCCACTCCCACCCCCCAGTAAAGAAACCACCATAAAAAACTTCTCCAAAGCCAACTTCATGCTAGTCAAGTCAGAAGTGACAAACTTCATGACACCCATGCAGACGGGAACTGAAAGTTCAACTGCTGAATCCTACACTAAGGCACTGTATGAGCACATCCACTCATGCATGAATCGTGCCATCCCAAATAGAACCAAAATGCTCTCATCCAAAAAAAGGAAGCCAATCTGGTGGTCCCCTGCCATAAACAAACTTTACAACAAAGGAAGAAACTTTTGCAGAAAAGAGGAAAATCCCACGATGCAAAAAACTCCCTTACTAGCCTCAGTAAGAAACTGAGATGCCTCATAAAATCCTCCAAAGCTAGTTACGAAAATAAAATTGCCAAATATTCCAAAGACAACCACAAAGCATTCTATAACTATGTCAAGAATCTAAATGGCAATGCTCAGATCTGCTCTGAGCTAAAACAGAATGGCATTAAATATACTGATACGAAGGATATTGCCAATATCCTGGCAGATCGATTCAGTGCCAACTTCACCCCCCTCTCACCCCCTAAATGGCCCATCTCAATACCGGAAGATTGCCAAATTCCAGTAATAATGGCCACACAGGTACAAAACGCACTCTCTAAAGCCAAGAATACAGCATCCATGGGACCAGATGACATCCCAGGCTGTGTACTACATGAACTACAATATGAACTGGCACCTCACCTAAGTGTCATGTTTAATCATAGCCTCACCTCAGGTTTCATGCCCACTGAGTGGCGCAGAGCTACAGTTATCCCAATCCACAAGGGGGGATCCACCTTGGATCCCAGAAACTACCGTCCCATCAGTCTGACCAGCCTTATCTGCAAGGCCATGGAGCGTATTATCATGGAACTTATAAACAAAGACATTGGCAACCTTCAAACACTGGACCCCACCCAGTTTGGGTTTGTGAAGGGCTGATCTTGTCTCCTGAACCTGATTGACTTCTTTGAATCAGTCTCCAGAGCCATGGACAAGGGTAAGGTGGTCCACACAGCCTATTTAGACCTGGCCAAGGCATTTGACACCATCCCCCACTCTGGAATCATAGATAAACTTACTAAGTTGGGCATTAATCCCTATGTCACCCAATGGGTTGCTAAATGGCTTACTGATAGAACCCACACTGTAAAAGTAGCCGACTCCAAATCCAGCTCCAGACAAGTGACAAGTAGAGTATCTCAGGATTCAGTCCTGGGGCCGCTCTTGTTTGGCATCTACTTCTCTGAAGTACAGGTCAACACTAAGGGACTCAGGCTAACAAAGTTTACAGATGACTGCAAACTGGGAGCCATTATTGAATCCCCAAATGATGTGGATACTCTACAAAAGGGCCTTAGAGAAACAGATGCTTGGTGCCAGAGCAATGGGCTCAAGCTCAATGCCAAGAAATGTATTGTTATCCCCTTTGGGAAAAAACATGTATCCATGAATTACCATATAGGTGGCAGTACACTAAACACAGAAAGTGTGATAAGAGACTTAGGGACACAGGTGGACAGTGGTCTCACCTTCGATAACCACATCGTCACAACAGTCAGGAAATCCTTCTATGTGGCACACCTCATCACGAAGGGCTTTTCATCCAGAAAAAAGGAGGTCATTGTCCCACTGTACTCATCCCTCATTAGACCCATTATAGAATACAATGCCCCATTTGGTATGTACCTCTCAAGACATCTGCAACAACTGGAAAGGCCTCAGAAATACCTCACTAAAAGAATCACAGGCCTAAAGCAGATGCCCTACGCTGACCGCCTTAAAAATCTCCAGCTATACTCTGTCGCATATCGTCTACTCAGAGGCGATCTCTGCTTAACATACAAGGCTGTGTCAAACCCAGAGCTGTTGGACATGCTACACTTAAAGAAATCCCAATCCCTCAGAGCTACACGCTCCAGGGATCTAAACCTTGTCATCACAATAAACAAAACATGCTGGAGGGATAGGTTCCTGACCCAGAGACTCCCCAGACTCTGGAATAGATTGCCCATACATGTCAAGCAGAGTGCCTCTTTGGACCTCTTCAAGAGGAACCTTGACGATTGGATGGGAGAAAGGACATTCACCCCAGGGATCACGTCAGTCGCCCTGCTAGACAGGGGTCCAGGAAAGTAAATAATGTGGGAAGAAATAGCCAGGGAATTGTTATGGCTAGGCTTGTATAGGCCCTAGGGCTGATAGCCTAGTACCAACCTATGAACCTATGAACAAAGAGTAGCTACCCAGACATAACTGTCAGACATAAGAAAGTATCCTGGTCAAAGCAAAAATAATATTGGGGGGGGTGCGGAGGCCCAAAATCAGAGACAGATTGTAAATATTGCTCTCATACTCTTAGAAACTTGGTCGAATAACAAGTTTTGCATTAAAATGCATTTCCTGAAGAATGTAAAGTCTAAAACTCAAATGACTGTCATTATTTACTGACTTTAATCCTAAATGATTTGCCTCAAAAACAAACATTTTCTGAGAAACAGACCAAAATATAAAAATCTGGACATTCTGTGAAATTCTGGAGAGTTATGCTATATTCAATATCACCAGTTACACCAGGGAACCAAACAGTGGCATACAGGATGGAGACCAGCATATGCCTTTGAGGAATTCACTGTTTATAGGCCTCTGTCACGTCCCAGGAAATGTGCAGTATGCACTTGAAGCCCCACACTTGGCAGGAGAAATATAGTTGTTCATTAAACAACTATCAAAGGGCAAAGTTCATGTGTAATGGGAACGGTTTTCCATCGGACTTGTATGAGGCATTTTCTACTGAGATTATATTCCTCTAACTAATGTCAGCAGGGGCTGCTGGACTCCATATGAGATGCTGTTATTTGACTGCAGCCAAAGCTGCACCAAGAATCCAGCAGTCCTGGCAGCTTCAGCCTTTTCTCCACTCTGACCATGGATGGAAAAATCTTACAGAAAATATTTGCCAACAGGATTACAAAAGTAGTGTTGCATCTGTACTGCTATATTTAATCTTCCTGACCCAAATGGGACTCATGTGCCAAAAGAGATCCTGCAGTGGTGACTATCCCCATGCCAGTAAAGAAAGCACCAGAAGTCTGTCTTCCCTTATGACTATCTTTTGTTTTTTTGCTCCCCCAAGACCTTGCCTGTTGGATTCCCTACATACACCCAATTGTTCTGAGGCGATGGGAGCCAAGCATTCCTGGACTAGGTGAGAGCCCTACAATCCATTCATTTCATTCAAGGATTCACAATTAGCTCTCTACTCCCTGGTGAATGTTTGGTGGTAGGGAACAGGCCAGTTTGCTGGTCTTAGAGGGTAGATGTCCTCCTCCCCCCATGGCAGCTCCTTCAAACTCTTCCATTGCTGTCTTCCAAAGTGAAATACACTTCCCAACTCTGAGTTCCCTTCAGCCACCAGTGTAAGATGCCCTGTTCACCCCAACATACGAGGGGGAGATATAGAGAATATTACTGAAAGTATTGAGCAAAAGTGGATCCTCTCACTGAATGCTGAGAGGTATCCTGGCCTTAATGGGATGAGGCGCTAGATTGTATATATTAATACATTTTCAATATATATATATATATATATATATATATATATATATATTTTTTTAAGTTTTATTTATTTATTATACATGTAAGCATATACATTTTTAATGTTTTTTTAAATAGCTTTTTTAATAACACATATCTATATTTACAGTAACTCTTGATGTGATTCTGCTATAACTTATTTGTTTTTAACAAATTAATCCTTTAATTTGTATATGTGATATTTATCCACACCTGACCTTCATTATGATAATCACCTGACTGCAAACATGTATTATTTAAACCTGATGTAAAAATTTATTAGTTTGTCTGATGAAGCGACAGGAGAAGTCATGAAAGCGCTTATATTTTGTTCTTTTTTATTTAATAAAACGTATTTGGTTGTGTAAGATTGGGACAGCTTTCAGTTCATTTTCTTTGTCTGATATAACTATTCATAACTATTCACTTGTCCTGTTTAACGTTTATATATTTGATAATTTAATAGAAAGGTTTTAAACCAATAAAAATAAAGCTAACAGTTTATTGTGTTCCAGAGCATTATAGCACTACCTTGTTGTTTCTTCTTCTTGTCTTTGAATAAAAAGTTAGCTGCATCTACTGTTCTCCAAATTTGTTTGACAAGAGTAATTATATGCAGTCCCTAGCTACCGCTGTTTTAAATTTTTGAATTATTTAGTTCACTAGTACCCTATAACATATATTCCTGTTACTTACCAAGTTTTATAGGTTCATAAGTTCATAGGTTGGTACTAGGCTATCAGCACTAGGGCCTATACAAGCCTAGCCAAAACAATTCCCTGGCTATTTCTTCCCACACTATTTACTTCCCTGGACCCCTGTCTAGCAGGGCGACTGACGTGATCCCCGGGGTGAATTTCCTTTCTCCCATCCAATCGTCAAGGTTCCTTTTGAAGAGGACCAAAGTGGCACTCTGCTTGACATATATGGGCAATCTATTCCAGAGTCTGGGGAGTCTCTGGGTCAGGAACCTATCCCTCCAGCATGTTTTGTTTATTGTGATGACAAGGTTTAGATCCCTGGAGCGTGTGGCTCTGAGGGATTGGGATTTCTTTAAGTGTTACATGTCCAACAGCTCTGGGTTTGACATGGCCTTGTATGTTAAGCAAAGATCACCTCTGAGTAGACGATATGCAACAGAGTATAGCTGGAGTTTTTTAAGGCGGTCAGCGTAGGGCATCTGCTTTAGGCCTGTGATTCTTTTAGTGAGGTATTTCTGTGGCCTTTCCAGTTGTTGCAGATGTCTTGAGAGGTACATACCAAATGGGGCATTGTATTCTATAATGGGTCTAAGGAGGGATGAGTACAGTGGGACAATGACCTCTTTTTTTCCAGATGAAAAGCCCTTAGTGATGAGGTGTGCCACATAGAAGGATTTCCTGACTGTTGTGGTGATATGGTTATCGAAGGTGAGACCACTGTCCACCTGTGTCCCTAAGTCTCTTATCAAACTTTCGGTGTTTAGTGTACTGCCACCTATATGGTAATTCACGGATACATGTTTTTTCCCAAAGGGGATAACTATACATTTCTTGGCATTGAGCTTGAGCCCATGGCTCTGGCACCAAGCATCTGTTTCTGTAAGGCCCTTTTGTAGAGTATCCACATCATTTGGGGATTCAATGATGGCTCCCAGTTTGCAGTCATCTGCAAACTTTGTTATCCAGAGTCCCTTAGTGTTGGCCTGTACTTCAGAAAAGTAGATGCCAAACAAGAGCGGTCCCAGGACTAAACCCTGAGGTACTCCACTTGTCACTTGTCTGGAGCTGGATTTGGAGTCGGCTACTTTTACAGTGTGGGTTCTATCAGTAAGCCAGTTAGCAACCCATTGGGTGATGTAGGGATTAATGCCCAGCTTAGTAAGTTTATCTATGATTCCAGAGTGGGGGATGGTGTCAAAGGCCTTGGCAAGATCTAGATAGGCAGTGTGGACCACCTTACCCTTGTCCATGGCTCTGGAGACTGATTTGAAGAAGCCAATCAAGTTCAGGAGACAAGATCGGCCCTTCACGAACCCAAACTGGGTGGGGTCCAGTGTTTGATGGTTGTCAATATCTTTGTTTATAAGCTCCATGATAATACGCTCCATGGCCTTGCAGATAAGGCTTGTCAGACTGATGGGACGGTAGTTTCCGGGATCCAAGGTGGATCCCCCCTTGTGGAGTGGGATAACTGTAGCTGTGCACCACTCAGTGGGCATGAAACCTGAGGTGAGGCTATGATTAAACATGACACTTAGGTGAGGTGCCAGTTCATATTGTAGTTCATGTAGTATACAGCCCAGGATGTCATCTGGTCCCATGGATGGTGTATTCTTAGCTTTAGAGAGTGCGTTTTGTACCTGTGTGGCCGTTATTACCGGAATTTGGCAATCTTCCGGTATTGAGATGGGCCATTTAGGGGGTGAGAGGGGGGTGAAGTTGGCACTGAATAGATCTGCCAGGATATTGGCAATATCCTTGGGATCAGTATATTTAATGCCATTCTGTTTTAGCTCAGAGCAGATCTGAGCATTGCCATTTAGATTCTTGACATAGTTATAGAATGCCTTGTTGATGTCTTTGGAATCTTTGGCAATTTTATTTTCGTAACTAGCTTTGGAGGATTTTATGAGGGATCTCAGTTTCTTACTGAGGCTGGTAAGGAAGTTTTTTGCATCCTGGGATTTTCCTCTTTTCTGCAACAGTTTCTTCCTTTTGTTGTAAAGTTTGTTTATGACAGGGGACCACCAGATTGGCTTCTTTTTTTTGGATGAGAGCATCTTGGTTCTATTTGGGATGGCACGATTTATGCATGAGTGGATGTGCTTGTACAGTGCCTTAGTGTAGGATTCAGCAGTTGAACTTTCAGCTCCCATCTGCATGGGTGTCATGAAGTTTGTCACTTCTGACTTGAGTAGCATGAAGACCACAAAAACCAACCAACTCCAAACCTCCAAAATACAAAGCTCGAATACTGGAACACAACACGAACAGCAAACAGTGTTTGAAAGTTTTTTAATTCTGGTACCTCGGCCTTTGCCTTCTCCTGGAATACATTTTTGAAATCAAACAACACCCCTTTTGTAACACATCCTATTAAGTGATTCAATAAACCTATTAAACAATTAACCAACTGCCTTCAATATTATTTTTTTCACTGTGAAGTTTCTAATTTCAACTTTATGATTTCATACTTCATCTAATATGAGAAGCAGTGCATTAAAAGTTTACAAACTTTAAATTACATTTTTTCCTTTTCTTGTAGTTCCCTAAATCAGAAAAAAACTTGTTTTATATATTATTATAAAACATTAAATATGGTAAATACACTCCATCTCATACATATTTTCCAAAAATACTCATACTTAAATGCATATTATAAAAAAACATTATGAAAAAACATGAAACTTGTATACAAAGTTCTTTTCTATAAAATATTCAGTTTTAAATTTCCATATTCATACCATTTGGAAAAAGAGTTTTAAAATTAAGAATGAACCTGGATTCCATTTCCAATAACTTATCATGAAAAACTGCATCATCACCAAAATTCCTAGGTTTCCCCAAAACACAAAAAATAAATCCTTTAGGAACCCCCTTATGTTGCTCACAAAAGTGTTTGGCCACTGGACTATCCATTCTTTTATGCCTTATATCTCCCAAATGTTCAAGAATTCTGAGTTTGACCTTTCTGCTAGTTTGACCTATGTACCACTTTTGTTTCACACAGCCACACCCTATAACATACACTACCCCAGTAGAATTACAATCGAAATATTCTAAAGCCCTGTATACTACATTATTAATTCTTGTTCCATCTAGACTTTTAACTCTGGAACAAACTTTACAGTTCCCACATCTATGGGTCCCCTTCCTGATGTCATCTTTGTATGCATTTCTGATGTTCAATATTTCCTTCAAATTGGAATATCTACCATAAGAAAAGGTTACCTTAGTTGGAAATAATTTTCCCACCTTATCATCTCCAGTGATGATAGGCCATAATTTCAACACTGACTCTCTCAAGATGCAAGAAAATTGCGAATACTTGGTAACAAAATATATACTATTTTCTGGCCCTTCCCCCTCCAATCTAGCCATCTGTGCACCTGAGCATCCATTCCTATGACCTCGACCCCTCCTGATGGTATCCCTTAAACCCAATTCCTGTTCTGCTTTAACTCTAGCCACTCTGATTTTTCCCTAGAATAACCTCTTTCTTTAACTTTTCTCTCAATATTATTAAACTCACTATTATTCCAAGTTCAGATGTATTGGCTCCAATGCGTTTAAATTCCCCGAATGGTAAGGAGTCTATGAGATGGTCACTATGCATGCTGGAGGCATGCAAAAAATTCTCAGCTGCTGTCACTTTGTAAAAAGGTTTATATTGTACTTCATTATCAGGGTGTTGTTTGATTTCAAAAATGTATTCCAGGAGAAGGCGAAGGCCGAGGTACCAGAATTAAAAAACTTTCAAACACTGTTTGCTGTTCGTGTTGTGTTCTTTCAAACACTGTTTGCTGTTCGTGTTGTGTTCCTGTATTCGAGAGTTGAGTAGCATGAAGTTGGCTTTGGAGAAGTTTTTTATGGAGGTTTCCTTACTGGGGGGGGGGTGGGATGTGGATGTTAAGGGTGATTAGCTTATGGTCAGACGTGACCAACGAGGGGGTGACCATAGGTGTGGAGCATCGATTTCCCATGTTGGTAATGACCATGTCTAGGATATTGGAGCCCCTGGTGGGACTATGGATTAGCTGATCCAGGGCGTTGGAATTTATGAATTCCAAGAACCGTTGGGCAAAGGTGTTGGTACATGAGTAGCTTTCCCAGTTAATGGCAGGGTAGTTAAAATCACCCAGTATTAGGGTGTTTGGTTCTATCTTAATATTTTCCAGTATGTTTAGAAAGGTGTAGTGAGAATCTTGGGGTATGATGGGGGATCTGTAGCAAGTTACAATTTGGATTGCAGTTTTACCTAGTGTTAGTTTCACCTGAGAATTTCAGACGCATTGTGTTGGGCAACTAGCCTGGTGGTGTGAATATCCTTGGTGAATATTGACACTCCTCCACCTTTAGTGTTTCGGCCCTGCTTTGGTGGCCGAAAAGTGTGGTAAGAGTTGTAGCCTGGCATTGCATTTTTTGAATATTCCTTTCATGTTTTTCATGCAAACCTCGCGTGTGCATTGTTAGAATGTTGCATCTAGAAATAGTGAAACCATACAAAGAAAAACTTTGCTCTGACTTTTATACTACCAAATGGTAGAAAACACAGGTACTTTGAGTGATACCAATTCCTACATTTAAAGCTGTCCCTCTTGGGGAATGTCTTGGTGTGTATTTTGAAAAGAAAATAGCAATTTAAAGGTAGGGAATTCCAATGGACTAATTATACATAAATGAAGTACGTAATCATGCTTATGTGGGACTAGCTTAGACATGGAATTCACTCACAATAATCATATGCACTAGGCCACATTTAGATTCACTGAAACTGTAGTTAGATAACCCTGTGGAAGAAATTGAACTGATAACAGGATTCTCCTCCATTCTATGTAAACAGTGACTAGAAGATAATCTGACTTATTTTCATTGTTTGTTTATCAGCTGTATGGCAACCGCTGTGTAGATACTAACACTGTACAGCTTTGTGTTCTGTTTCAATCACCTTACACACATTATAGACCGAAGTTTGTTTTTTAGACATGATGTATTTGCATTTGATAGAATTCTTGATGCCTATTATTGGGAAAGTTATATTAATTCACCACCAGAGGGTATCAGAACATAAATTTTCCCCTCTTAAAAAAGGACTGCTGCTGTTCCCAATCACACATTCCTTCACTAATTTTCTAGTCCACCTTTGTTGTCCTTGTTCAGTCACAGACAAATGATAATATTCATTTAATTAGTTGGGTCTTACTTTCTAAACACATACATCATGTAATAGATGTTTTTTGTTTTCTGTTAGGACAGCTCAACCAATAATATACACACATATACATTGATGCCAACAAAGGCCCCTGATTTTTTCTTTTTTTTTTTTTCTTTTTTTTTTTTGAGGTGTAGCTATATCAGATCATGGTGGGTTGAATCCATAATGCCTTACTATCTAAATTATATTATATTTACTAGTATATTTACATGCTAATTGATTTAACAGAAGGCATGTTGTTAACTAAATGTAGCAGATGAAATACTTTAAGTAACATATGAGTGATGTAGTGCTGAAACTGCAATGTGAGTGCTCTTCTAAAGAAGTAATTTGTTTTCATATTACCCAGAATGCTTTGTTGCTGCCTGACACCTGCTGTTACACCTTTTAGTAATTCCATCTATAGGAAAAGACAGTGAAGAGACAGCTTATATAAGTGAAATTAAAATGACAAAAAAACATGCTATAGTCTTTTTTGCCTTTTTACAAAGTAGATTACAACTTCTTTAACTAAAGCATAATTGAAAATGACAAGAATTTACATATGCATATACATGAAAAACTTATAACATACCTTTGAGCCTTAAGTATACAAGTGGTCTTTGACTACAAGGGCAGTTCAGTTCGGTCCATTGTGTTACTGTTCAATTAATCTCATTCCCCCTCTCCTCCCCGTATAATACATTCTTAACACACAGTATACCAAACTTTTACTGAATTTTTGTCTTCTACAGTTTTAAAGAGATACACAGGCAAAATGAAGCTCTGCATTAGTTTGGTACAGCAAACCTGAAGAGCTGGTTAAAAAAATATGTGTGTGTGTGTGTGTGTGTGTGTGTGTGTGTGTGTGTGTGTGTGTGTGTATTATATATGTAAAATGATTGATAAACATTTTTACAACTTACAGAACTGGCTGTTTTGTCAGTTGTTGAGAATATGTAAGCAATTAAAATTTCATTAAAACAGAACCTCCTAGTGGAAATTGGGTGTATATGTCCAGAAATAGTGTTCTTGTCCTGTTTACCATTTTTGCTATCCTTACCTTCTCTCTTTACCCATATTTATATGTACCCATCACTTATCTCTGTTTGTCTTGGGTGACACATTTTCTATCTACAATTCTCAGGTGAGAGAACATCACTAAACAGTTTTTCTTTTTTAGTGAGGTACTCTTAGCTGTGATGCATGTTCAGTATTAAGCAGTTTATTCTAACCCTGGTATTCATAAACATCATGCACAGTTCCTTAAAGGAACTTTGTGAGATGTCACTCATGCGTGTCTTGACAGTAGCATAGTTCATAAAACTGAAACACATTAATGTCAGGGCTGTAGAAGAATGGCATGTCATGTAATTTCTTTAAAAGATTGCATACAATATTTCCACCTGTCGGTAGTACTTCAGGAGTAACCCAGGTCCATAGCCATGCTCATTTATTTTTCCACTCTAGGGATTCCAAACTGAGCTAACAGTTCTCCAAGGGGAGTTGGGCAGCCATCATTGATGTATCCATAAGATAGCTTTATGCTCTTGCTGGTACTCAGCAATGAGAAATGAAAGCATTTGGATAGCCTAACCTGACTTCCTAGGTGAGGTGGGGGGGGGGGGCATGTAAAATGCCTTGCCACACTGGCCTACAATACCCTTCACTTGGGAGTACATGCTTCTGCACATGCTGTAGGAAACCTTCCACTCATCAGTGAAATGGTCAGCATAACTTCCACTCCTGTAGCTGTCCATGTACATCACCACCCTTACTCCAAGGGAGAATAGCAGAGTGTTTGAGGGGCTGGCTTTACATGCTACCCTGTAAGATTTAACCTCCCATCCCCCGTGGCAGCATCATCAAGTACCAAGTCACTAACTGAGCCCCTCGTCAAACTTGAGTCGCCTGGGCCGTAGTCAGAATCTATCCCTGAACACTTCTGGTACTAGCATAAAAATGCCCTTTCTGATCCAGTTCATGAGAACCTGATTGTCATCTCTTTTCCTTGTTGGTCTCTGGTACATGAAATATATAGAGAGAAGTCTTTTCAGGTTTTTATTCTATTTGAGAGAAATGTTACTTGTCTAATAAGTAGTAGAGTTTATCGTTGTGGATAGGAGGATTAACTCAGTGTGGCTGTGGGCCTTAGAGAGGAAAAGGCTTGTCTGTGTTTGTATACAAAATGGCTTTAGTGGGTATTTAGCCTTCTTAAATAAAGTAAATGAAAGGTTTGAAAGAATGTCATCTATTAACTGCATAATCTTACCAGTAAACATCCCTATACTCCAGCACATATGAGTACACAACTGTCATATATTCATACATGCACACACATGCACACATATATAAAGACACACACACACACACACACACACACACACACACACACACACACACACACACACACACACACACATATTATTGGGGTTCTGTTGGTTTTGTCAACAGGGAGTTTAAAGTTTGGTTGACATCTGTTTAATCGACTACATTTGCGCAGGTGAACGGAATTGGCAATCCCCAGGTAGAGGAACATTCCCTTTCCCCAGGGATTGTGCAATCTTAGAATTAGTATATATAATTAGTGGGTGTGGGAGGGTGCAGGAGGGGACTTGCCCCCTGCAAACAATGATGTTTTAAAGTTGCATGCCCCATGGTTTTCCTCGGTGCTTGTATATTAGGACATCAATGTTTCCATTTTTGATGTAGAGTAATTTACCTTCAGGATGTTGACATTCGTGTTAGTCAACCAGGGGAAGGTAAATCATATTTATATATATATATATATATATATATATATATATATATATATGGATCCCTACCAAAAGAACGAATTAACAGAACATCAAACATCAAAACAATGAGACCAGAATGCAGGACATTCAAATTAACAAAGCCTCATGTCACTGAAAGTCAGAACACTGAAGAGGTACACATTAGACTAACACTGCACTACACCAACAACAAAAGCTTTCACAGGACAGCAAGCCTCCCTGCATCCCGCATCTGGCAACTACACCTCCCCACACCCCTGCTAATTATACCAGCTGTGAGACTGCACTGCATTTGGGAATGGGAATGACCCCAAAGACAGGTGTACTGTGATTTGGCACAATACCTCACCTGCCCTTTTGATGTTCAGACTTTTGCTGATGTGAGGCTTTGTTAATTTGAATATTTGGTATTCTGGTCTCATTTTTGTGACATTCAATATAGTGTTAATTTGGTCTTTTGATAGGGATCTATACACACACACACATATATATATATATATATA